>NC_047055.1:112331411-112635078 GCF_011762595.2 Tursiops truncatus | reverse complement strand
ATAAAGAAAAACCAAACAGAATTAAAGAGTACAAAAA
This sequence comes from Tursiops truncatus, assembly GCF_011762595.2. NCBI lineage: Eukaryota > Metazoa > Chordata > Mammalia > Artiodactyla > Delphinidae > Tursiops > Tursiops truncatus. Next base: position 112,635,041 of record NC_047055.1, on the reverse strand, counting down.
CTAAAATGAAAAATACACTAGAAGGAATCAATAGTAGATTAAATGAGGCAGAAGAACAGATCAGTGAGCTAGAAGAAAGAGTGGTGGAAATCACTGCTGGTGAACAGGAAATAGAAAAAAAGAATGAAAAGAATGAGGACAGTTTAAGAGACCTCTGAGACAATATCAAGCACACTAATATTCACATTATAGGGGTCCCAGAAGGGTAAGAGACAGAGAAAGGGCCTGAGAAAATATTTGAAGAGATAATAGCTGAAAACGTCCATAACCTGGAGAAGGAAACAGTCACCCAAGGCCAGGAAGCACAGAGTCCCATACAGGATTAACCCACCAAGGAATACACCACGACACATTGTAATCAAAATAACAAACATTAAAGATAAAGAGAGAATATTAAAAGCAACAAGGGAAAGCAACAAATAACATACAAGGGAACTCCCACAAGGCTATCAGCTGATTTTTCAGCAGAAATTCTGCAGACCAGAAGGAAGTGGCACAATATACTTAAAGTGATGAAAGAGAAAAACCTACAACCAAGAATACTCTACCCAGCAAGGCTCTCATTCAGATTCGATGGAGAAATCAAAAGCTTTACAGACAAGCAAAATCTAAAAGAATCCAGCACCACCAAACCAGCTTTACAACAAATGCTAAAGGAACTTCTCTAGGCAGAAAAGAAAAGGGTACAACTAGAAACAAGAAAATTACAAAATGGAAAAGTTCACTGGTAAAGGCAAACAAACAATAAAGGTAGGATATTATGCACACACAAAGCTAGTAGGCAGGTTAAAAGACAAAAGTAGTAAAATCATGTGTATCCACAATAAGCAGTTAAGGGATACACAGAACAATTACATGTCAAATATAAAATCAAAAATAGTAATCGTGAGGGGAGGAGAGTACAAATGCAGGGTATCTAAAAGGTCTCAGAAATTAAGAGATCAACAACTTAAAACTAGTGCATAAAAATATAGACTCCTATACAAAAACCTCATGGTAACTGCAAAACAAAAATCTATAATAGATGTGCACACAAAAAAGAAAGAGGAATCCAAATATAACAGTAAAGATAGTCATCAAGTCACAAGGGAAGAGAACAAAAAAAAAGAGGGGGGAAAAAGACCTACAAAAACAAATCCAAAACAATTAACAAAATGGCAATAGGAACATACATATCGATAATTACCTTAAAAGTAAATGGCCTAATTGCTCCAACCCAAAGACACAGACTGGCTGAATGGATACAAAAACAAGACCCATATATTTGCTGCCTACAAGAGACTCACTTCAGATCTAGAGACACATACAGACTGAAGTGACGGGATGGAAAAAGATATTGCATGCAAATAGAAGTCAAAAGAAAGCTGGAGTAGGAATACTTATATCAGACAAAACAGACTTTAAAATAAAGACTGTTACAAGAGACAAAGAAGGATGGTAGATAATGGTCCAGAGAGAAAATCAATAAGGAAACGCAGGCCTTAAATGACACATTAGACCATATGGACTTAATTCATATTTATAGAGTATTTCATCCTAAAGCAGCAGAATACACATTATTTTCAAGTGCACATGGAACATTCTCCAGGATAGATCACATGCTGGGCCACAAAGCAAGCCTTGGTAAATCTAAGAAAACTGAAATCATATCAGCAAAAAAAGCATGCTTTTATCAGCAAAACAGCACCTTTGCAGACCACAACGCTATGAGGCTAGAAATCAACTACAAGAAAAAAACTGCAAAAAACACAAACATGTGGAGGCTAAACAGTATGCTACTAAACAACCAATGGATCACTGAAGAAATCAAAGAGGGATTCAAAAAAATACGTAGAGACAAATGAAAATGAAAACACAATGATCCAAACTCTATGGGACACAGCAAAAGCAGTTCTAAGAGGGAAGTTTATAGCAAAACAAGCTTACCTCACAAACAACAAAAATCTCCAATAAACAACCTAACCTTATACCTAAAGCAACTAGAGAAAGAAGAACGAACAAAACCCAAAGTTAGTGGAAGGAAAGAAATCATAAAGATCAGAACAGAAATAAATGAAATAGAGAGTTTAAAAACAATAGAAAAGATCAATGAAACTAAAAGCTGGTTCTCTGAAAAGATAAACAAAATTGATAACCTTTAGCCAGACTCATCAAGAAAAAAAGATGGAAAGGGCACAAATAAATAAAATAAGAAATGAAAAAGAAATTACAACCAACGTCACAGAAATTCAAAGGATCATAAGAGACTACTTCGAGCAACTATATGCCAATAAAATGGATAACCTAGAAGAAATGGTCAAATTCTTGGAAAGGTATGATCTCCCAAGACTGAACCAGGAAGAAATAGAAAATATGAACAGACCAATTACCAGTACTGAAATTGAATCAGTAATTTTAAAACTCCCAACAAGCAAAAGTCCAGGACCAGATGGCTTCACCGGTGAATTCTACCAAACATTTAGAGAAGAGTTAAAATCTATCCTTCCTAAACTATTGCAAAAAATTGCAGAGGAAGGAACACTTCTCAACTCATTCTATGAAGCCACCATCACAGTGATACCAAAACCAGACAAAGATATCACACACACACAAAAAGAAAATTACAGGCCAATATCACTGATGAACACAGATGCAAAAATCCTCAACAAAGTACTAGCAAACTGACTCCAACAATACACGTAAAGGATCATACACCATGATCAAGTGGGATTTATTCCAGGGATGCAAGGATTTTTCAGTATCCACAAATCAATCTATGTGATATACCACATTAACAAACTGAAGAGCAAAAACCATATCATCTCAATAGATGCAGAAAAAGCTCTTGATAAAATTCAACATCCGCTTATGATTAAAAACTCTTCAGAAAGTGGGCATAGAGGGAACATACCTCAACATAATAAAGGCCACAAATGACAAACCTACAGCTAACATCATACTCAATGGTGAAAAGCTGAAAGCATTTCCTCTAAGATCAGGAACAAGATGCCCACTCTCACCACTTTTATGCAACATGGTTTTGGAAGTCCTAGCCACAGCAATCAGAGAAGAAAAAGAAATAAAAGGAATCCAAATTGGAAAAGAAGTAAAACTGTCACTGTTTGCAGATAACATGATGCTGTACATGGGAAATCCTAAAGACAGTACCAGAAAACTACTAGAGCTCATCAATGAATTCAGTAAAGTTTCCTGGAGTAATGGAAATAAAAACAAAAATAAACAAACGGGACTGAATTAAACTTAAAAGCTTTTGCACAGCAAAGGAAACTATAAACAAAACGAAAAGACAACCTATGGACAGGGAGAAAATATTTGCAGACAATGTTACCGACAAGGGATTAATTTCCAACATATACAAACAGATCATACACCTTAATATCAAAAAAGTAAACAACCCAATCTAAAAATGGGCAGAAGACCTAAATAGACATTTCTCCAAAGAAGACATACAGATGATCAACAGGCACATGAAAAGATTCTCAATAGGGACTTCCCTGGTGGCACAGTGGTTAAGAATCCGCTTGCCAATGCAGGGGACATAGGTTTGAGCCCTGGTCCGGGAAGATCCCACATTCCACGGAGCAACTAAGCCCGCACGCCACAACTACTGAGCCTGTGCTCTAGAGCCCGTGAACCACAACTACTGAAGCCCGTGTGCCTAGAGCCCGTGCTCTGCAACAAGAGGAGCCACCGCAATGAGAAGCCTGCGCACCACAAGGAAGAGTAGCGCCCGCTCGCTGCAACTAGAGAAAGCCTGCACAGCAATGAAGACCCAACGCAGCCAAAAATTAATTAATTAATTTAAAAAAAGATTCTCAATATCGCTAATTATTTGAGAAATGCAGATCAAAACTACAATGAGGTATCACCTCGCACCAGTCAGAATGGTCATCAGTAAAAAGTCTACAAATAACAAATGCCTGGAGAGGGTGTGGAGAAAAAGGAATCCTCCTATGCTCTTGGTGGTAATGTAAACTGGTGCAGCCACTATGGAGAACAGTATGGAGGTTCCTTAAAAAACTAAAAATAGAGTTACCATATGATTCTGCAATCCCACTCCTGGGCATATATCCAAAGAAAACTCTAATTCAAAAAGATACATGCACCCCAATGTTCGTAGCAGCACTGTTTACAATAGCCAAGACATGGAAGCAACCTAAATGTCCATCAACAGATGAATGGGTAAAGAAGATATGGTATATACGGTGTAAGATATACACCATCTCTTCTCTACCATATCTACAATATTCCATTGTGTGTGTGTGTGTGTGTGTGTGTGTACACACACACACACACACACACACACAATGGAATATTACTTACTCATAAAAAAGAATGAAATAATGCCATTAGCAGCACCATGGATGGACCTAGAGATTATCATATTAGTGAAGTGAGTCTTAAACATAAGACCTGATACCATAAAACTCCTAGAAGAAAATGTAGGGAAGAAAATCATCAATACTGGTCTTGGCAATAATTTGGGTACAAACAACTAAAGAAAAAAAATGGGACTACCGCTCAAAAGTTTCTGCAATGCAAAAGGAACAATTAACAAAATCAAAAGACAATCTACATAATGGGAGAAAAATTCTGCAAACCATATATTAGATAAGGGGTTAATCTCCAAAATATATGAAGAACTCAGTCAACTCAAAAAAAGAATCTGATTTTAAAATGGACAGAAGAACTAAACAGACATATCTCCAAAGAGGACAACAAAATGGCCAACAGACACATGAAAAGATGCTTAACATAGGGGAAATGCAAATCAAAACCACAATGAGATACCACCTCACACCTGTCAAAATGGCTATCATCAAGAAGACAAGGGACAACAGGTGCTGGCGAGGATGTGGTAAAAAGGGAACTCTCATACACTGTTGGTGAGAATCTAAAGTTGGTCCAACCACTATGGAAAACAATATGGAGGTTCCTCAAAAAATTAAAAATAGATCTACCATATGATTCAGCAATTCTACTTCTGGGCATATACCCAAAAGAAATGAAAACAGGATTTCAAGAGATATATTCACTCCCATGTTTATCACAGCATTATTCACAATAGCCAAGATTACAGAAACAACCAAAATGCCCATTAGTAGATGAATGGATAAAAACTATGTGGTGCATATACAATGGAATATTATTCTGCCACGAGAAAGGAAGCTATCCTGCCATTTGCAACAAGATGGATAGACCTTGAGCACGTGATGCTAAGCGAGATAAGTCAGACAAAGACAAATACTGTATGATATCACTTATATGTGGAATCTAAAAATTCAACAAGGTCCTAAAGCACAGGGAACTATATTCACTCTCCTGGGATAAACCATAACGGAAAAGAACATATAAAGAATGTACATATGCGTATAACTGAGTCATTTTGCTATACAGCAGGAATTAACATTATATTGTAAATTAACTATACTTCAATAAAAAATAAATTAAAAAAATAAAAAAGTTAAACTTATAAAAAACAGAGAGTAAAATGATGCTTGCCAGGGGATAGGGGGTAGTGATAAGAGTGACAGTGTTTAAGGGTACAAGTTTGTAATGAGAAGTAAATAAGCCATAGAGACCTAATCCATAGTATAATGAATACAGACAATAATACTGTACTATAATTATGTAATGTGAAAAATATCGCTACACTGGCCGCCATATTACAATACACAAATGTATCAAAGTAACACGTTGTACACCTTAAACTTACAGAATGTTACACACCAAATTTATTCAATTTTTAAAAGGGGAAGTGCTGGGTGAGGACTGATTACCGGGCAGTCCTCTAGCCAAGCCTGACAGTTACAGCACGCTCCGCCCACAAACCGTGTACATTCCTAATGCTTCCCTTCCCTTGCTCCAAAAGGTCAACTTCCATAAACTGCCATTTAAAAGAGGAGAGACAAGGAAAATGACCATAGAGTAAACTTCCAGAAGGGACTAGTGTGAGAGCCAACGATTTGAAAGCCACTCCCAAGTAAAGAAATCCTTGAATTTTTACCAACAAAAAAGCACCTGTTTACTGGTTGTTGAAAGATTGTTTACACACATTTCCATCCAGGATCACTCGATTGTCAAGAATACATTATTCCAAGCCTGTGACAAGACAATGTCATTTCTTGCTCATTTCCTGATTAAAGCTTTTAGACAGCTGGGCATTCTCATTTCTCAGAGCTGTAGGGAGCTATGCAAATTTCCATGCAGCAACTCCAAGATCATTAATCTAAGGAAAGCATGTGCCAACAGAATACCAGATTTTATGTTGTTTCAGTAAAGAGGAGGAGGGGCAGGTTAATCTAATTACCCTGTGTGTGGTCACCTGACTGTGGTTAACAAAAAGATCAAATGCTAAACTGTACAATCAGCAGAAAACTGCTAAGTAATGAGGCATTTCATATTACAAAAGGAGTGGGAAGAGGGGGGTGAAATTCTTACATTTCTTGGAAACAGATACTGTAGCAATAAAAATAATCATACCAAGCTTACAGGAATGATAGGTGGAGCATTTTAATTATCACAAGGAGTTAGAAGCATAACTACAAATCAGTCTCTCTCTCTCTCTCTCTCTCCCACCCCCCCCACACACGCACGCACACACGCACATGCACGCGCACATGTGCACATGGCACACACAGTCAGTAAGACTGGAAGATACTTCTAGCAAAGGATGGCTAACTAGGGCCGAAGTCATCAGCAATGAGAAACAGGCGGGCACTCATAATTAGACTCACTGTACAGCCATGACCACGCATTTGGCACTCAGGCCCCACTACTGATACTTCTCTTTCCATTAAGGAGCAGCTGGGCTTGGAAAGGTAGCGGCACTGGCTCAGGAAGCTGACACTTCAGCTCAAGTTCTGGCTCTGACACTGCCGAGGGCGTACTTTTGGTGCCTCACTTCTGTTAGCTGTCAAATGGGAGATTAAAATATTCTGAAGATCAAATGAGATCTTGTGGATAAAGGCACAGCCTCTGGGTCCCAAGGTTGCAGGCCCTGATTATCAGCAGGAGAGGGAACCCCACCCACCAACCTGTACAGGGCCAGGTACTGAGGGGTGATGAGTATTAAAAGGGAAAAACTTCCTAGTATAACAAATCCTAAGTGCGGCTGGTCTGGCAGAACTCTCAAAAATGTATTTCCGGGCTTCCCTGGTGGCGCAGTGGTTAAGAATCTGCCTGCCAATGCAGGGGACAGCGGTTTGATTCCTGGTCCAGGAAGATCCCACATGCCACGGAGCAACTAAGCCCATGTGCCACAGCTACTGAGCCTGTGCACCACAACTACTGAGCCTGTGCCCTAGAGCCTGCACGCTGCAACTACTGAGCCCACGTGCCACAACTACTGAAGCCCGCGTGCCTAAGCCCGTGCTCCTCAACAAGAGAAGCCAATGCAATGAGAAGCCCATGCACCGCAACGAAGAGTAGCCCCCGCTGGCAGCAATTAGAGAAAAGCCCACGCACAGCAACGAAGACCCAACACAGCCAAAAATAAATAAAATTAAAAAAAAAATTTTTTTAATGTACTTCCATGTGCTCTCTCTCAGAAAGCTATTAGGAAGTGTGTTCTACCAAATCAAGCGAGTAAAATGAGAGAGAGAAGGATCCACGACCCAGGGTAGGCAGTAATGAGGGAGAGGTGATGGGGACTTCCTGGCTGACCACCAGGCAGCAGCTTCAAGAGCGAGCAGTTCAACTGGAAGGCACTGGTACTTTTCCAGGCAGGGGAGGGGAGGAGGGGGGAGTAGAGGGATGGAGTGAGGCGGTGAGGGAGAGAGGAGAGACAGAGGGCGAGAGGGACTAAGAGGCATTTCATAGAACTGTTCCGTTCAAGGTATGAGAAGATTTGGATATCCTAGGACAACTCAACAAACAAACAAACAAAATTATTATCTCTAGGGAAAATGAAAAGTTATGTAGGGAAATTAATTACAGTATATTCATGCTTCAATAAATGTCACCATCGCTATAGTAATGAAAACATTAAATAGAGATTAAACCAAAACCTACGATATGAGCACATACAAGGAGGATGGCATATGGGGGTGGTGGTGAAAGAGCTAAATTCTTCAACTACCATCATACGTAACAGATAATGTCTTAAAACTGACAAAGCAAGAGATAGCAGCACTTGCCTATAATTTAGAAGTAGAGCAGCAAATACTAGAAACAACAGCTTGAACTGAAAAGTGATTGTCTGTTAAAAGTAAGACAAGGACATGAGAAGGGACAAGGAGCTGCTGTTTACTCAAATAGGAGTTTTAAAGCATATACACACACACATACACACACACGTATATATTATACACAAAGATTATACATATACATTATATATACCATATAACTTTGATTAAAAAGTTAACAATTTTAGAGGCATACATGCTTGTCTCCCCAAAATAAATCAAACAGTAAAAGAGGGTATAAAGCAAAAGGTAAAGGTACACCCATTCCCTCGAAAAATCTCATTCCTCCTCCCCTAGTTACCATTAATGAGTAGTGTGTGTGTGTGTGTGTGTGTGTGTGTGTGTGTGTGTGTGTCCCCAGGTGCATCCATACTTGTTTTTAACACAAATGGACTCATACAATATGCAGTGTTTCCTTTGTTGAAGCACCACAGAATCCAACTCTAGAGTATACCAGTATCAGAGCAGACGATCTGGCTGTGAGGGAAAGGAGATTACAGAACATGGAAGTCTGACCAATCAGAAACACCCAGATTAAAGGGCGCTAAATCAGAGCTGGGAGCAAGGGGAACCTGGGGAAATGAGAGGGTGGGAAATCAGAGGGCAGACACCTCCTTGGGGACATGCGGACACTGCCTCTGCCTTCCACTCCCCCAGATGGACGCATGGGGAGCCACGTGTTTGTCACCATACCATAAACAGAAGTACACCCACTGTCACCACTGGCTCTCTGGCACACTGATGGAGAAAAAGACTTGTGGCACATCAAACTTCGGCTGTTTCTGAGGTCTGGCAGAATCTCCACTGCCACGTATGCCATGGGGACTCAGGGGGTAGAGACTGGAGCATAAAATATACACCTCACGTCAATATATACCTCATCTGCTCCTGCCCTGAGGCCATCCCCCTTCTGCTAAGGTTCTGTATCTTTGGCTGGTTAAATGGATAACTTAGTTGAACCAGGGGCTGAAGACAGTCCTCCTTCCTCCAGGATATAACCCACATAAAACCATGCAGTTGTCTCCAGTCTTCAGCAATTACAAACAATACTACATCAAGCATCACTGTGTCTGTAACTTTGCACACGTACACAAGTGTAATTAGGGACAAATTCCCAAAAACTGAAAGCTCTGGGTCAAACATTTGGTGCATCCTTACTTTTAACAGATAAATTAAAACTGGCCTCCAAACACTTTGTCTCAATTACACTCCCAACAATAGCATGAAAGAGTGCTGGTTTCTCCATATTGGGTATCTTTAAACTTCTTAATGTTTGCCAGTGTGTTAAGAGAAAATGATATTTAATTTACATTTCTTTAATTAGTAAAAATAAGGTTGATCAGCTCTTCATATGCTTACCATCCATTTGACTTTCTTTTCCTGTGATCTCCTAGATTTAACTCTATGGCATCCAGGACACAGTAACAAGAATAGAAGGGCATGCAACATCACTTTTAAATCCTTTTGCCAAGGTTATTAAGTCCCAACTATGTGCCAGGCCCTTCATCATGCAGTGGGGTTCAAGATGGCCCCTGATCTCCAGGGCCTTACCACCTAGCAAGGCTGGAACCCCAAATGGAGTGGGCATGCACACCAGCTCTTAATCACCGGGTGACCTCAAACGAGGTACTAACCTCCCTGAACCGAATAGTCCTTGTACTATTTTCTTACCAACAAAGTGAATTTATTCTCTTAAAGTTCTGGAGGTCAAAAGTCGAGAAACTGTCTCACTGGGCTAAAATCGAAGTGCTGGCAGGGCCGAGTTCCTTCTGGAAGCTCTAGGGGAGATGGTTGCCGTGCCTTTCCTTTCCCAGCTTCTAGGGGTGGCCTGCATCCCTTGCCTTATAGCCCCTTCCTCCACCTTCAAGGCCAGCAGTGTAGAACTGTCAAAGCTCTTTCTTTCTGATCTCTGCTTCCATCGTCACAGACACTGATCCTCCCACTTCCCTCTGTTTTTTGAAATTTTAGTTGTGGTCAATTACACATAACAAAATTTACCACCTTAACCATTTCTAAGCGTACAGTTCAGCAGAGCTAAGTACGTTCACATGGTGTGCAACCAGTCTCCAGAATTTTTTCAACTTGCAAAACTGAAACTCTGTACCCACTAAACAACAACTCCCCACTCTACCCTCCCCCAGCTCCTGGTAACCACTGTTCTACTTTCTGTCTTTAGGAGTTTGACTACTTTAGATACCTCATATAAATAAAATCATACAGTATTTATCTTTTTGTGACGGGTTTACTTCACTTAGCAAAATGTCCTCAGGGTTCAACCACATTGTAGCACGTGTCTTCTTCTGAATAGTATTCTATTGTATGGATATACCACATTTTGTTTATTCATGTATCCATTGATGGACATTTGAGTTGCTTTCACCTTTTGGCTATTGTGAATAATGTTACTACGAACATGGGTATACAATATGTTTTTGAGACCCTGCTTTCGATAATTTTGGATGTATACCCAGAAGCAGAATTGCTGGATCATACGGTAATTCTATTTTTAATTTTTTGAGGAACCGCCATACTGTTTTCCATATTTACTGCACCATTTTACATTCCCACCGACAGTTCACAAGGGTTCCAATTTTTCCACATCCTCACTGGTTCTTGTTACTTTTTTGCATAGCAGTCATTCTAATGGGTGTGAGGTTTTGATATGCATTTCCCTAATGATTAGTGGTGTCAAGCATCTTTTCATATGCTTATTGACCAACTGTAAATCCTCTTTGGAAAAATGTCCATTTAGGCCCTTTGTCCATTTTTAATCAGCCTATTTGGGGGGGAGGGGGTTGCGGTTGCTGAGTTATAAGAGTTCTTTATTATTCTGGATATTAACCCCTTACCAGACATATGATTTGCAAATCTTTTCTCCCATTTCATTTTATTTTCACTCTGTTGATTGTGTTCTTTGATGCACAGATGTTTTTAATTTTTATATAGTTCAATTTATCTATTTTTATTTTTGGTGCCTTTATGCCTCCCTCTATAAGAACCCTGGTGATTTTAATCTCCCTATCTTAAGAGCCTTCACTTAATCATAGTTGCAAAGTCCCTTTCACCACATAAGTTAACATATTCACAGGTTCTGGGGATTAGAATGTAAATGTCTTCAGGGAGCCATTATTCAGCCTATCTCATCTTTTAAATGAGAATAATGGCAGTATATAACTCAAGGGTTGTTACGACAACTAAATAAAATAATACATGAACTGAGCTTAGAACAATGCCCAGTAAATGTTAGAGGTTATTATAAAACAATACAAAGTGCTACAGGAGAGTAAGGGTAGGGTAAGAATAGAAGCTGGGGCCATTCATTCTGCCTGGGGAGAATGAAATGCCTTCCCAAAAGGAATAACATACCAATTTGGTGATAAGAAATGAGTAGGATTTGGAGGGTCTGAAAAGGGAGGCCAAAAGGGAACATTCTGAACTTTCTTCCACATTCTTACACTGGCATTAACATCTCAGAAATCTTGTTTCTTTCCCAAGAAGCCACATCTGCTTTCAGACAGGAGCTACACGGTGATTGATATACATATATATGTATATGTATATATACTTTTTAATTTACTTATTTATTAGGAAACACAGCTGAATTTCTGAGTCTCTCTTTAATAAACAACTCACAAACTTTTTCCCAGCAAACTATTTTTAGAGTAGAAAGGGAGTTTTTTTAAAGGATCGGCAGCAGCTCATATTTATAAAATTTGTCCTTAAAGCTTAAAAATTGATCTAAAAATTTGGTGACAGCCCTGCCCCACCCTCATCCCTCAACACCAGAAAGGCAGGCACAGCATGCTTGAGACTCTGGGTTTTTAAAGCTAGCCTCTGCTTGGCAGCTCTTCTCCCTGGAATGTTCACAGTAAATAGCAGGTGGATGCAACAATGAAGGAAAATAATCTCTATTGCAGTTATTCTCGTTTCTCCTTTCATACATGCTGGGAAGCTGCAATAATTAACTGGCTGAGGTGTTGAACAATTTCTCAACTTGCCCTTGTCCTCTCATGATCAACCTTCTCCCTGCCCCCACCACTGATAAGAGAAACTTAGCTTCGGTTCCAGCAGAGCTTCGGTATTTCTTCCGTGGAGGTTAATTTGCTCTGAACGCAGGGCACACTGGGGAGCCCGACAAATGAGCCGTGTGGTTTTTGGTCACACGTAGGAGACGTGTTGATAACAATGCATCGCACTTTTATCAATTTTCCAATTGACTGCAATCAAACACGAAACACATAGACACATAAAACACACATGCCACATGGTTGCAATTTATGAGATTTTTACCCAGCCACAAACACAGATGCAGAGAACTGCAGGATTTATTATCCTCCTGAGCCATCTTGTTGTTCTCCGTCCATTTGGGCCAATCAGCTATAACCATGCCAGCTCAACAATAAAAGGCACCGCCAAAAGGTTCAATACATAAAGGGCATGCTGGTGACTCTGTTTTAAGGCTCCATGATATGTTGGAGGGGAAAAAGTGCACGGTAATACGTAGGGTTCAACCAAAATTAACAGCATCATTTTATAATCATACCCCCACCTTATAAGTGAGAGATCTGAACTCAATACATGTTGTCCATGACCCCAGTAATCACTCAGAGTGAGGCTAAAATCCATCCAACGTAACTGACTCAGCCCCATAACCAAATAGCATGTATCATGGGCATTCCCAGACGCACGGAACAATTTTGGCTAGCATCTGTCTTAGAGCTCAGACAATATGAGCAAAGAACTGTGTTCTCCTTGAAGGCAAAGAAACATACAAAGTACTTATTTGTGGTGTCTATGTTCGGAAGAAACAGAATATGCTGAATTTTCAACATGAAATAGATGTTCACAATAGGAAGATTAAAATGAAGCCAAAGTGTTCCAAGACTGATACCCAATTCTGCATTTTCTGATGAGTAATCCCATGGCCTGATTTATGAGTCAACACAGGAGTACAACATTAATTATTTCAGACACTTCCAACATCCACAAAAGCCTAGATGTGACTGCTGAAGCATTCGGGTTGAAATGTCAGAGAGAACTCAGCATTTTACATCTTGTTTTCCTGTCGGCCCAAGTTCAGTACAGAGTTTGTTAATTAGTAAGATCCATGTAAAGTTTCCTATCTCGAAAATAGATAAACCTCTTGGTAAGTAAAAAGAGGCTCTCCACTCTATTTATCATTTATTTTCATTGCAAATAATCACTGCATGTTTTTGCTCCCTTTCAAATCAATATTATTGATTTAGCATCACTTGGCAAACAAACAGAAGGAAACAAAAGTCTTAACTACTTTCTAGGCAAAAACACCCAAAGCCACGGTGCTATTTGTAAGGCTGACGTTACTCATGACATAAATGCCAAAATGCACATGGGGCACTTCACGTCTTTCTCAAGTAGAAGATGTTTAATACAGTGTATGCTTGTAATAAGTCAAAAGATTGAACTCTCACATTCCAGCGTGAGCATGGAGTAATAAAGATAAACGAAACCCCTAGGAAAGTCTCCAAACAAGGCAGCCATTGGCTTTAATCTTGTCTCTAATCGATATTATGAAGCATTTCTAAACGGCAGATAAGACATACAGTATCATATAATCAGAGATCAAAATCCAGAATGTTATCCTTTCCAAGTTCTTAGTTGAAGTCCAACTATGATAATAATCACAGCCCACAATCCTCCTCGCCCACTTAAAATGTAAACATACAGTATAGACCAAGGGTTATGACCCTGGGATTCATGGACAAACATCTAAATGTTAAAATGGGCAAAAGTTATGAATAACAGTTCACCAGAGAAGAACTACATATGGTCAACAGACATACGAAAATATCAACTTAGTAGTAGCCAGAGATGCAAATATCAAACAATGAGATACACTGCAGGAGACACTGAATTTGTAAGGGAGATTTTAACCAGGGAATGGGGAATGGAGCCTTCTCCTATGCTACTGGTGGCAGTCCAAGTTGGCACACTTTGGTGAAGACCAGTTGGCAACAGGGATCATATGTCTTGGGGAAAAAAACGAAGCAAAAACCACTCATGCTCTAAACCCAGTAACTCGACTTACAGGCACTCATCCAAGGGAAGTATTTGCAGATGTGCTCAAAGGTGGATTTAAAAGGATCACAATTTGCTCTTTATGAAAAAATTAGAGCAATCTAAAATATTAACAATTGGGACACAATGAGGTAGGGCTTTGTGTTTTCAAAGTCGACTACTGAGAGTAGCCGGGATGCCTAGGACCCCTCAAAGGCTATGGGGAGGGTAACCATGGACCGTGACCTTCAGAGGATCGGCCTGGGTTCCCCACCCCTGCCTCAATGGTACGGCTCTGCTTCCATCTGACTTGCCTTTGAAGAGAGGGTTCTGCAACTTCAAAAAGCTTGCAAAACATTACCAGTGTTGTAGAAAATGAAGTGATACTATGTTAAACTGAAAAATTGGTTATAGTGAAGACTTGGTATCCAGGTAAAATGACGTTATTTCTTTTAAGAGTGTATCTTTTTAGTGCACTATTTTTTATTTTTTTCCTTTGCTAAGCATTTGTTTTACTTTAGTTGTTTTATTTATTCTAAAAATATTAATAGTTTTGAAGACTTTTAAAAATTGGTTACAATTTTGTTATGTGTATTTTACCACAGTTAAAACCTTTTTTAAAAAATTGGCTACAAAACACCACCTACAGTATGATCCCATTTTTGTAGAAAAATAATACTTATCCATGTTTAAGACAAATGACTGGAAAGTGAGAAAGTGAACTCTCAACCATGGCTATCTCTAGAAGGAGGGATGAAGATTATTTTCATCTCACGTTCCTTTCTTCATTTTATAAATTTTAAATATGTACATTAAGGAAGAAAATACCTGTGTCGGTGGTAAAAAAAAAATTAAAGAAATTCGAAACACTGATTAAAGTGGAAGAGAAAAAGAGGGAAAAGTAGCTC
Source organism: Tursiops truncatus (assembly GCF_011762595.2). Classification (NCBI taxonomy): domain Eukaryota; kingdom Metazoa; phylum Chordata; class Mammalia; order Artiodactyla; family Delphinidae; genus Tursiops; species Tursiops truncatus. The sequence goes on along the minus strand of NC_047055.1, from coordinate 112,619,911 downwards.
AGGAAAGTTACTCAAATTATTTTTGATGACAGTGTCCTTTTTAACACTCAAGGTTATTACCGACATTAAGAGAGTCCCTTCTGCTTCCGAGAGCGATGTGAGGAGAAATCCATTGCTAGTGGTGAACTCAAATAGCTGAAGAGCAATCGTTCAATAAAGCGAGTTCCCAGTCACCTCTAACAGCTTTGGGAAGCTTTGGGACCATCAAGGCAGAAGCAAGGGGAAGAAAATGGAAGGAGAGAGGTCAAAGGAAAGATAGCAATCAGAAAACTCAGGCCAGAACAGCTCGGGGCCAGTTTTTAAATTTTCAAGGGGAAAATTCTAGACATAATAAGGGATATTTTCTCAGCTTCCTGAGTCACCACCCACACTCCCTCATTTCCTCTCCTTTGCAACACTGAACACTGAACATGAAAATTAATGGGAGCTGTAATAATGACTCCCAGGAGGAATAGTTTCTGCACAAGAGAAAGTCAAAGAAAGCATTCAGAATTCTGGGAATATCCCATGGAGATGGGTGAGGGTGAAAGCAATGCAAAATGAGAAGTGCGGGGTGGTTTGTCAGGGAAAGGGTGGGGCAGGGGGTGTGAGCTCCAAATTACACACAATCCCAAAACTTCCAGCTCTCTCCTCCTCCTCACCTTCCCCCCACCCCCATGACAGGTGCCACGTGACCATGAGGAAACCTGCTCACTGGGTGGGGCTTTGAGGCGCACCTATTTTTGTCTGCTTGTAGCATTTTTTGCACTGGTCAGAAACCAGATATGGCTTCGACTCAGCCCAGCTCACTCTGCCTGACAAGAGTTCCTGGAGCAGCCTATTTACTCCAGGAGAGAGAGAGACCCACACACAGACACACAGAGGCACAGACATACAGACAGACACAGACACACAGACAGTCACACACAGACATACAGAGAGATGGACACAGACACGTACAGATGGACACACACAGACACACATGGATAGACACAAACAGGCATAGACATACAGACACAGATGTGTACATAGAGAAATACAGACAGACAGACACACACAGACACACACACACACACACACACACACACACACACACAGATACACAGAGAGCAGAGACACCCAGAAGAAGACATCCTTCAGGCCCCAGAGGCGATCCATCATGAAGGTAACCTTAATAGCTGTGTTTCCTTCCTCTCTCCACCTCTAGCTTACCAAGCTGTCGCTCATTCTAGGGGCTCCTTTGTCCTAGATCACAACTCGCTCCTTGGAACTCTACCTCATTTCCAATTATTCAAATTGAGCAGAAAATGTATTTTTCTTTTCTCTAACTGTAAAGCCACAGGGTCAGGTGCATATCTGAGTCATCCACATTCACTCGTCTTCTTTTGCCTGCTGCTTTCACAGATGTCAGCTCCTATCTCTGAACTCAAATGCAAATTTCACCAAGCAATTTGCAGTCCTGTGTGCGCGCACACACACATCTATGCGAACCATCATCTTCAGAACAGCTAAGTGAACATCCAGGGAGGGTCTGGACCGGCGTTTCCTCCCCAGGCCCCAGCTGATGGCACTGCCATGTGAAAGGCATGTGGCTTTGGGGAGCGGCTTATGTCCTGAGAGCACCCTGTCACCCACTGCTACTCTTCTGTACAAAACAGAGTTAGCAGCTGTTCGTCAGCATTCGCAAAGGCTACACGACTTGAAGAGGCAGAATCCTCGGAAATCAGTCACTGTCGCTGAAGTCAAATGGGCCTCATGGATCAAAAAACATATCCCCATAGTCCTGACTGTAGGGTCTTTTTTTATTGTCTTTTTAACGGGTTTGACCCTGATGTTATCTTTTTCCCATTTTCTGCTATAAATAAAACTGCTTGATTTCCTAGTCTGTAGTGTGTGGTTTGGTTTTTATATCCTAACTTTTATAAACAACCATTTGAGCAAAGTGAAAAAAATTTTCAGCTTATATCCTTTTGGTAATCTTCAGAGATGCTAACTTGGTTAACTCTTAAACCTGAGGAAATTCTAGTTCATACTGTTTTCCCCAATAAACTGAGAAAATGTGTTAAAACCTCCAAAAACGAATCTTCAACTTTACATTTTAAAAGCTATCTTCTCAAATTCTAGAGAAATCCAGCAAGGTCCTGGCTAGAAAAAAGTAATAATTGCAGGGGCCATCCTACTTTGCAAAGCTAGACCTCAAAACACACCAGACCTGCCAAGAGGCCATCTGAGCGGTGCTCCAAGCCGGGCTTCTGAAGGAGGGGGCGGTGAGTAAAGCCGACAGCTGAACAGCTCTTCCCCCACTCCCCTCCCTGAAAGGCTGAAGCCAGTGCCCAGCCAGGCTCCCTCCGTTCCTGTCAGCCTTTACTTCCATGCCACTGGCAGAAGCTCCGCCGTATACCAGGAAAGGGGCAACATCACGGAACCAGAGAAGGGTTTCTTTTCCTTCACATTCGCTTGGCTTCTCAACGATTGAAATATTGGGTAGGCTTGATTTTCTTCCAATTCACTGCTTTTATTCAGCCTATAAGTCTTTTGGGGAAAGTTTCACCTCACATTTTCAACTACTGATTTAAACATCATGCCTCATTCAATGTTGCTCGTGAAATATTAGCACTGTATCTTAAACCGACATGCCTGCTTACTCGAAATCCTCATTACTGGGGGAAATTTAGTGTAATTAACTCCAAATAGAAGAATTAGCTGTATTAGTCAAGTGTTGGTTCTGGTCCATTAATAAACCACACAACAAATTAGTCCTTGGTCTGTTCAGAATACCTGGGCCCTTGATGGTGCCATTCTGTGTTTTAGGCACCTCTGCTCCACATTTATTCACCTTTTTCAGAGACTCACTCACCCCTATCTGTGCGTCTTAATGACCCAAAGGCACTGAAGATCCGGCTTAAATGGCCTTAAAGAAAATTACCTTCTCGCTTATAGCTAGGAAAGTATCTTAGCAGCTGTGTTTTCACTGAAACGGTTATAATATCAAAAGATTTGCAAGCTACCTCACATTTATTATCCCCCATCGATATTTAATAATTTCACTCTCAAGCACCGCAGCCTAATTTACCCCTTGCACACTGGCAATAGTAAGACGGTGTCCTCCTCCCACAGTGTCCTCACGGGGCTCAGCTGATATTTAGCAGCAACATGATTAACCCAAAGGATGAGACAGAGCGGGCCAAGAATTCACCCCCCCGAAAAGGACTGATTTAGCTGCTTCCATTCAGTTTAGAGAAAATGAAGACCTCAGAAGACACTTTCTTCAAAATGATCTAAAGTCAGAACTCTCAAAATACCACACACTTATAACCGGTCACACTTCCTCGGGGTGGGAGCTGGAATCCCCCTGCTGTTGGAGGGAGTCTGATACAGAAATGTTTTCTGACCTGGGCCTGCAGATCCCTGCTCAGGTGGTCTAGCAAGAAGATGCTGAGGGGCTTCCCTGGTAGCGCAGTGATTAAGAATCCACCTGCCAATTCAGGGGACACAGGTTCGATCCCTGGCCCAGGAAGATCCCACATGCCACGGAGCAACTAAGCCTGTACATCACAACTACTGAGCCTGCGCTCTAGAGCCCGCGAGCCACAACTACTGAGCCCATGAGCCACAACTACTGAAGCCTGCGCACCTAGAGCCCGTGTTCCGCAACAAGAGAAGCCACCACAATGAGAGGCCCGCACACCGCAACGAAGAGTAGCCCCAGCTCACCGCAACTAGAAAAAGCCCACGCACAGAAACGAAGACCCAACACAGCCAAAAATTAAAAAAAATTTAAAAAAAAGAAGAGGATGCTGGGGGAGTAGGGAAAACACCACCTCACAGACGCAACTCTGTGGAACACACACTCCCAGAAAGAATAAGGGTAGGCGGGGGCGGGGGGGGGGGGCGGCTGACGTGGCCACGAGGCAGTGAGGGCCATGGGGTGATGGACAATAGAGTTAAGTGTAAATCTAGCTTAACAGCCGGGCCCTTTGAGCCAATCCCTCCATTAGTTGTCACAGGAGCCCTTGCCATCCTAACTATTTTAATGTACCCCTGATTTATACCAAACTGCCAACCACCTGCCACCCAAACCTGTACTGAAACAGCACACGGCCACCACCAAGGCTGCAAAGGCCCATCAAGAGATGACTGATGCCCTCCATCTCCCCTAAGCCAGTAATTGTCCTCAAGCCTTTTGGGGTAAATGGAAAAGCTAAGCCCTCGAGGCCCCACAGCCCATTCCCTCCCCATTTGGCTAAGGGCCGTAGCTTCCACCACCAGCGGGCTGGGGCTGTGTGGGGAAAGAGCCTGCTGCCACCGGGGCCCTTCCAGGAGAAGCCGCCCTGCCCTAGCTGAGGCGAAAATCCTACGCTGGGGAGAGGAAGTCAAGAGAAAGAGCTGGGGCTGAAAGGTTGTAATGTTCAGCTCAGCCCCGCATGAAGGGAAATGCAAGGGTCCCGCGCCTGCTGGCTTTCTGGATCAAGTTCCCTCAAGGCCCTAAGGACCTGTGGCTCCTGTTCATATCCCCCGAGTCCCCTATTTCCCTAAATGACTCAGTAACCCCAGTCCAGCTACGTGAAGCAACTTGAATGAGCTGATGCTCCTTATACTCAGAAGGGCCTATCTAAAGCCTCACTCATTAGCCAAATTTCACCAACCCAGCGAGCAAGCACTCCCACAGCAAGGCGCTGCATCTGGACGTCTGGACGTGATTCTTGGCTGCAGGAGGCTTAAAAACCCAGGTCCTCCAGCGTCTTGTTTCACCAACTTGTAAGTGATCGCCGGGGAAGAAGGGAGGCCCCAAGCAGTGGCTCTAGAAGGGGAGTTCCAAACCAGCGGCATCCCCCGGGAACCTGTCAGAAATGCAGATTCTCTGGCCTCACCCCGGACCTCCTAAATCAGAAGTCACAGGGGTGGGGCCTATAGCAGTCTATGTTCCACCAAGCCGTCCCAGAGGTGCTGACACCCACGCTGGCGTGAGAACCACTGTCCAGAGGAATAAGAAGGTTGCCCGCACCGCAAGGTTACAGGAGGTCCAAGACCCTCCGAAGTGGTGAGCTGAATCTGAACTTGCAGGAATGAGCACTTTCATAGCGTGCTCCTCTCTACTCCCTACCTGCCAGGAAAAAAACTGGTTCTTGCCAGGAAATATTATAGCCACGGAAAGCTCAAAGCACATGGCAGTACAGAAAAGGAAACGGCAAAATTCTGACTCCCCCTCTTAGAAGCATCCAATTCCTCCTCAGTCTAATGACCCTGGCAAGAGGGCAGATAAGAGGCAGATATGCGAGGCCTAATCTCCTCACTTACTTCCCAAGGACCCAGGAACGAGGGAGAGCAGTAAATATTTAAGAGACTACGATCCTTGTGACAAGTGGGAAAACTGAATTGAAAGCCTAGTACATTCTGAGGAAGAGACCGTCACTCCCATGACCGTGACCTTCCATCCTGGAGGAGTAGTGAGCTATAGACTATACAGGCAGCAGGGGCTTCCAGGAGTGGCTCCTTGCAAGGGAAGAACTAACGAATGGAGGTTGTAAGGTTACGGAGGATAGGATTCTAACAAAAGAGAAAGTTAGTACACACAGGTCCAGTTTGTTGCCACTTTCTATTTCACCGCTGCTTAGTAACAACCTGTACTTCACCTTTCGGTGACATTTTCATTCACCCATCTCATTCAACAGTGAAGCTGAATTCAAGAAGATGGAGGTGAGAGTTAGCAAGATGCTCTAACATCAGACACTGGGGTCCAGATTTCCCATTATCTGCTTGGCTTGAGGTCCAGTTTCCAGGAAAATGGTGCATTAAATGACCAACTACACCGATCAGCATTTATACACACTTTCTAAATTTTAGCAGTATATCTATAATGATTGCCTTAGGACAAATTCCGAGAAATGGAATTACTGGCACAGTGGATGTGAAACTATACACAAAGATTTACATACAAAGATGACCACCGTAGTTTTATTTTCAGTGGCAAAAAAGATGGGAAACCTGATGTCTGCCCTGAAGCGGCTGGTTAAACAACTGTGGTATATTCTTACAATGGGACTAAAATGTTCTCAGAAGAGATTTAATGATTTTTGGGAAATTCTCCTAATACACTAAGGGAACAAAGGATCAATATAGTAAATACCATGTTTCAGGGCTTCTATAAATCTAAATGGCATAACAATCCCCTGGAGATCCTGTTAAAATGCAGATTCTGATTCAATAGGTCTAGGGTGGAGCCTGAGATTCTGCATTTCTAATGAGCTCCCAGGTGACGGGACTGTATTTCTCCACATTTTACAATCAGAAAAAATTGGGGCTTCCCTGGTGGCACAGTGGTTGAGAGTCCGCCTGCCGATGCAGGGGACACGGGTTCGTGCCCCGGTCCGGGAAGATCCCACATGCCGCGGAGCGGCTGGGCCCGTGAGCCATGGCCGCTGAGCCTGCGCGTCCGGAGCCAGTGCTCCGCAACGGGAGAGGCCACAGCAGTGAGAGGCCCGGGTGCCGCAAAAAAAAAAAAAAAAAAGTATTTTTTTAAGTTTTCAATGAAACATCCAGAAAAGGCTGATCTATAGAGACCGACAGTAGGCAGTGGGCCTGGGGGGTGGGAAAGAACTATAAATGGGCATGAACGGTCTCGTTGGGGTGGTGAAAATATTCTAAAGCATTTTATGGTGATGGTTGTACAGCTGTGTACGTTTACTAAAAATCACAGAAATGTATATTTTAAATGAGCGAATTATATATGTAAAATATGCCTCAAAAAATCATTTTTAAGTGTTTTTTTAAATGACCAGGCAGATTTTTTTAAATGATCACATAGCACTTCTAAAAAAACTGAAATTATTTATTATTTTAAAATAATAATAATTTGAGAGGAGAGTAAGTGGGGTGTTCATGTTTAATGGGTACAGAGTTTCAGTTTGGGAAGATGAAAAAGGTTTAGAGATGAATCATGGTGATGGCTGCTTAACAATGTTAATATATTTAATGCTACAGAACTGTACACCTAAAATGACTGAAATGGTAAACTTTGTATTATATACTATTTACCACAATAAAAATGATAATAATAATAAAATACCTAAACATGAACAGGAGCTGCTTTAAAGTATTGCCAAAGAAGTGTTTCTTTCTCTGCTTCCTTCTTGAGGCCCACAGTATGATTCCTGCAAGGGCCCCATCCTGGCTTGGTGCTCCCACTATAGTGGGTTGAATAGTGACTGCCCCCCAAAAGATATGTCTACATCCTCATTCCCAGAACCTGAAGATGTAAGTAAGTTAAGCATCTTGACTCACGACCCTTTTTCTCATTGCAAACCCCACTATTTTTTAAAGAATTTTTCTTTGAAAAGCATTCATTAGGATGATAGAATAACAGACCCCAGAACTCTGAACAACTCTCTGAAAATGGGGCATAAAATCAGATGAGTGTATTTTAGATGTCTATTCATATTCATTAACTCAAGTTTTGGGAAACAAATGGGCAAAAACTGTAAACACTAAAAAAAAAAATTCTCATCTAATTTTACAAATTTTACCACTTTTAAAGCTGGACATTTGTAACTAAAATAACTATATCCATATCCTTAACTTTCTATCCCAAGTACATCATGCAATCAATTCATTGGTTCCAATTTTCCATGGGTTACTTCCAAGACATTAGAGAACTCAACTTCCAAAAAAACCCTGCTGGCATTCAAAGACCAAAAGAATTACTAAATCTTCCTACTGGAAAATCCAGGCCACTGTTCCCCCAAATGGGCTTAAAATGAACATATATCAATTATCTGACGACCATCTGGTTGCCAGCAAGAGACTTTTGGAAACCAGGCTTAAAACAAAAATGCAGAAACCAGCACATAGTTCAGAAAATCAACAAGATTCAATACTCAAATCACATCTCCCTCCGTAGTTTTTTACCAGCTTTTTTTTTTTTTGGCGGTACAAGGGCCTCTCACTGTTGTGGCCTCTCCCGTCACGGAGCACAGGCTCCGGATGCGCAGGCTCAGCGGCCATGGCTCACAGGTCCAGCCGCTCCACGGCATGTGGGATCCTCCCGGACCGGGGCACGAACCCGTGTCCCCTGCATCGGCAGGCGGACTCTCAACCACTGCGCCACCAGGGAAGCCATTTACCAGCTTTTTGATCTCTGATTCTGGAAGCTTCATTTTCCTTAGTCGCTATTCCCTTGACTTCTTCTCATGGTAAAATTATAACTACAACTTACTCTGAGATTCTTTGAAAAGATGATGATGTGAAGAGTAGGTTTGTTTTCTATTCGTGTATGTCTAAGAAACGTGGTACACAATTAAGCTAAACTCAAAATAACTGTTTAGCTGGTGCCTTTTTGTTATTCGAAGAATGTTATCACCACACAAAGAGGAAATCTCAAATCCAAACTGTTATTTTAAGAAACACTCTATCCTGGGGTGGTTCTATTTGGAGGCGACTGCCTCTGGGGTATAATTCAAGGGGCACTGAAAACGTATCTACCCAAAAATCCCTGTCCCCCATCCCCACTCTCCAGTCTTCCAGAGTTTGAAGTTTTCAGCATGAGATTTAATAATGGACTCAAACAGTGCTAGAACCAAAAGGAGCCTTAGAATTCATCTGGTTCAACTCCCTAAATACATAGATATGGTTATGTGACTTGTCCAAAGTATGGTTCATTCTGTAACAAACATTTCGTGAGCACCCAACCAGCACCAAGCACAGCGCCAGGTACCAGGCAAAGGGAGATACCTCCCCACCCTCTGTCCCGCTCTCTCTAAATTCATAAGCTAGTCTAATGAGAGACAAAATTCAATACCAGAGCTTTAAGAAAAAAAGGTGCCCTCAGTCACAAGAGCAGAAGCGAAGGTTTGCTGGTCTTTGCAGGTCAAGTTTTTGGCATAAAAATTCTCCAACTGCTCAGGATTATTCTCTTAACTGGAAGATCATGGTGCTGTGGCATGAAATTATTATGAGCCACAAAACACTCTATTCTAAATGGGGGCATAAAGTAAACCCCAGAGTCCGTTGACAGATGAATGAATACACAAAAATGTGGTCTATCCCTACAATGAAATATTCTTCACTGTTAAAAACGAAGGAAATTCTGACACATGCTCCAGTACAGATCAACCCTGAGGACATTCTGCTAAGTGAAATAAGCCAGTTACAATAGTACAAATACAGCATGATTCTACTTATATGAGGTACCTAGTGTAGTTAGATTCAGAGAGACAGAAGGTAGAATGGTGGTTGCCAGGGGCTGGGGGGAGGAGGAACGGGGAGTTGTTTGTTCTTTAATGGCTAGAGTTTCAGTTCTGCCAGATGAAAGAGTTCTGGAGATCAGCTGCACAGCAATGTGAATACACTTGACACTACGGAACCATACCTTTAAAAATGATTAAGATGATAACTTTTATGTTATGTGTATTTTACCATAATTTTTAAAAACTGCACCTAAGGAGATGAGCCAAATTCAGTCAAAGACAATTTTTTCCACCTCAAGCATCCAATTTTCTCTGCATGTCTGGGGCCATGGTGGGATCCATGAGGTCTGAGTCATAATTCTAAATAAAACAATGAGAAAGGTGCTGCCTTCAAAAGAATCAAGGTCGGGGTGGAGGGGGAGAGTAAGGAGGAGGGAGAACCAATGAAATGAGATTGGCCAGCCACTGGTAATTGCTGGAACTGGACGATGGGTACAAAGAGGGTCATTATACTATTCCCTCTACTCTAGTGCACATGTGAAACATTTCTAGTGATAACCCATAAAAGTGAAAACCTGGTTAAGAGAATTTCCTTGTCTGAGCAAATGCAAGAGCTTATCCCTTAGATGTCTAGTGTAGCTGGTAATCTTCATTCATTCTGTCCCAGCAAGGCAAAGCCCCCGAGACATTGCAATCAATTTCAGAGTAGCAACAGTGTGAGCTAACACTGCTGCCAGCATGCGTAGCTTTCTTTTTACCCTTTTGAATAGGATACACTTATATCATTCAAATCTCCAAAATAAAACACACACACACGCACAGACACACACAATCTAGCTCCCACTACCCCAGTTACCACTACTGCTCCTAATTGTAATTAGTTTCTTGCATATCTTCCAGTTTCTTTAAGCAAATGTCATAGGTTAGTGTATGATTCATGCTCTCCCGAACCTTGCTTTTCTCACTTAACAATATATTTGGGAGGTCTTTCCATGTCAGTAAAAAGTGTTCTCATTCTTTTTTCTGGCTGTGGAGTATCCCATATAGTATGGAGATGTACTGTAATTTATTCTTCCCAAGTTGATGGGAAGCTTAGTTGTTCCCAATATTTCCCTATTATAAACCAGATCATACCTATGCTATGAACAAAATTAATCTTATTAGAACAAGGTCGCTCAATATACACTGGGACTATTATATACCTCCACGGTGCATTACTATTATTCTGGACTAGTAATTTTCCTCTTCTCCTCGGATCTTTACCTGTTCCAGATGTAGCCTAAGCTTAAGCTAAGCTTGTCCACAAGGCCTTTCCTGACCCTCTGGCCCACGGTGAGCACTCTTTCCTTCTTAATTTCTACACTACACATCCTCGTTCAACTTTGCGTGGATTGTTGTTTATTTTTTGAATGTTTGATGCAAATGAATTGTGTGGCGCTGGAGGCCATAACTATTATCTATACTACCTACTGTCTGCACAGCACCTAGCAAGGTTTTAGCAAATAGAGCATACTCAATAAACACAAACCGATTCACTGGAATCAGTAAATGCTTCCCTTACTCGTAATTTGTAGGTTTTCTAGACCTGAGAGGTCTTTCAGAGAAGGGTTCTAGCCAGTTTTGCTCTGTGAATTACTGTAAAATCATAATTAAGTTGTAATTCACTGCAAAAAAAAATTAAAATCCAACAGATTGAGTCCTCCTGGCATGCTCTGCACACAGAACAGGAAACATCATGACATTCGGGAGGTGCCCGACATCTCAATTCACAGGCACAAAATGATACTTAAATAGCATCTGTAGTGGTGACACAGCCAAGATATACAAGAAAGCTACAAGTAACATTTATGGGGGGTAGAGAGAAGCTCCCTCACACTTTTAGGGCAAAATATCGGCATAATTCTCAGTCACATTTCAATTTTACTCCACAATCTATTTCATTCATTCAATCAATCTATACTGAGAGTAGCTGCAGAAGAGCTCTTTGAGGAGGTGACTTCTGAGCTAAAACCTGCAAGACGAATGGAAGCTGTAGACCAGGCGAGGACACTTCTCCTGGGAAGCTGCCAGCTGCAGGCAGAGGGACACAGATGGCAAATTGGGTTCCAGTATCATTGCTGTTATGGCTTGAATTGTATCCTCCAGAAGACGTTTAAGGTCCTACTCTCCAATACCTGTGAATGTGACCTTATGTGGAAATAGGGTCTTTGCAGACAATCAAGTTAAGATGAGGTCATCTGAGTGGGCCTTGATCCACATGACTGACATCTTTACAAAAAGGAGAAATTTGGAAATGGAGATGCGCACGCAGAGAGAACGCCGTGCGAGGATGAGGGCAGAGATCAAGGTGACGCATCTACAAGTCAAGGAACATCAAAGCTCACCAGCAAACCCCCCAGGAGCTAGGAGAGAGGCCTGGAACAGAGTCTCCCTCAGAACTTCAGAAGCTAGGAGAGAGGCCTGGAACAGAGTCTCCCTCAGAACTTCAGAAGCTAGGACAGAGGCCTGGAACAGAGTCTCCCTCAGAACTTCAGAAGAAATCAACCCTGCCCACTCCACAATCTTGGACTTCCAGGCTCCAGAACTGTGAGACAATACATTTCTGTTGTTTAAGTACCCCTAGTTGGTGGTACTTTGTGACGGCAGCCTTAGCAAACTAATACAGTGGATATTAGGTACAGGAAATATTTATACCACACCCAAAGGTGCTTTCAATTAATTTCAGCAGCAGAATCCTTGTCCTAAATAAAATTGTACCTGGAACACCAGTATGTTAGGAGATTAAAAGGATGAAAAGGATTAATCAGAAGAAAATATTTCATTGCGTGTTATAAACCCATGAAGTACCCACTTCCTCTGATCCCAGGAGTTCTTTGCAACCCTGTTTGAAAAGCACTTAAAAGGAAAGTAAAAAAAAAAAGAAAGAAAGAAAGGAAAAAACCCCTCAAATCAGGCTGAAGCCAGAAAACCTAGGTGGGGGACAGGGTGGTGGTTTCTATCATTATACTATTAAATCACCGGCACCATTTATGAGTACCTGCTCTAAGCCAGGATTATGTCTGTCCCTCACATAGACTCTGAAAGGCAGGTATTGTGGTCTTCTCTTTAGTGATGGGGGAAGCAAAATTGGAGGAGCTGACTTGCTAAAAGCACCTATATTAATTTGCCAGGGCTGTCATAAAAAATACCACAGACTGGGGGGCTTAAACAACAGAATTGATTTCTCACAGTTCTGGAGACTAGAAGTCCAAAATCAAGGTGTCAGCAGGTTTGGTTTCATCAGAGGCCTCTCTCCTTGGCTTGCAGGCTGCCACCGTCTCACTGCGTCCTCACATGGTCTTTGCTTGGTGTACGCATCCCTGGTGTCTCTCCGTATCCTAGGCCCCTTCTCTTACAAGGACACCAGTTAGACTAGCCTCATATGAATTTGGGGGGATGTACAATTCAGCTCATAACAGCTCCTTAAGGAAAAAGTCACAGAGCCCACATTCCATCCCAGAACCATTTGGCTCCAAAGGCCATTTTCCTTGGATCACACTGTCTGCCTCTAAAAGGTTCTCTTTATTTGCTATAAAAGAAAATCTATTACTTGAACAATAAGAAAAATAAAGTTCTCTGGCTTGTTTCTTTTTTAAGACTCCCTGCTGAGGTGTAGGCCATGCCTCTGGAAGCTCCCCGGAGAACAGTGTCAGCAGGGCCCCGGGTGTAAGCCCTGGAGGGATGAGGAGAAGGCAGAGGAGAGCCCAAGGAGCCCCACTGGAGGCCAAACCTAAAAAGCCGTCAGCTTCCGCCTTCAGGGCAGGGGCCCCTGCCCCGAGTTCCTAGGTCATCTCCTAGCATTAGCTACAGCACTGGACAACGGCGTGCATATCAAGAGTTGCCCCCATTTCAGGCTCACTGACAGGAAAAGTCAGTTTCCTCAGCCCTGCTTTCCTCTCTGTATCTCAGCCTCGGGGTGGCTCACCCCAGGCTGACTCAAAAAATTCTGGCCAAGACTGCAGTGAGTGAACATTTGAAGTGCCCATCAGAAAGCCCCCCGACTTCTCAGAAAATACAGGCCCCTCACTGTTATCCAGGGCTGTGGCAGCTGCTGCGCCCGCCAGGGGTCATGGAACCACCTTCAAACACTGGCCAACCTCCGTGGCTTCAAATACAAAACCAATAAAATATGGCACCTTGCTGTGCCCTCCCTTGGGCAGGAAAGCAAGGCCCTTAAGAGTGAGGCAACAGAGACCTTAATGATCACCGTCCTGGGGCCCAAAGGGGGGCCGTCCAGGGATGGTCCTCTTTTACCAGAGACCCCATAAAATGAGGATTCTGAAGTGAGCACCCAACCCAAATACGTATATGCCAAACACTGTGCTAGGGCGATGAGGACTAGAAACCAAAGGGTGGTGAACATTTGATTAGGGAGACAAAGCTGGTCACAAATAAGATAATAAAACAACAAAAGGTCCAAAATGCAGCACTGACCGTAATTATCAGTTTTTTAAAAGGACAGTACAGGGCTTCCCTGGTGGCGCAGTGGTTGAGAGTCCGCCTGCCGATGCAGGGGACACGGGTTTGTGCCCCGGTCTGGGAAGATCCCACATGCCGCGGAGCGGCTGGGCCCATGAGCCATGGCCACTGAGCCTGCGCGTCCGGAGCCTGTGCTCCGCAACGGGAGAGGCCACAGCAGTGAGAGGCCCGCGTACCACAAAAAAAAAGGACAGTACAAAAAATTATCAATATGGAGTAGACAAAGACGGAAAAGGGAGAAACATCAGAAAAGACTTTACAGAAAACGTAAGGGGAGTGAAAATGGCTATGAAATGACTGTATCACATTAGAGTTACGTTTATTATATTGACATGTTACATTTAGTACATTGTACCAAATGCTAAATGACATGCTCTTCTATTTCAGAGACTCACTGAGAAGTAAATATTGCAACCTCTTTAGTAACAAAGGTCCATTTCTAACCACCTCAATTCTAATTGAGACACTCCGTCAAACATCACCAGAAAGTCACCTACCTGGGTATCATCTCCCAGCTTTACACATGTACTTCTTACTCCACGGTTGACAAAAGTAAAAGCCAGTTCCAGACCAATTCCAGGAGAAAGTCAGTAAATAAATCTCCCCCTTGGTTCCCCCAAGGCCAGGAGTCAATCCCTAGAATGGTCACTAGGGAGACTGTGGGCTCCTCCTAACCAATTATGGCCCTTCCCATAGATGAGGTTCAACCACAGGGTTTATTAATCCATAGTTTATGCCAGGCAGAAAAAAAAAATGCCTGCTGGAAGCAAGCCAGGATATATATGTATGTATGTATGTATGTATGTATGTATGTATGTGTGTGTGTGTGTATATATATATATATATATGTGTGTGTGTGTATATATATATATATATATATATATACACGATTGGTAGAAGGGCAATTAGCAGTATCTATGAAAATTCTAAGGACAGACTCTTAACCCAACAACTCCACTGCTAGACATTTATCCTTCAGGTGCACTCACATAAATAGGGTGCTTTGCTGCTGATGAAAAAGAAAGGCCTGAAAGAACCCCAAATAGGGCACCAACTGCACAGAATAAGGTGCAGACATAGAAGGAAACTTTAACTGAAAAAAGCCATTCGGATCAGACCTTGCATACTGTCTAGTTTGTGGGGTTTAAAAAAATTTTTTGTATGTTTTTATTGTTTGTAGTTGCATTAAAAATATCTAGGGAATTAAAAAAACAAGAGGGGAGTAAAGTAGGGAATATTTAAGCTCTTCTGTACTGCTTCAATGTTTTTACCACGAGGTTTTTTTTTTTCCATTTTAAACACGTATAAGAAAAATACTTGAGCAATGAGAATTCATGAGAACATAGCCCTAAATTAGTCTCAGAAGTGAACAGTATTAAAGGAAGACTCACTGATTGTCAATGGGCTGTAATTCCTACTCAGGAAGTAGCCTGAGTTAAGAGTGGTTTTCATGAGCAAGGCCTGAAACCTAAATGGTTTCTCATTAATCATCATTTAATCAGAAAACCAAAGAACTTTCCACACTCCATTCTGCAAGCTGAGTGCATAAACAGAATTTTATCAATGCACTTTCCATAATTTTAAGGGGCAAAAGTACGTAATATAATCAAAATACAATCCAGCACATTATGACCTGGATACTTGTTCATTAGATGCTAAAATTTCCTTATTTCTATAAGGAAAAAAAAGCTGTGAAAGGCTTAGATGCACACCATGAATCCTCAACAGAGCTCTGCATGTAAAAGCAAAAGCAAAAGTAGATACAAAACAAATGTACACAACAGGAGGCTGAGTGAATAAATTATACTGTAGCCATACAATGAAACGCTCTGCAGCTCTATATCATAGACATAGAAATGTATCTGCAGTGATTATAACAGCATTTGTGGCACAGCCCTATTTGAAAAATGATACACATATTTATACACTTGTGTTCAAAAAGGTTAGAAGGAGCGAAAGCATAATGTGAATTGTATCAATAGTTATCTCTGGGCAGTTGGATCACAGGAGATTTTGTATGTGCATATTTCAGCTGATCTCTATTCTAACTTTTCTATTACAAAACATTTTTAATTGTGTGATTTTTGACTTTAAAAAATGGTGGCTATCTTATCCTTCCTTGGGATAAGAACCCAATGTTCTTTTGTGGAAGCGAATTTCACGTGAAATGTGTTGCTTGTCCTCTTTTCTGCCCCTTTGTGGGGCTTTCAATAGTGTTTCTGATGCTTTAGAAACTAGAGAGAGAGGGAAATGACAGGTGTAACCAGGGGCAATTGTGTTGCAGGGGACATTTGACACTGCCTGAAGACGTTTTTCACTGTCACAACTGGGGGAGGAAAGGAGGTGTGTGTATTGGCATCTAGTGGGTAGAGGTCAGAGATGCTGCTAAACATCCTACAGTGCATGGGACAGCCCCACAATAGGCTTAAATAGCCGAAAATGTCAACAGTGTCGAGGTTGTGGAATCCTGTGTTGGGGTTAATGAATCTCCAGGTGACGTCCTAATGCTCCATAAGCAGCACCCTCGAGCTGTAAACTAGTATATGTAGGATGGATAAACAACTAGGTCCTACTGTACAGCACAGGGAACTATACTCAATATCCTGTGATAAACCATAATGGAAAAGAATATGAAAAGAAGAATGTCTATATGTGTATAAATGAGTCACTTTGCTGTACAGCAGAGATTGGCACACCATTGTAAATCAACTACACTTCAATTTTAAAAAAATAAAATTAAAAAAACCCCACAGCACCGTCGAATAGCTGCATAAGGCATGTCTGGCAGGGTAGAAAATGCTGATGGAGGCAGAATATCTGCGTCGAATCTGGGATCAGCTCCTTTTCTGGCTGTAAAACCTCAGGCAGGTGACCACGTCGGCCTGCTGACCTTGCATCCTCCTTCCGAAAATGGAAATACCACCACCCACACCACAGGGCCAAGAAGTTTCAACGCAATACAGTAGGAGAAAGGGTTTTGTAAATAATAAAGCACCAGGCATTTGTGAACAGTATTATCACTCCAGGCTACTCATCGTCTAGATTCAGCAATGAGCTCACACAGAGGATTTCAATGGGTCTTCGCCTAGCACATTCCTACTGCCCTTAGTCACACATCACGGCAGTGATTTTCACTAAAGACGGGGACTGGAAAACATCAAGAACGCTGTTTTAATACTACATGTTCCTTGACCTAAATTGTGAAGCAGTAGAACTTAGTGGTCAAATGACAAGACCTGAAGTTTCAGAGTGAAAGAATTTATCGGGACTTCCCCGGTGGCACAGTAGTTAAGAATCCACCTGCCAACGCAGGGGACACAGGTTCAAGCCCTGGTCCGGGAAGATCCCACATGCCGCGGAGCAACTAAGCCCGTGCGCCACAACTACTGAGCCTGCGCTCTAGAGCCCGCGAGCCACAACTACTGAGCCCGCGAGCCACAACTACTGAAGCCCGCGCACCTAGAGCCCGTGCTCCGCAACGAGAGAAGCCACCGCAATGAGAATCCCGCGCACCGCAACAAAGAGTAGCCCCTGCTCGCCTCAACTAGAGAAAGCCCGCATGCAGCAACGAAGACCCAATGCAGCCAAAAATAAATAATGTATATAAATAAAATAAATTTTTTTAAAAAGAATTTATCATCTGAACCAGGACATTTTGGAATGAAAAGGAGGTTATCGATGTCAATGCTAGGACAATAGGCAAACACCAGGACAGTCCCCTGGCAAACAGGGACATAAGCTCACTCTAAAGGTAAGGATATTCACAGTGTCTACGTCAAAGGCTTGTTCTGATGACTAGATCAGATCAAAGAGGCAAAGCACATAGTACACACTATTAAATGCTAGCTATGATTTTTTTTTTTCTTTCTCCCTCCATTCATCCAGCAAGTACTTACTGCCCTGGCATGACGCTCAGCTCCAAGAAAGGAACAGTAACTCATTCTTTTGTTTTTTTTTTTAATAAATTTATTTATTTATTTATTTTTGGCTGCATTGGGTGTCCGTTGCTGTGCGCGGGCTTTCTCTAGTTGCGGCGAGCGGGGGCTACTCTTCATTGTGGTGCGCGGACTTCTCATTGTGGTGGCTTCTCTTGTTGCAGAGCACAGGCTCTAGGCACGCGGGCTTCAGTAGTTGTGGCTTGCAGGCTCTAGAGCGCAGGCTCAGTAGTTGCGGTGCACAGGCTTAGCTGCTCCGCGGCATGTGGGATCTTCCTGGACCAGGGCTCGATCCCGTGTCCCCTGCATTGGCAGACAGGTTCTTAACCACTGCTCCACCAGGGAAGTCCCAATACAGCCGCTCCCTATCCCCAGCGGGGTGCCTCCTCTTGGGCCACAGTGTGTGTGTGTTACAGTCCCAGGACTTTTTTTGCACAAGCACAGTCACAACACATGCAGAATTAAGCACCAACCCACAGTGAGCACCACAGGTCAAGAGCTTATCTAGTCCACAATGACTAAAGGATTTTATTATTATCCCAAAGTCCCTGATTCAAGGAAGCTGCTGCAGTTTGACAAAATTTGCTATCACTGCATTTCACCAAGGGCGTTGATTACCCAAATTTTGTAACAGCATGTAATGTTTAAAACCCCAGTAAATGCTCTCTTTCATTTCTGCGGACATCCCATTACAACGAACTATGGACAATTTGTCCACCTAGACAGCCTTGCAGACACACATATTACGAAAGCTGAGTTACTCTAGCTTGCGTTTGTATTGAGATGCATTTATGTCTTTCGCCAAGAAATAAGCAGTTTGCTTCAGTGTGCTAAAACAATTTTCTCTAAAAGTCAATACCGGGGCTTCCCTGGTGGCGCAGTGGTTGGGAGTCCGCCCACCGATGCAGGGGACACGGGTTCGTGCCCCTGTCCGGGAAGATCCCACATGCTGTGGAGCGGCTAGGCCCGTGAGCCATGGCCACTGAGCCTGCGCGTCCGGAGCCAGTGCTCCGCAACGGGAGAGGCCACAGCAGTGAGAGGCCCGCGTACCGCAAAAAAAAAAAAAAAAAAAAAAAAGTCAATACCCACCATGAGAGGTAGAAGTCCCTTATTTCACACAAAAGTTCATTGGCTTCTAGGGGCCTGGGACTCTAATCACAAGTTCCCTTCCCTCCTTCCCATTCACACCCCTCCCCCAAATTTCAGTAAAATTGGTCTCAATTACTATCACCATAAATCCTCACACTTGAATGTTTCCATATCCAACCTCGGGGCCTGGCCCTTTCCCCCTCCTCCTCGTTGTTCATATTTTGCCAGGCCCATGCTCAGCCAGCCTCCTTTTCTGCCCATTTCTGACAGCCCTTACGGAAGCCTTGTTCCATTCCTTGGGTGGTTGTTAGATCTAAAGTACCAGTCAGGCCCCATCACTGGAAACACAAAACATCGATCTAAAAAGAGAAATTCTATCAAGTAAGCTAGATGTGCATAATTCAGAACAAATCGTGGGCATATCTGTTTCTGTTGTACTCCATGCCTGCCTGTCTTGATTCAAAGAAGCTTAATTAGCGGTGTGTGTTTTGATTTGATGGTTACACAGATATGTTCAGTTTGCAAAACTTCAACAAGCTTACTCTCATGTGCATTTTATATATGTATGTTATACTTCCACAGACATTTTAGAAAGTAGCTTACATCATGTAAAGCTCTATGTAAAGTAAGCATATATTACATCTCACCTACACTAGTGTTTGTCAAGCTGTTTCCAAAAGAGTTCCGGTTGCCATCAATTAGTGGGTCATGCAATCAATTTAGAAGGTCCATGTTATATTTAGTGTCATATCTCTTTAGGATACTTCTCTCTGTGATCGTTTTTCAGACCTTCCTTGTTTTTGATGACCCTGAAAGTTTTAAGGGGTAATGGTTATATATTTTGTATCACTTCCTCTTTTGGGATTTGTCTGATGTTTTCCCAGTGGTTAGATTGAGTTATGTATTTTGCGCAGAAGACTGCAGAGGTAAAGTGCCACAGTCAACACATCATGTCAAGGGTACATATTATCAACGTGGCATTGATATTGACTTCCATCACCTGACTGAGATAGTGGTTGTCAGGTTTCTCCACTATGAAGTTATTCTTGTCTCCTTTCTTCCATAATTTAAAAGGAAGTCATTATGCATAACCTACACTTAAGGAATGGGGATTTAGGCTCTCTCTCCTTGAGGTCAAAGTATCTACTTAAATTATTTGGAATTCTTTGGCAAGGGGTATTTGTTTATGTGCCCCATTTATTTACTTACTCAATCTTCTTTACATCAATATGGACTCATGGAATTTTACTTTATACTTTAGGCTTTAATCCAATACTAATTTATTTTGTTATTCAAAGTATTTCAGATTTGGCCACCGGGACCTCTTCAGGTGGCTAATTTGTCCCTTTGACATACCTCCATCAATGTAGATTTTTTAAAAATCACTTTCTGGCACTACAAGATGCTCTGTCTCATCTTGTATATTTCCTGCTTCAGCCCTGGAATCATTTTTCCAAGGAACCTTGGTTACTTTGCTAGAGAATGCTTTTAGAAACCTAAATCTGACTGCTAGGTGTGTTTTTTGCTACTGGATATTCACTTCTTCTAGGTCCTGTCAGCTGCTAGAACATGAAGCATGTTAGTACATGTGTGTACTAACCTGTATATATACATATATCTATAAATATTTCATATAGAAATCATCTGAATCTATTTTCAGCTAAACATGAGTTCAAATTAATGTCTTCAACTATAAATCATAACCACAAGAATCATTCTAGCCTATTCACTTCTATAACCTCCCGTCCAATCAGTGAGAAACTTGGCTCTCCCATCTGTCATTCATTTACTTAACTGTTAAATTCCAGTACACACGTATAACAGTATCAGAATTTCTAACCTGTACCCCCAGGGGAAACAGCGTCATCAACTAAAGTACAGCACTTACGTGCAATTTCTTTTGCCTTTACTCTTACAGATTCTACTCATTTCCAAAGTCATTTAGGGCCACGCCTTATCCCCCATCCGCTTCACTAAGATTGTTTTATGCAATTATAAAACAACTAGACTATCTTGTCACAGTATGCATTCCTTCCTAGGATCACCCAACTACTTAAATGATTTTTAAAATGTGCATACATTAATATTTACTCTTTGTTCTGCAAACTTCTCTGGGCTTTCACAAATGCATGTCATGTATCTAGCATCCAAGTATTATACAGAATATTTTGACCACCCTAAAAATTACCTGTGTTTCAGCTAGTCAACTCTCCTTCTATTCCCTAAACCCCTAGCAACCACTGATCTTTTTACTGCCTCTATAGTTGTGCCTTTTCCAGAATTTCCTATAATGTGGGGTCATACATTATTGTGCCTTTTCATACTGGCGTTTTCCACTTAGCAATATGTATGAAACATACATCCAGGCCTTTTCATAGCTCAGTAGCTAATTTCTTTTTATAGCTAAATAATATTACAATGAATGTAATACAGTTTGTTCATCTATTCACCTACTGAGGGGCATCTTGGATTTTTCCAGTTTCTGGCTATTATGAATAAAGTTACTATACATTCATGTACATGTTTTTGTGTCAACATAAGTTTTCAAATCATTTGGGGAAATATCTAGGGGCAGAAGTGCTAAGTCATATATATTTAGCTTTGTAAGAGTATGTTAACCTTTTGGGAAGCTGCCGAACTGCCTTCCAAAGTGGCTGTACCATTTTGCACTCCCATAAGCAATGAATGAAAATTATGGTTGCTCTGTAACCTCATAAGCAGAGGTGAAGTGTTGTTCAGCTATTTTATTTTTAATTGGGATATATGTATTCTTATATCTAAGTTTTAAGTGTTCTTTTTAATATTTTAGACATGAGTCCTTTATCAATGTGTTTTTGAAAATATCTTCTCCCGGCCTGTGGCTTGTATTATGTAGAGAACAAACATATGGAAACCAAGGGGGAAAGAGGGGGTGGGATGAATTGGGAGATTGGGATTGACATCTATACACTATTGACTCTATGTATAAAATAGATAATTAATGAGGACCTACTGTATAGCACAGGGAACTCTACTCAGTGCTCTGTGGTGACCTAAATGGGAAGGAAATCCAAAAATGAGGGGATATATGTATATGTATGGCTGATTCACTTTGCTGTATAGTAGAAACTAACACAGTAAACTAACACAGTAAAGCAACTATACTCCAAAAAATTTTTTTTAAAAAGGAGTGAAATAAAAACAGCTGAGTTCCAAAAAAAAAATTTATAAGGTCCTCACCAGCATTCTGTGTGTGTGTGAGGGGGCGGGTAAGAACACTTCACTTGAGCCTACCTTCTTAAAACTTAAGTGCACAACACAGTACTGCTGCACAGCAGAACTTTACAGCATATTCATCTTGCATAAATGGAACTTTATACCCACTGAATGGCAACTTCCCATTTCCCTCTCCCCCCCAGCCCCTGGCAACCAAGGTATGGAAACAACATCCACCCATTGATGGATGAATGGATAAAGAAACCATGGCATATATATACAATGAAATATTATTCAGCCTTTAAAAAGAAGGGAATCCTGCTATATGCTGACCAGCATTCTTTGAAAAGAACAGAGAATGAAAGAGTGCATCACACACAGTGAAGGCAACCACTGCTTCAGGAAGTGTTTTGCAGCTACATGTATGTGTACATATATGCACATGTGTACTGTATGTGTACATGTATGCTAAGTTGCCAGGTTGTTTTTTAAGGGCAAGACATAGTCAAAAAAAAGGCTTGGGGCTTCCCTGGTGGCGCAGTAGTTAAGAATCCGCCTGCCGGGGCTTCCCTGATGGCGCAATGGTTGAGAGTCTGCCTGCCAATGCAGGGGACATGGGTTCAAGCCCTGGTCTGGGAAGATCCCACATGCCGCGGAGCAGCTAGGCCCGTGAGCCACAACTACTGAGCCTGCGCTCCATAACAAGAGAGGCTGCGACAGTGAGAGGCCCGCGCACCGTGATGAACAGTGGCCCCCGCTCGCTGCAACTGGAGAAAGCCCTCACACAGAAATGAAGAACCAACACAGAAAAAATAAATAAATAAATACATTTAAAAGTCATCTTCTTAAAAAAAAAAGAATCCGCCTGCCAATGCAGGAGACACGGGTTCGAGCCCTGGTCCAGGAAGATCCCACGTGCTGCGGAGCAACTCAGCCCATGCGCCACAACTACTGAGCCTGCGCTCTAGAGCCCACGAGCCACAACTGCTGAGCCCGCGTGCCACAACTACTGAAGCCCACGCACCTAGAGCCCGTGCTCTGCAACAAGAGAAGCCACCACAACGAGCAGCCCAAGTACCGCAATGAAGAGTAGCCCCAGCTCGCTGCAACTAGAGAAAAGCCCACGGCACAGCAACGAAGACCCAATGTAGCCAAAAATAAATAAATAAATTTATATTAAAAAAAAAAAGCCTAAGAGGGAATTCCTTGGTGGTCCAGTGGTTAGGACTCCACGCTTCCATCGTCAAGGGCCCGGGTTCAATTCCTGGCCGAGTCACTAAGATCCCGCAAGCCGCGTAGTGAGGGAAAAAATAAAACAGCCTAAGGAACACTGAGTACACCAACAAATAATACGTGGATTTGGAAGCCAGAAAGACCTGGGTTCTGATTCTGGCTGCTTATGACCTATCTAACCTCTGTGAGCCTCCATCTCACCACCTCTAAAATGGGGGTAATACTATTTACTCCCCCGAGTTGGTGTTAAGGAATCAATGAGCTGGCAAACAGTCCACCAGAAAGCACTTAGACACCATCCCCACCCCTGCCGCCATTCACATGGTGCCCGGGGCTAGGTTCCGTACCTGTAGGAAGGACGTTTAAAGGAAATATACAAAGATGGGCAGTGTCAACGCCCAGCCCCCATCACAGGACCCCCTTCAAGCCTCTCAGGAGAACAAATCATCACCGTTTGAGAGCGGCAGGGTGGGGAAGCTATTGCCCAGCACACTGGCTGATAAATCATCCAGCTGTGGGTTGTGACCAGAGGGAAAAATCACTTTCCAAGATAAGAGTGTTTTCCCATTCTTCTTGGCAGGAGGTGGGGAAAGGCAGAAGGGGAGGAAGGCCTTGTTAAAGAAATACGCATTTGTTTTAAGCAAATCACTTTGAAGACAGGTGGTTTTCATTTTGAGAACAAAAGTGATGCTTAAAACAGTTAGAGGGTGACTCCTGATACCAGCCATGGGCTTGCCAGGAGAGGGAAACGGAGCCCTGGGGTCTGGGGTGCTCCCAAAGTGCCAGAGCAGTGACGGAGGCACATGGGGTGGGGAGGGTCTGGCACAGAAAAGAGGGAACTAACTTTATCAGCTTGCAGTCGCACACTACTTAAAAGGCATCCACTGTATCAGTCATCCAAAGCCTCTATTCGTTCAACAAATATTTGCTGAGCATCTACTATGTGTCTAGAACTGAGTTAGGCGCCGGGGATACAGTGGAATAAGACAGACAAGGCCTCTGCCCGCACCAGGGCTGAAATTCCAGTGAAGGAGACAGCAAGTGCCAAGTAAATCAATGAGGCAACAAGGGATTTACAGGCTGTGATGTAAGCGCCCTGCAAGAAATAGATGTGGTGATGTGACGGGAAGGGAGAAGGAAACTTAAGATGGAGGAAGTCCCTTTAGATAAGATGGCTCAGGAGGGCTTCTCTGAGTAACACTTGAAAGCAGAACAAGAGCGAGCCAAGCAAGAGCCAAAGAAAGGGTGCTCCCAGGAGAAAGCACCTCAAGTGCCTGGGCCCAGCAGCAAGAAGGGGCTCAGCAGGTGCTAGGGTGGCCAGGGCGGTGGTATGGTAGGAGGAAGTGGCCAAGTGGGAGGGTGACCGCAATGAGGCTGCAAAGATAGGCACGTGCCAGATCATATAAGGCACAGCCGGTGGTGGGCAAGAAGGTGGGTTCCAATGAAGAGCAACAGAGAGCTACTGAAGGTTGGTACATTGTGATACATGACTTTGATGTTGGTTAAGGAAAAAAAGGCACTCTTAAATCATTGCACACAAAACAAAATGTACAGATGATACAATGTCTCCAAAATCAAGGGTAAAAATTACCATTGTGTTACAGCTCATGAGTACAGTTATTAAGGAGTCTTGCCAGCTAGAGACAAACTGTTTTAGCCTAAATATGAGATGAAATACATGGAATTCAATGGGGGCAAAGGGGTGGGAGAACTTGTAACTGACAAGGGAACACTATTATTAGCAATTAACTCACAGGCAGCAAATATAAAGCACCCGGTAAAACTAATTAACAAGACAGGCTCTAGAAAATCCCCCTAAACAAGCAAACACACCTAATGGTGGGAAGGCAATTAGGAATTGACCCATGTGCATGGAGGTTGGCTGAATCCATGAACAGGATGACTGAAACAACTGGATGTAAAGTCACGGCGAAGTAGCT
Source organism: Tursiops truncatus (assembly GCF_011762595.2). Lineage (NCBI taxonomy): Eukaryota > Metazoa > Chordata > Mammalia > Artiodactyla > Delphinidae > Tursiops > Tursiops truncatus. Next base: position 112,594,840 of record NC_047055.1, on the reverse strand, counting down.
CTACACCTACTTCTGAATCAGAAATCAGATAAATTGCTGAGCAGTGTTCTTCGAGGTTTATCATTCCTTTTTCTTCTCCCTTGCGCCGGCTGAACATAGGTATTGATAACTTGGAAATTCAAAGCTGAAGCAGAAATGGCTCTTCTGAATGATCACTCTCCATCTAGGGCTCTTAGCACAGCCTCCCCAGTCCCCATGATCTCTAAGGCAAACAGATCTGTGAGACATGAGTGCAACACACTCACACCTTCTCCCCGAGACCTCCTTGTTCTGGGGAGTCATGTACCCATGAATAAAAGGGCAACCAGGCCAACTGCCCGGCCTCAAGATAAACCTATGACACCAACCAAGGGAACTCGACGGCCACAAAGGCTGCCCGCAAACAAGCTGGGGACAGCAACATGGGTGGCATTTCAGAGCCCAGCACACTGCTTGCACTGATGGTCTAATATCCCACTGAGGAAGGAGAAGGGGTAAAGGAGGGCAAAATACATCACTTAGGGAGTGCTGACCAAGTGCCAGGTGCTTTCACGCTCATCACTCCAAATAATACAGCAATCCCATGAAGTGCAGTGATCACAATTTTCAAGTGAGAAAAGTAAGACCAGGAGAGATTTTTGTTAGTGGCCCCAGGCTACAGTGAGCTGAGTGAGGATTTGAGCCTTGCCTGCCACCTGGGCTGGCATCGAGCAACAGGACAGTGACATGAAAAGCCCCCGATCTAACTTTCTGTCCTGCCTCCCTGTCATTCTCCTCTCCTGCCCCCTTATTCCTTCCCACCACAGGAAAGCTGGATTCCACACCTGGCTTCATCCCAGCCTCCCAACTCTGTCAGCTGCCTCAGAAATGTTACCTACTCCCAACCCTTGACAGGGACACTTCACCCGTGAAAGGGCCATCTGCAGGCGTGGGGACTCGGGGGTGGGCTTGGCTGACTGGGGTTGTCTCGTGTGCCGTGTCCCCTGGAAAAAACTCATTGACAGCGGTCAGGAGAAGGAAAGAGCCATCCCGCCAGATGACAGACCTGTTCCAAATCTTTATAGGTGCCGCTACCAAAGGGGCTCAGCCAAAAGCCACTTCTGTCACTGAGGAGGGCTTGGGGAAAGAAATTCCCTTCCTCCGCAAACAAGAAAACTGAAACACCTGGGTCCAAATGGAAAACGGTGTTGCTCACCATCTCGGAAGGACTGAGCCAGGACCAAATTCCCTATCGTGCCTCCCTCCCGGCCTACGAAGCAGTCGGGCAACAGGCTACAAAAGATGCAGACATAATAACAATCGAAACAGATGTATGGCCTACTTACAATCTCAGACGCATCGGCAGCACTCGGGGCTTTGGCTGCCGAAAGCTCCATACCGCGGAGCATGAAATGGTGAGAGCGGGCTGACTGTGTCTGAACTCTGGGCAGGAGTGTGTTCCGTGCTCGCCGAGAACTGCAAGTCCCTGTGATTCACTTGGCAGCAGAATTATTCTAAGCATCCTGTCCCGTACCCAGCCCACCCGCCCCTCCCGCTACATATTCACACTGGGTGGGTTTTTTTTTTTTCTCTCTCTGTGCTTATTTCTCTCACAAATCGAGTGAAATGCGTTTTTTTTCAAAATGAATCCAGTCTCTGGCACTTGAGAGTGTGGAACCTTTATGACCCCGGGGAGAAAGAGGAAAAAGAGCCACCTAATTAGGAAGAAGTTGTAACTAACATCAGAGAGGAGAGCTGGAGAACCACAAAGTCTGCAGTCACAGCAAAATGGAGATTATTCGAGACAGCTGAAACACTCCACCCAGCCTCCAGGAGGGGACATGCACGGGAAACAAAGGGCATATGGTGTTTGCTTTCTTCAACATCCGTTCTCACCATTAAGAGCTGCACCAGCAAACGCTCAGTACTTACATGAGGACAAACCTCACTCCAAAATAGACTTGAAAATATAGCTCATAATCAAATAAATGACTGTGCAAAGCAGAGGCCTACCTTGATTTTTCTACTACATATAAAGCAAAGTTTAATAAAGTCCAGATAACTGGCAGAATGTCTATTTGGCTTAGTGAAGTGTGAATTACACTTGAAAGAAAGTCAATTTTTGTTAATTCCAAGTTCATATAGTAACTCGAAAACTGACATATTCAGGACAGGATTTTATTTTTTTTTCCTCCAGGAGAGATTCCAACGGGCTAACTTAATAACTAGATAAGAATGATGTTCTATTATTTACTACTAGTGACATTTAAATATTTCTATCCTAAAGCAAACAGGTTTTTCTAAAGAGACTTAAATCATTAATATCCCACATAAGTTAATGTTACCACCATTCCCACTACTGCCCACACTATTACATCATCCAAAGGTAAACTTCAGAGCACTCCCTGACCAGACTGTGAGGAACTCCTGAACTGGTGAGATCTGAATTGATGACACTTTTCACAGAGACGTAAGGCTAGGGTCAGCTTCAAAAATGCTCAGGTACCATTACTCACAAGCCTACCCAGCAGAGTCCACTCTTGGTCACAGGTGCCCACCTATCCCCCATAGAGCCCATTCCCAGCTCCGGAGTGGCAGCCTAATTAATTGCAAACCAATTATTGGTTCAGGGTGGGCAACAGGAACTCAGCTCACCCAATCAGACTGCAGGAAAGGCCTCCTCCTACATACCAGCTATGAACAAGGAAGCAGAGGGCCCCGCTTCCCCGCCAAAGGATGCCATCCTACAACCAGAGAAACCAGCCCTTGGGTGAAACTACTGCCAGACCGATACCATGGTGGAGAGACAGCAAGAACACAGGTCTATGATATCACATTAAGCAGCTGATCACACTGCCCTCAGGGTCCACCCTACCTGTAGCCTCCCGATTACTGAGATAACAAATATCCATGTTTAATCCAGTCCCAGAGAGGTTTCTGTTACATGTGATCTAAAGCACCGCTGACAGGAACGGTCTGCGGAGCCAAGAGCAAGAGTTTGTAATTTGGCAAAAGAGACTCCTCTAAAGTTAATAAAACACTCACAGAAAACATTCCGCTTAATGTTAAAGAAAAGGGAGAAATTACAAAGATGAGTGGTTGCCTAGGGCTGGGCGTGGAAATGGGAGTGACTGCAAATGGGCACAAGGTTTCCTTTGGGGGTGATGGACAAGTTCAAAAATTAGATTGTGGTGATGGTTACACAACTCTGTAAATATACTAAAAACCACTGAATGGGACACTTCTAATGGGTAAATTTTACAGTATATAAATTAGATCTCAATAGAGCTGTTTAAAAAAAAAGGGGGGGACTTCGCTGGTGGCGCAGTGGTTAAGAATCCGCCTGCCAACGCAGGGGACACGGGTTCGAGCCCTGGTCCGGGAAGATCCCACGTGCTGCGGAGCAACTTAGCCCGTGCGCCACAACTACTGAGCCTGCGCTCTAGAGCCCACGAGCCACAACTACTGAAGCCCGCGCGCCTAGAGCCCGTGCTCCGCAACAAGAGAAGCCACCGCAATGAGAGGCCCACGCACCACAACGAAGAGTAGCCCCCGCTCGCCGCAACTAGAGAAAGCCCGCGTGCAGCAAAGAAGACCCAACGCAGCCAAAAATAAATATAATGAATAAATAAATTTATTTTAAAAAAAAGCTACATGGGAGCAGATGCTCATTCAGGAGAAGTCACAGGTTGAGGAGACTTTTCCTCCATCCACACCTGATGGCAGCACGCCCCTGCTTAAAATCCTTCCTTCAGTGCTTCCTGGCAGAATCCAAGTTCCTTACAAAGGGACGCAAGGTCCCTGTCACCTCCCGACCTCACTTTCCCCAGCTCCCATTTTACTCGCAGGCGAGGCTCACTTCCAGAAACTCATCAAATTGCTTCCCCTCTGCCTCTGCTCACACGGCACCTGCTTCCTAGCTCGCTCTAGCTGTCCTCTTCACTGATCTAGTCCTTCCTATCGTACCCCAGCTCTTAGGTCCTCTCCCTTTGGGTTCCCTGAGCAGACTGACTGCTTGTCACAATGGGTTGAAAAAGTATGTTTCTGGGTCTATCTCTCCCACCAGGCTAGACTCCAGGGCCTAGAACAGCACTCCAGACATGACAGACACTTGATGGACACCCACTGAACTGGTCTGAGCTTTCTCTTTGGGGAAGGACACCAGCTTCTCCTATAGGTCCCTTGTGTCATTGACATTGGGGGTGGGAGAGCCAGAGGTAGGTCCCGCATGTCCTGGCTCCCGCCCACACCCACTTTCCTAGAGCGACTTCAGGCTCAGCAAGGGACACAGGTGCCCACAACATGTACAAGCCACCCTGTAAGAAATCCCTGTCTCCGACCATGCTGAGCACTTCTGCTTCTTGGCTCAAACGCTCCCTGATGCAGAAGGTAATGGTGACAGTGCACAGCATCTCTCTCACTGTGTACAAGCTTTCAAGCAAAGGAAGGGCAGGAATGTCTGACTATTTTTTCTGATTATGGGGTGTCCTTATTTATTTTTAACCCTTAGACAAGGTAAGGAGCTGGGGTACCAAAAGTCACAAACGCAACAAGAATGGGAAACACTTGGTTTTAAAGCAAGACTACACATTTTAAAAGGGACCCAATAGATGCAGGAATGTTGGCAAGATCGTCTCCACCTGGTGTCTGATCTTCCTGCAGATCTCAGGGGAAAAGATTAATAGCAAAATTTAAGAAATGTTAAAAAGCCAGTTCCTGGAGAGTCTCAGTGTTCAAAAAAAAGAAAAAGTCACTCTGTGAAAGGAACAACCTGCAGAAACCCACCGTGGAGTTGGCGCTCCATCACAACAAAGATACGGCCCAGCCCTCCTGCTTGTCCCGGCTCTCGCTCTCGGAACACCACCACAAATGAAACTCCAACACAGGAGCGAGGAAAGAGCTGAAACAACACTTCAAATATTCACAACGGTGATTTCAACTCCTACCTCATAATCATGACTCCTCTTTCCCATATTTGGGTCCCAGCTTCCCTGGACACACTCCGGGAACCTTCACAGACATTATCTAATGCTGAGCAGGTCAGCAAACCAACCGTTAAGTACTCTCCTTTTTCTCTATGCTCCCTGATTTAAGCCAGCCTGGGCACAATCAAGAACTGGTCAATTCCCTTGGCGGGCCGGGGTGGGCGGGCTTTCTCAGGGAGTTTAGATCAAACAGGAAGCCCTTGGGACGTCAGATAGTTTGTCTTTAAACATCTCAATCTGATTCCAACAGTGAAGTTTTCAAAGCTGTCATTATCCCCCTTCTCCCCTACCAAAAGAAAAACAAAGGTGACAGATTTATTACCAAATCACTTCAGTAGCTTTTTTTTTCTCCCTAAATACCTGCCTAGCCTCAGCCCCTGTGACTCTAATCCAATCAGTTTGGTGTGTGGACTGGGAATCCATGGTGTTCAAACTCCCCCAGGTGATTCAGGGGATCAAGACAGCCCCAAAATAGAGGGCTGGGTGAAAAGGGTCAGTTACACCTTTGTTACTAAAAGAAGCATCAATCTCGGCCTTCCCCCATTCACCCAGCCTAGACCCCCTGAATCCGAATCTGCATTTTAACAAGATGGGAAAGGACGGATCTGGAAAGCTGGAAGGCACGATAGAGCTTGAGAAGCTCGGGCTATACCATCACCTGGCTTCACAGTCTCCTAGGCTGTGTTTTATTTGTTTCCCCTTCACAAGTGAGAGACGCAGCAGTGGGAGATCACCATCAGAATTCACATCCCACAGTTTGTCAGGATCTTACTGATGAACGACAAAAGGGCCAAATCCCGCTCCCTCCCTCCCACCCTCCCAGAAACTATTAGATTAAATGTAAAGGGAGTCAAAAGACTAGACACAGCCTGTTTTTTCAATAAAAGCAATACATTTTTCCATTTGTGCTGGCAGCGTCAACACTTACATTACTGCGCATGTTTAAAGCTACCAGCCACATTCGACTCCTACATGGGCACAGCAGCAGGACCTGCAAAGTCTTTGAATATTAAAGAGCTCTACGTGGACCCAAAGCACGCCAAGGTGAATAATTCTTAGGACTCATGAGAACTATTAATTGCATCCATTCTTAAAAATCAATATACTTCAAGAAACTTTTTAAAAATTCATAAGCTTATTTCTCTTGTTCAAATAACATCATAAGGCCTTCACAGGAAGTCGTGGTTCCAAGTGAATGTAGCTGCATATCAAAAAAAAAAAAATCTCTCAGTAGCCTAACACCCAGCTCAGCAAAGATTTCTAGCAGGTTCTTAGAACCTGACAGATTATGGTACCCGGTACCCCTCATGCTAATTAAGCTCTGCATTGTTGTTGTTGTTGTTTTAAAATTTATTTATTTATTTATTTTTGGCTGTGTTAGGTCTTCACTGCTGCGCGCGGGCTTCCTCTAGTTGTGGCGAGCGGAGGCTACTCTTCGTTGCGGTGCGTGGGCTTCTTAATGCCGTGGCTTCTCTTTGTTTCAGAGCACGGGCTCGAGGCACATGGGCTTCAGTAGTTGTAGCACGTGGGCTCAGTAGTTGTGGCTCGCGGGCTCTAGAGTGCAGGCTCAGTAGTTGTGGCACACGGGCTTAGTTGCTCCGCAGCTCATGGGATCTTCCCAGACCAGGGCTTGAACCCGTGTCCCCTGCATTGGCAGGCGGATTCTTAACCACTGCGCCACCAGGGAAGTCCAGTTGTTGTTGTTTTAATGTAGCCAAGGCCACCCAGACAATCCTGTACCCCTGTACCATAGTACAATCAGGAGTGAGAGAGCATGGACTCGAATTAAACCACCAACAGGTTCAAATTCAGCTCTGGCATTGAGTATTTGTTCTCCCCTGGGCAAGTTACTTAAACTCTCTGGTCCATGGGAAATGCTGTATAAGAGCAGACCTACTAGAGAAGGGACTTGAGGATATGGGGAGGGGGAAGGGTAAGCCGGGACGAAGCGAGAGTGGCATGGACATATATACACTACTAAATGTAAAAATAGATAGCTAGTGGGAAGCAGCCGCATAGCACAGGGAGATCAGCTCGGTGCTTTGTGACCACCTAGAGGGGTGGGATAGGGAGGGTGGGAGGGAGGGAGATGCAAGAGGGAACAGATATGGAAACATATGTATAACTGTTTCACTTTGTTATAAAGCAGAAACTAACACACCATTGTAAAGCAATTATACTCTAATAAAGATGTTAAAGAAAAAAAAAGAAATGTTGTATAGGAGTTTGCTGTTTTTCCCTCCCAGTATGTAGTACCATAAATGATACAGATAAGAGAACTATGTACACAGGAGGTGCTCAATTATTACTACTGGTTAGAGAACACTCCACCCAGATTGCATTTCCTTCAACGAATGTTTCATTACCCAACACGAGCAACCTTCTGGTTGTATCAAGAGAGGTGCTTGCGGGAAAGTCCTTTTTTCTTTCCTCTAATGGCAAAAAAAAAAAAAAAAAGAAAAGAAAGGAAGAAATCAATGAATATGTAAAGTTCTCCCCCTCAAATCGTGTACTTAATATGGTTTATTTATATTATGACATTTATTCTCAGTGGATAAGCATTATTATAGAAAAAATTATGAAAAGCATTCGAGCAGGTGAAAAATGCATTCTACAAAACAGCAGACTGGTACCAATGACATAACACTTATTGAGATCACAAATGCTGCTTTCCAGAACGTTCTGGGTAGGCAAATGCCAGACAATTGCCTTCACAGTATTAATACTACATAGTAATATATGTAGTAGTAAGAGAGCAGAGGGAATTGGGATGTTGAAACTGTTTAAGCCACCCATTTTCATCTGTTTTTAAGCACTCATAACAAATGAACAAATGATAGATCATTCAGTGTATTTATTAAATCCACTTCCCTGGGCAGTTTCACTAGCCAACACTTTAACGTAAACTGAGTTGCCCTAAGAATTAAACAGTAATGTTCCTTTATTTTTCCCCCCACCAGAGGCTCATTTTCAGAACACCCATCCTTCCAGTTAGTTCTTACGAGGCAATCATGAGAAGTCGGGCTACTGGTGTTCAGATACCAAGCCTGACCTATAATACAGCTGCAATCTCCATCAAGTCAGGTAACTGCTGTGGGCTTCAGTTTTCTATCTGTAATACAGGAATAATCACTACCTGGGGTGGGGTTGGGGTGAGGATTAGCTGAGTTAATGCACATTCCCTACAATTAGGAGAGGAGTAAGTAATACACCGTTACTGGATAAATAATAAGGCCTCTACTCACAACAGCAAATTCACATTCCTTTTCACTCTGTGCCAGGTCCTGAAGTGGTTATAAAAAAGGTAAAATAGGCTCTCCCCGTCCCTCAAAATGGGGCGGGGTAGGGGAGAGGAGTAATTACTGTCTGTGTTTAAAAAAGAGAAGAAGAATGAGAGCAGGAGGGAACCCACCCACTACTTCCTCCCTGGGTTTAGCCTTGACAGTGACTCAGCTGCAAGGGTCGCTCTCATCAGCAATATCTCCCTAGCGCTGTGACCTTCTAAAGCTGAGGGGAGCCAAGCTTGTTCATGCCTCAGGGCCTTTGCACTGGCTGTTCTCGACTTAGATGGCCCGAGTAATGACAGGAACCTCCTCATCACTCAGGTGTGAACTACAATGTCACCTCCCCCAAGAGGCCTTCTCTGATGACTCTGGCTGAAACAGCTCACACTCCACCGGTCAGTCACTCTATCCTTTCCCCCTCCTGTATTTCTTTGTTGCATGTTTCATGGTTTACAGTTTGTTTGGGTTTTTTTTTTTTTTGCTTGTCTGCAGTTAGGCTCTCTTTCCTCTGTTACAATGTACGCTCTCTAAGGGCACAGACCTTGTGAAGCACATTCCTAAAATGGCACCTGGCACACGAAGGGCATTCAGTGTACAGAGCTAGGTAATATATGTGTTTGATAGTTTCAACAGCTGTGTCATATCTGCGTCTGGTTCCGATGATTGCTTTGTCTCTTCAGACTGCATTTTCTTGCCTTCTGGCATGGCTTGTAATTTTTTGGTTAAAAGCCAGACATTTTGTATAGAGCAGTAACTACTGAGGTCAATGAGCCCTTAGTATGGGGATTTATGTTAATCTAGTCAACAGTTCAGCTATGTTGACGTGGGTTGTTCCTATGGACATCAGAAACTTCAAATTCCTCTAGTGATCTTCTTTTTTTTGGTCCCCCTCTTGGCTTTGGGGTTTCCCTTTGTACTGCTCCCCAGAGAGAGCCTGTCTCTAGCAGCTCTCCCTGCTATGATCCATTGTTGTTACTCCTGAAGGCTTGTTAGCATGCTGGGGGGGAGAATAGGTTCTCCTCAGTCTTTGGAGTGCACATGGGGCCGGGGCCTGTGTCTGGGAGGTGAGGGTTCCCCTTCACAACAGCTTCTGCCCCTCTTCCGGGGACAGAGCTCCGCCACCCCTTTTCCCCAGCTGCAGGGGGTGCTCTCCAGCGTTCTTAGTCCACAGCCTTGATGCCCTTCTCCATGCAGATTAAGACTTTTTTTTAGGTGAGGTGGGGGGCTGGGGCTGAGTGGAATTCCTTCCCCCAGCTGCAATGGCATTTCACCAGTGCCCTCAGACCATGTCCTTCCCCCTGCAGAATAAGCCTTTTGTTCCTTAAGGGACAAGGGTCTGAGTGGATTTCTCAGTGGCTCCTGAGCCAGTACCCCCAGCCCACACCGTGAGTTTTCTCTGGATTTTCCTCAGTCTCCCCTGTGAGAGCCAGGTGGGGCTCCTGGAGGGAAAGCCTGCAAAAGGGTGGGACCCCCTTCTACCCCAGTGCTGCCTCCAGGAGCTTCACACTCAGGTTAGCCCACACTCAGCCTCCGGCAATCTGTCAGAACTTCAGCTTCATCTTTCTACCTACTGCTATGGTGTCTGGTGGCTTCTGTCTCTAGTAAACAAAAGTCTTCTGTCTCAGAAAGTGCCCCCCTCTCTCTCCAGATTTTGAAATGGCCGTCTGCTCTGCGAACTCAGTTCTCTATTAATTTCTAGTCTGTCCAGATTTTTTCTTATAAGCGTGGGAGGGACGTTTTTGCAGCTCTCTACATCTCTGAGCTGAAACCAGAAGTCTCTTCACTGGTTTTTAAAGAATCAAAAGTAACTATGACAAAATGGTAACATTTGATAAAACTAGGTGGTGGGTAGGTAGATGTTGTTTATATTCTCGTGCCCTTCTATTATTTTAATAGTTCAGGGACATTTCAAGATCAAGGTGTGGGTGGCCACGGTGGAAAACACCACTATTGTATAAATAGACTGAGATATGTATACAACATTTGGTTCTTGTTCAACAATATATAGAAATCACCTGAATTTTAAAAAACAACCATCATTTTTGGCAACACTTCAGAAACTGTCATGAAAATACATAAATCACCCCAATACCATTAAAATTTAGTGTTACAGAACTAAAAGAAGAAACTAAAATAGAAAAATTAATGTCCTGAAAGAGAACAATTTGTGCATGTTTATAAATCAAAGTATATGACAATATTACATGTTAATTGGTTCACTGTCCTTTAAACTGATAGCCAACCATTATTATTCATATTCATGGGAATTTGAAGTTACTAATGCATGTGCCTGTGGAGCATAGGTCATTCCGCAAGCGCTGGATCCCAGGCTGCAGTATATCAGGCAACACGTGGGAAGCTAACATCGCAAACCTCGGACTGCCACACCTCCCCTTACCTGCATTCCTAATTTAATATAACCGTTAATCGCATATGAATGAAAGCAGCAATGGCTTGGTAAGATCCATCTCATGCAAAGAACTTTCCCTTTTACTTAAATAATTCACTACCTTAGATAATAGCAAGTAAATTATACGCTATGAAAAAGAATGAACCATTAATGACTCCAAAACTTCAGATTAATCTTAAGGATTGTACATTAAATTCAATTAAACTAGATGAATATTTAACACACTTCTTCTCTATACTTACGACCATTCTAGCCACTCTGGGGAAAAAGCGGGTAGACATGAATAACCTACCAATCTCTGCCATCACAACAGACCCCATGGTGGGTTACAGGGCTGAGAGGAGCCTGCGTGACCACGCAGTCTGGGAATGGCAAATGCCTGGCACAGGCCAAGAAGGGCCCTACGGTACGTTGCATTAGCAAAGAGGTTGACTTTTAATTAATTTTATGCTTTAGTATTCACTTGCACATGCCAATTAAAAGGAAAAAAAGGAAATACTATTTTAAGTAAGGTGGATACGTTTGGCTTTTATTGTAATGAATGAAGACAGGCCTAAGTTTGGCTGTAATGAGCCTTAAATGGGATGACTCCACCAATGATCAATCTATAGCTTTAATTACCATGTGTGGCTCTGTTAGATGTACCCCAGGTAGAACTGGAATCAGAGTGACCAGTTAGACAGCTAAATAACACACTTTCCCCTGCCTGAGAACCATCGCTTGTCAACTGTGCTATGTCGTTACCAGAGCTGTTTACACAACAGCTACATCCCTGCATTGCAACAGGCTCGAAATTAAATTGCACCTCCAGCTCGAGGGCTGGGGATGATGTTAGGCTGACAGTTGGCAGCACCCCAGACTGATGGTCACCTTAAAATACCTGTTAATGGGGCTTCCCTCGTGGCACAGTGGTTAAGAATCTGCCTGCCAATGCAGGGGACACGGGTTTGAGCCCTGCTCCGGGAAGATCCCACAGGCCCCGGAGCAACTAAGCTCGTGTGAGACAACTACTGAGCCTGTGCTCTAGAGCCCGCAAGCCACAACTACTGAGCCCGAGGGCCACAACTACTGAAGCCTGCACGCCTAGAGCCCGTGCTCCACAACAAGAGAAGCCCCCGCTCGCTGCAACTAGAGAAAAGCCCACAAGCAGCAACAAAGACCCAACGCAGCCAAAAATAAAGATAAATATTTTTTAAAAATACCTGTTAATGGAACCCATTCAAATTCAAGCTTTAATAAAGGGATGAGTTAAACTGAATTAAAAATATCAGAGGTCGGGGCTTCCCTGGGGGCGCAGAGGTTGAGAGTCCGCCTGCCGATGCAGGGGACATGGGTTCGTGCCCCGGTCAGGGAAGATCCCACATGCCTCGGAGCGGCTGGGCCCGTGAGCCATGGCCGCTGAGCCTGCGTGTCCGGAGCCTGTGCTCCGCAACGGGAGAGGCCACAACAGTGAGAGGCCCGCGTACAGCAATATATATATATATATATATATATATATATATCAGAGGTAAGAGAAAGGTATATGGATTTTTTTTTTTTTTTTTTTTTTTTGCTGTACTAGGGCCTCTCACTGTTGTGGCCTCTCCCGTTGCGGAGCACAGGCTCCGGACACGCAGGCTCAGCGGCCATGGCTCACGGGCCCAGCCGCTCCGAGGCATGTGGGATCTTCCCTGACCGGGGCACGAACCCGTGTCCCCTGCATCGGCAGGCGGACTCTCAACCTCTGCGCCCCCAGGGAAGCCCCGGTATATGGATTTTTAACCACCACTGACAGGAGAAGCTCACACTATAATTGCACGGATTATATGTACCAAAGAGATCATCTGTCATGTGACATTTTGAACCAAATAACAGAGTGTTCCCTGAAAAAAAATATCAATAAGCACAAAGAAGCAATTTCTCAACAGTTGAAACCACACAAACCTGACATGCTCCAGTTTCAAATGTGTTTCAAAATTCATATTATGTGCCACCAGAGCCTAGTGTCATAATTATTCATTTAACACAGAATAGCCGAAGCTACTTTCATATGGCAGATGTACTTTTTTTGTAGTCAGGTTGGCAATTATTCCAGTTTCAAGATTTGGAGAGAAAAAAGTTGTGCACACACTCACAATTTTGCCACTGAGAGGAATAGTTAAAGATTGAATACAAGGCAAGCTGTGAGCAGTTACAGAACGACAGCAATAAACCTGATTCCTTTTCTATTTGTGCCCATGAAGGCCTCAATAGTACAGTGTGACTACAGGTCTAGCAGTTATAACTTGATAATGATTATGGTGCTAAACACTCATGGTGAATCTTTTGCCCATAATCTGCCAACCTATTGATTTGAATGCCGTTTCTTTACTATGAATCGTATGTGGTCAGAAAACAAATCCTGAGTAACCTAAGCCTTCAGCAGCTGGCATCATGTTGCAGACAATGAGATGCTGTCCAAACACGCACGGCCTTGCTAAGAACATATTCACGTTTTAACACATCAATGCCAATTATAGTTATTACAGTCATGACTAAAATGCACATCTATGGTAAATCTTTTAAATACAATTTGAATTTATTTTTTTCTTCCATGATGTGCAAAAACCGGTCCTTTTTCATTGTAACCTGGCCCCCCACTGTACTGAAACTAGTTATCTCAGATCTTGACCATGGCCTTGTTTTACAGCCAGGAAAATTACAGCCCTGAGAGCTTCAGCACGGCCACCAATGAGCTGTCCTGCCTCCTTCGAAGAAAGGCTGGGTGTAAGAGGAGACAGCGGTCACAGTGTCCCCACACCACCTGGGAACGGAGCGGCGTCCCAGGTCTCTCGGGGGAGCGAGGTCCACGGCTCCTCGCTCTAGGCCTCCATCTGGGACCACCTGCCTCAAGAAAGCCGGGGCAGGATGTGGTTTGGCTCGGACAACCTCCTGGCTCACAAACGCAGGCCAGCCCGCTTTGTTTTCCACCCGGACACCCAGACACAGGATATCATCTCTTTGTCGGTTTTCTTGAGACAAACGTGGTGGTCCCAGAGGGAGGATGACAACAAATGAAACACTCCTTCCTTCATGACGAGCAAAACAGGCAGCGAAGGGCGAAAAGGGGCCAACGTCATGCACCTCATTCCACAAGGAGCTAAATACATCTGTGTGTGGCTTTCGTGTTAACGTATGCGGTGACCACATATTAAAGAGACATTCACATTTTCACCTTTACTCTCCCTGAAGCTCCCTCGAGAACTTCTTGTCTCATGTTCCTCAGTGGCAGAAAGATGATGAAATTTACCCCTGAGCCTGGGGGCAGGGGGAAACACATTATTTCAAAGCCCCTTGGGAGTTAAGAAACTAAAGTGAAATGAAACATCTCCTGGGCAGCCCTTGAGGTGTGCTGCCCACATGCCCCTTCAGGACAGACCTCCTGTCTTCAGCATCTGCCCCAGATCCTAGGCTGCTTTCAAGCTGAGGTCGCGCTCCCCCCCCGGCAGCCCCTGCCAATCACTGCCCTGGGGGGCAGGCAGGGAGTGTCAGCGCCTGGCCACTTCTGCCTGTTTCTGCCCATTTCTGGTCCTCCGTTGGGCAGCCTTGGCTCAGAAGCTCCCTGCCAGGCTGACTGGGACGAAGGGCATCGCAGACTGTGGCCCTCCCTGCACAGCTCCCCCACCCTTCCATCTTCCAGGGCTGCTACTTCCCCCACCACAAAGAAAACCTGCACCCCTACCTCCAGCTCAGCACCGCTGCCCACAGCATCCAACTGACAAACACCATCTCTGTATTTTTCCAGTCTCTCAGAGTGGTTGAATACTTCTATTAATAGCTAATATTTGTTAACTGATTAATAAGTATCAAACACTCCTGTGAGTTGCCCTACACATGTGATCTCATGCATCCTTCCAAGGACACTAACAAAGAGGTATACCATTGTGGCCTTCCCATTTTTCACAGGAGGAAATAAATGGATACCTGGGCATAGGGATTAAATAGGTTCCCCAAGGTCTTGGGGCTAATAAATGCAGACTCCGGCTTCTAGATCACTGGGCACAAACTGCTCCAGGTCAAAGCCCACTGAGTCCTGGGCACAGACCGCAGTAAGGACGTGCTGAATGTGGCTGACCTCACCAGGCTCACAGATCACAGCAGAAGAGGCTGAATGAAATGACTTAGTAGAAAGACAAGGGCACAACAACAGGCTCTCTTCCAGCACACAATGTATTGTGGGGAAGGGGGAAGATCAGCTTTTCAATATTACCCATGCTACAGACGTTTTTACATATATAAAGAAACCTTAAATGAAAATATGATTTTTAAAAGGTCATCATCGGGACTTCCCTGGTGGCGCAGTGGTTAAGAATCCGCCTGCCAATGCGGGGGACACGGGTTCAAGCCCTGGTCCAGGAAGATCCCTACATGCCGTGGAGCAACCAAGTCTGTGTGCTACAACTACTGAGCCTGTGCTCTAGAGCCTGCGAGCCACAACTACTGAGCCCGCGTGCCAGAACTACTGAAGCCCGTGCGCCTAGAGCCCGTGCTCCGCAACAAGAGAAGCCACCGCAATGAGAGGCCCACACACCACAACAAAGAGTAGCCCCCACTCGCTGAAACTAGAGAAAGCCCGCGTACAGCAAAAAAGACCCAATGCAGCCAAAATAAATAAACAATTTTTTTAAAAAGGTCATCATCAAATAAAAGTCAAATGGATGAGTTGAAAATCTAAAACGGAGAAGTTTAGTTATCATGCAACTTGTTCACATATGAAAACTTTTATTCTAAAAATTACCATTTTTATTTTAAACAACTACCAATGATTCCATTTCATGTTCTTCAATAAACTTTGGAAGATGGTATACATTCCTTAAGGGCTCCTTAAATAAAGATTTTATACAATGCATCAAATTTACTTTGTGCTATAAACTTGGAATGTTCTGCTCCCTGTTTTTGGAGACGCCAACTTTTTTTTCACCTCGAAATTTATCAGCCTGAAGAATTCGTACATTTGGCGGGCATGTGAACCTAACTTTTTTTTTCAATTCTAACTCTTACAATATGATTTAAGAGCTCCAGTACTACCGATCACATTTTTTAAAACCTTAGAGACATTCTGTACTTAAATGCATGAACATAATAGGAGAGTGTTATATTTTGCAGTTAAGCATAGTAGCAATTTTCATTTATATGCCCAAACCTGGACTCATTCTGGAAGGGTGGGGGGGAAAGCCCCTACCCTGAGCTCCCCTTATGCCAGGTGCTCATCATTATTAATAACAATATTCATAATGTGTAGCTGGACTTAACATACATTATTATTTATTCATCCTTGTGTTCCCAGAGCTCCCCAGTACCTGGCACGTGAGAAAATAACTGCAGCCCTTACAAAAACTCTACCAGGATCTGAGTACTGTCTCCTTTCACAGATGACGAAGCTGCTTCAGGAACTGCCCTGGCCGTCTAGTGGTTAAGACTCCTTGCTTCCACTGCAGGGGGCGTGGGTTCGATCCCTGGTTGGGAAACTAAGATCCTGCATGCCGCGCAGCACGGCCAAAAGAAAAATTATAAAAAAAAAAGAAGCAGCAGCTGCGTCAGAGGCAGAGGAACCATCCGAGGCTGCTCCACTGCTCGCCATGGGCAGCGATCTGGGCCCAGCCACCTCCCCCCACCCAGAACCCCCCTTGCCGTTCATGCCCCACGCTGGGAGCCACCTGCGGAGAGGGCCCGGGCCCAAGTGACCACTCTCTCCCCCTGACCTGAAGCACCTTCTCCTCCTACCTTCCAGAACATTCACTTGCCTGGCTCTTCTCCTCCCCTTCTGACCACTCCCTGTCAGTCTCAATTCTGGTTTCACTTTCAACACTGGAGGACCCAAGACTCCTCTCGCCTCTGACCACACTCTCGCCCCTGGTGATCTTGATCTTTGAAGGACCCCCAAATTCCTATCTCTAGCCTGGCCCTGCCCCTTGAAATCCAGACTCACCTCCTCAAACTGCTTGCCAGGGCTCAGTACAAAAACCTTAGGGTCACCCTTCTCTCCTCTCTCCCTCTCTCACAATACACATCCAGCCTTCTCAGCAAATCCTGGGGGCTCTAACTTCAGAAGTATCCAGAATCTGACCACTTCTCCACTGGTCTCCCCTGGATTCCTGCATTGGCCTCCAAACTGCCCTCCCTGATTCCACCCTTGCCCCTTGCAGTCTGTTCTCAACACTGCAGCCAGAAGGAACCAGTGAGAGCATCCCCGGCCAAATCACTCCACTGCTGCCGTGAAAACTTCCCATCTCACTCAGAGTCCCAGGGCTTACAGTGGCCCCGTGACCTCTAAGCCCATCCTCTGCTGCTCTTCCCTGGTTGTCTCCTCTCCAGCACAGTGGTCTCTGTTGTTTCTCCAATGCACCAGGGACTCTCCCTCCTCAGGGCCTTTGCATGTGCTATTTATTGCCTCTGCCTGAAGGGCTCTCCCACAGATCCCCACAGGGCTCCCCTGCTCACTTCCTCAACTCCTGACTTAAAGGTTACCTTTTCAGTGAGGCCTTTGCTGGCCTCCCTATCACAAACTGCAATCCCATTCCCAACATTCATATTCCCCCTCCCCTGCTTTTTTTCCCTCCAAATACTATATAACTTATTCATTATATGTAAGTCACACAAGAGCAAGGATTTTTGTCTGATTTGTTCAGTGTCTTCCCTGGTGCCTATAACACAGCAAACACAAAATAAACATTTGATAAATGAATGAAAGAAACTCAGAAAGCTTAAATAACTTGCCCAAGGTGGGAGAGCTCAGCTCTCAGCTCTCTGACCCCAAAACCTGTGCTCTGAGTCACCATCTGTGATAAAATAAAGATGCTTTCTTTTTTTTCTTTAAGTGAACGGTCTTTTTATTGCCTGTGGAAATGTCAGGGTGGCCTTTGGTTAATCTCCAATGAGGTGAATGAATAGGAGGCATGCAATGATGACACCCATGTTCTTCTCTCCAGGAGAAGGCTCTTGCCCTCCTAGGCCCTAAGGGTCACAGGCAAGTAGGGCCAGGAGGCTCCAGAGGAACACCTGTCCAGGCGCACCATGCTGCAGAGGCCCAGGCCTGCTGCCTCCCTGACAGCACAAGGCCGGGGAAGGCAGTGTTTGCTACACTGCCCCTGTCCCAGCACCCCCAAGCTAGAACATGCATAACCCCCCTCCCCCAGAAAACACTGCTAAGGCAGTCATGTAGAACTTCAAATATCAGCTGGCCCCAAGCCACAAAGCCAGAGCATTAGGGCTCCGCCCGGAAGGGGGCGCTATCCTAGGCCAGCAAGCAGCGATAGATAAGATACAATATTAGAGTAAATATCAGAACTTGAAGCAGGTCGCTCCAAAGTGGGAGCTCGTGATCCTCGCCCAGATCAGCCTCAGGGACCCACTCTTCTGCAGCCTCAGGGGCCCACTCTTCTGGCCGGATGGCACGGCGGTCCAGCCACGAAAGAGGAGATGAAGGCGAGGACACGGCAGAGGTGGAGGAGTAGCTGGGGTAACGGGACAGGCCCAGGGAGCTTCTGGAGATGTTGGAAGCTGGGCGGTAGTGTGCGATGCTCTGGTAGGCACTGTCCCGGCCATACACGGGGCGTTCCCTATCGTTGCCCTCCTCTTCAGAAGAGAAAAGACCGTCATCGCGACCCTGGTGCTGAAAGGTGTCAGCACCACGGAGCGAAGCCGAGGGCTGGCGGAAGCCCTCGGATGTGCCCGCAGACTCAGGCTCCCCGTAAGTCGTGGTGGTCAAGTAATTCTCCTCACAGTAGTCACGATTATAGCTCTTGCTCTGGTAAAGTAAGGCGTCCTCTCTCTTGGGCAGATCGTACACATCCGAGTCCACGGACGCTGAATCTAAGTCCGAGGACCGACGGGACAAAGAGGAGGACGATGAGCTAGAGCGCGAGAGCCTCCACCTCTGGGTCTCATACTCGAAGATTTTCTTTTCGTAGAACTTCCGATTGGAACCGACGATGGGCCCGTGTGGGATGTTGTACTGGCGCAGCAAGGCAGCCAGCTCGGTGTCTGACAGGGCCGCGTAGTCGTCCATGGCGGGCAGCGGGCGGCAGAGGCCTGGGGGTGGCCCGGGCCTGGTGTTACGGGCGGAGCTACGACTGCCTCAGAGCGCGACAGGAGCAGCGCGAGTGCCTCGGGAGCGGCTACGCCCGCCCGCGTCACGCCTGCGTCACAATCGCCCGCGTCACGCCTGCGTCACAATCGCGTCCAACCGCGGCCCCTGCGGGCCCCGCGCCCTGTCAGTAAAGATGCTTTATCACTGCACACTCAGATACCTACAGACCTGATAAAAACTCAAACCAAGTTACATAGCGAGGGGTCCATTAACCCAGCTCATTTGCTGCTTTCATTAACCTGATATTCTCTTGGAAGACTAGGGGGATTTAAAAAACAACAATTTAGAAAAAGTAACATACACCTGGGAGCTACCCCAATCACAAGAAGCTGAAGGATGAATGCACCTCAATCCCTGAGGAGAAGTAAACAAATCAGATCAAAATACATACTTTTCCATTTTAAATAAACTTTTAAAAATCTGAGAAATAAAGAAACCAAAACCCCTACTATTAACATTTTAGCATTTTTGCCCCCTATACACACTGTTTGGTAGTTTGTGTAACATGCTACATATACAATTATGTACCCTGCATTTTCACTCACAGCATACATATTTTCTATATTACTGCGTACATCCTTATAGCCCCCAAATTTAAGGCTATGTGGTATCTTGTCAGCAGGCAATGAACTCTAAGCTGGTAAAAAAACAAAGAACATAAGCATCAATTCAACATGGAAGCCTGAGACCGCTGCTCATCATGCCATCTTCAAATCGACTGCTAGCTCCACCACTGAACTTGACCCAGCTGCATTTCCCAGGGGCCAGGAGGATCAGTTCCTTTGGCAATCCTCGGGCCATATCGCTTCTGGAAGTCACAGCTTAAGACCACGGGTTATTTAAGTGGCCACTGCCACTACCGTGCAAAGAGTAAGGGCTAAGTTTCCAACGGTGCCAATAACCACAAGTGTGGGGAAACAAGCAACAAAGATAGCCACCCATTCAACAAATATGGAAAAGCACTGCTGTGCGCCAGGCACCGAGGACACAATGCTGCACAGAGGCCATAGGGAAGAGGGACATCGTCAAATAGCCACAAAAACAGATTTTAAATCCCAAGAGTGACAAGTGCTACTGAGGAGAGAAATATCGCACCACAAAGACTCACAGAAAACGGGTGTTTATAAGAGTCAGGAGGTTGAGGATGGTTTCCCAGGCAGAGAAAGCATTAATGGGGTGCAGGGAGGGGAGGTGGGAGACAAGGCCAGAAAGAAAGGTGGGGGTCGGCAGCCCATGGGCTGACCACGTTCAAGAGTTTAGTCTCCAGCTTAAACCAAGGGAAAGGCCAAGGAAGGATCTTTAAAGTATGTGCAGTGCCTGGGGAAAGGAATGTGATCAGATTTGTATTTCAGGATCATCACTGGAGCCTCAACGTGAGGCAAAAGCAGGACGGCCGTCAGAGCAGTCCCAGGATGAGCCTGCCCCAGGAGACGTGCCAGGCGGTGTCCTACACCCAGGCCCTTTCATCAACACTGTCTCCGAGGCCCTCCACCTCCTCTCGCCTGCACCCACTTCTTTCCTCCTCCACTCTTCTCTCCTCCCGTTCTGCTTCTCTCATTGGCTCTGCCGCTCTCCAGGCCAACCACAGACAGGTCAAATGGTGACACCTCCCTGTACCTGCACAGTGGGCGGGGCTCCCCTAAATCCCAGCCATGCCCAACACAACACAATGCAGATGACAGAATCTGACCACGGGAGAGATGACTGGAACACCCAGGACAGGCTGGAGAACTATGGCGTAAGGAAAAGAGGATGGGAAAGTGGTTGGTTGGTTGCTTTTATTTAAAGGTTTTTTTTAATGTGGACCATTTTTAAAGTCTTTATTGAATTTGTTACAATATTGCTTCCATTTTATGTTTTTTGGTTTTTTGGCCGCGAGGCATGTGGGATCTTAGCTCCCCAACCAGGGATGGAACCCTCACCCCCTGCATAGGAAGGCGAAGCCTTAACCACTGGACCACCAGGGAAGTCCCTGTTTGTTTGTTTTTAATTTAATGGAAAACAAGAACAAGAGTTAGGAATCCTAAAACATACCAATGCTGGGACTCACGAGCAGAGATACAGGTGGGTCTGGGGTACAGCCCGGATGTCGGGATTTTATAAAGCTCCTCAGTGGATGCTTAGGTACAACCAAAGGTGAAACCCAGTGGCATTATTTTTTTAACTTTTTATTTTGAAATAATTATTTACTCACAGGAACTTACAAAAATAGTGCACAGAGTCCCATGAACCCTTCACCCAGCTTCCTCCAGTGATGGTATCTTATATGATTAGAGTACAATAGCAAAAGGAAGAAACTGACATGGGTATAATACTGATAACTACACTATGCCTCTTACTCAGCTCTCATCAGTTTTTGCATGCCCTGATGCAAAAACTGTGTGTGTGTGTGTGTGTGTGTGTGTGTGTGTGTGTAACTCTATGCAATTTGATCCAACGTATAGATTTGCGTAACCACCATCACAATCAAGATACAGAACTGTTCCATCTCCACAAAGTAACTCCCTTGTGCTACCCTTTTATAGTTCCACCAGTCCTCTCCCCTCCCTGTCACTGTCCCACAGCAATCAGTAATCTGTTCTCCAACTCTGTAATTTTGTCATTTAGAAAATGTAATATAAATGGAATCATATAGTATATAACATTTGAGATTGGCTTTATTCTCAAAGCACAATGCCCTTGTGATTCATCCAAAAGTTGGTGCCTGTATTCATTCCTTTTTATTGCTGAGTAGTATTCCATTGAATGGATGGACTGGAGTGTGTTTTTTGTTTTTAACATCTTTATTGGAGTATAATTGCTTTACAATGTTGTGTTAGTTTCTGCTGTTTAACAATGGAGTGTGTTTAACCATTCACCCACTGAAGGACATTCAAATTGCTTCCAATTCGGGGCTATTATAAATAAAGCTGCCACGAACATTCCGGTACAGGTTTTTGTGCAGACATAAATTTTTATTTCTCTGGGATGCATGTCCAAGAATACAACTGCTGGGTCACGTGGCAAGTGCAAAGTTAGTTTTATAAGAAGCTGCTAGACTATCTTCCAGACTGGGTGAACCCTTTTACATTCCCACCAGCAGCGTCTGAGAGAACCAGTTTCTCTATACCCTTGCCAGCATTTGGCATTACTACTATTTTTTTGTTTCAGCCATTCTAGTGCTCATTCTAATAGATATTAGAATACATAGTACTATCTCATTGTGATTTTAATTTTCATTTCTCTAATGGCTAATGATGTTGAACATCTTTCCACGTGCTTATTTGCCATCTGTATATCCTCTTCAGTGAAATGGCTGTTCACATCTTTTAACCATTTTTAATCAGATTTTTTGACTGCTTACTATTGCATTTTGAGAGTCCTTGATTCATTCTGAATACAAGTCCTTTGTCAGACATGTGGTTAGCAAATATTTTCTCTGAGTCTGTAACCTGTCTTCTCATCCTCTTCACAGGGTTTTTCACAGAAGTTTTTAATTTCTTCTGACAGAAGAAATCTGACTGATTTTTTTTTCTTTAATGTCCTTTTGGTGTGATGTCTAAGAACTCTTCACCTAGGCCTAGGTCCTAAAGATTTTCTCTTGTGTTTAATTCTCAAACTTTTATAGTTTTATGTTTTACAATTAAATCTATGATCCATTTTGAGATAATTTTTATAAGGTATAAGGTTTAGGTAGAGGTTCAGTTTTGCCTCTGACTGTTCAACTGACCCAGTACCATTAGATGAAAAGACTCTTTGTTTTATTGGATTGCTCTTGTACCTTTGTCAAAGATCAGCTGGACCTATTTGTGTGGGTCTATTTCTGGGTTCTCTATTCTGTTCCATTGACCTCGGTGTCTATCCCTCCACCAATACCACACTGTCTTAATTACTTTAGCTATTAAAGTAAGTCATAAAATCGAATAGACGCCTTCTACTTTGTTCTTCTTTTTCAAACTTGTTTTACCTATTCTAATTCCTTTGATTTTCCATATAAATTGAAAAATAAGCTAGTCTACAAAAAAACACTTTACTGGGACTTTGACAGGAACTACAGTAAACCTATAGATTTGGGGAGAACGAACATCTTTACCTTGTTGACTTTTCCAATTCACGAACATGGTATCTGCCTATCCATTTATCTCGATCGCCTGTGAATACCTTCATCAACATTCTGTAGCTTCAGCACACACATCATGTCCATGTTTTGTTAGATTTATACCTAAGTATTTCAATTGTTTTAGGATTGATTATAAATGGTATTGTGCTTTTAATTTGTGTTTCCATGTGTTCATTTCTAGGACAGAGAAATAATTTTTGTGTGTGGACCTTGTATCCTGTGATCTTGCTGAATTTACTTATTAGTTCCAGGAGTTATTTTGTAGATTTTTGGGATTTCCTACATAGAGAATCATGTCATCTGCAAACAGGGACAGTTTTATTCTTCCTTTCCAATTCGTAT
The DNA here is from genome assembly GCF_011762595.2 of Tursiops truncatus. Classification (NCBI taxonomy): domain Eukaryota; kingdom Metazoa; phylum Chordata; class Mammalia; order Artiodactyla; family Delphinidae; genus Tursiops; species Tursiops truncatus. The sequence continues at coordinate 112,571,655 of NC_047055.1, read as the reverse complement.
GCCTTATATTTCTTTTCTCAGCATTGTGCTGACTAGGACCTCCAGTTCTGTGCTGAATAAGACTAGTGAGAACAGACATCCTTGCCTTGTTCCTGTTCCGGGGGCGGGGGAAGCATTCAGTCTTTCATCACTTTTAGCATGATGTTAACTGTAGATGCTCTTTATCGAGCTGGGGAAATTCCCCTATATTCCTACTTTGCTAAGAGTTTTTATCATGAATCGGTGTTGAATTTTGTCAAATGATTTTTTTGCATCAATTGATAGGATTATGTGATTATTTTTTCCTCCTGTAGTCTGGTGATATGGTGGATTACATTCATTGATTTTCAAACAATGAAGCAGCCTTCCATACCTAGAATAAACCTCACTTGGTCATAGTACATAATTCTTCTTATATGTTGCTGGATTTGTCTTCCTACTACTTTGCTGAGGATTTTTGTGTCTATGCTCTTGAGGGATATTGGTTTGTTGGGTTTTCATACTGTCTGTCTGGTTTTGGTATCAAGTTGTAATGGCCTCATAAAATGAACAAGAAGGCATTCTCTCTTGTATTTTCTGGAAGAGATTATGTAGAATTGGTGCCTGTTCTTTAAATGTTTAGTGGAACTCTCCAAAGAAACCTTCTAGTCTTGGAGATTTCTTTTTTGGAAGCTTTTAAATTATGAATTCAATTTCTTTAACAGTTATAGGACTACTGAGATTACCTATTTCATCTTGGATGAGTTTTGGTAGTTTGTGATATTCAAGAAATTGGTCCATATCATCTAAATTGTCAAATGTATGTGTATAGAATTCTTTGTGGTATTCTCTTACTGTCTTTTTAATAGCTGCAGGATCTGTAGTGATAACCCCTGTTTTATTCTTAATATTGCAATTTATATCTTCTTTTTTATCTTTTTCAGTCATCTTAAAGATTTAACCGGGCTTCCCTGGTGGCGCAGTGGTTGAGAGTCTGCCTGCCAGTGCAGGGGACACAGGTTCGAGCCCTGGTCCAGGAAGATCCCACATGCCGCGGAGCACCTGGGCCCGTGCGCCACAACTATGGAGCCTGCGCTCCACAACTACTGAGCCCGCATGCCACGGCTACTGGGGTCCGCGTGCCTAGAGCCCGTGCTCCACAACAGAGGCCACCGCAATGAGAGGCCCGTGCACTGCAGCGAAGAGTAGCCTCTGCTCGCCACAACTAGAGAAATCCCGCGTGCAGCAACGAAGACCCAACGCAGTCCCCCCAAAATAAATAAATAAATTTTAAAAAAAACAAAAAGATTTAACCATTTTACTGATCTTTTTAAAGAACCAGCTTTTTCACTGATTTTCTCTGTTGATTTTCTGTGTTCAACTTCAATGATTCCTGCTCTTATCTTCATTATTTCCTTTCTTCTGCTTGCTTTGGTGGGGGCAGGGGATCTTTTCTCTTTCTAGTTTCTTGAGGTAGGAACTTAGATTATTGATTTCAGATCTTTCCTCCATGCTGACTTAAATATTTAGTGCTATAAAATTTCCTCTCAGCACTACCTTAGCTGTGTCCCATAAACTTTAATATGCTGTGTTTTCATTTTCATTCACCTTGATGTATTTTTAAAAATTTGCTTTGAGACTTCCCCTTTGACTTATGAATTATTCAGAAGTGTGTTATTTGATTTCCAAGTGTTTGGAGATCTTCCTGTTATCTTTCTGTTGTCGGCTTCTAGTTTGATTACATTATGGTCAGAGAACATACTCTGTATTATTTCCACTCCTTTAGATAAATTGAGGTCAGTTTTATGACCCAGGGTATGGTCTAACTTGGTAAATGTTTCATGAGTACTTGAAAAAGATGTGTTTTAGGCTCTTTTTTGAGTGGAGTGTTCTATAAATATTAATTAGAACTGCTTGGTTGATAATGCTGTTCAGTTCTTCTATATCCTTGCTGATACCTTATTTAGTAGTTCTTTCAAATGCTGAGAGAGAGATGCTGAAGTTCCCAACTATTATTATTGTGGATGTGTCTGTCTTTCAGGTCTATCCGTTTTTGCTTCATGTACTTTGCAGCTCTGTTGTTTGGTTCATACATATTTAGGATTGTTGTGTTTTCTTAGTGTAATGACATTTTCATCATTGTGTAATGTCCCTCTTTGTCTCAGGTAATTTTCTTTGCTCTCTAGTCTACTTCATCTGATATTATACATAGCCATTCCTGCTTTTTTTAAAATTAATTTTTACATGGTATACCTTTTTCCACCCTTTTACTTTTAATGCACCTATAGCAATATATTTAAAGTGAGTTTCTTGTAAACAGCACATGGTTAAGTCACATTTTTTATCCATTCTGTTATCTCTATCAATTGGTATATTTAGACCATTTACACTTAAAGTAATTATTGATGTTAGGGCTTAGGTGTGCCATTGTATTATTTGTTTTCTCTTTGTTTCCTGTTTATCATTCCTCTTTCCCCTTTTTCTTGCCTTCCTGCGAGTTACTTGTACATTTATCTATAGACGTTTTGAGTATATCTCATTATATAGTTTTTTATTGGTTTTTAGTTTTTTAGTGGTTTGGGTTTTTTTTTTTCGGTTATTACAATATACATATGGAACTTACCAGAGACTACTGGTATCAATGCTTTCCCATTTCAAGTGAAGTGTAGAAACCTTACTTCCATTTGGGTCTTCGTTGCTGCACGCAGGCTTTCTCTAGCTGTGGCAAGCGGGGGCTACTCTTTGTTGCGGTGCATGGGCTTCTCACCGCGGTGGCTTCTCTTGTTGCGGAGCACAGGCTCTAGGCACATGGGCTTCAGTAGCTGCAGCAGGCAGGCTCAGTAGTTGTGGTACACGGGCTTAGTTGCTCCGCAGCATGTGGGATCTTCCCAGACCAGGGCTTGAACCCGTGTCCCCTGCATTGGCAGGTGGATTCTTAACCACTGTGTGACCAGGGAAGTCCCTCTCTCCCCACTTTTTAATATTCTTTTAAAAAAATATTTATTTATTTGGCTGCGCCAGGTCTTAATTATTTATTTGGCTGCACCAGGCCTTAGCTGCGGCAGGCTCCCAGTTGCGCCATCTAGTTCCCTGACCAGGGATCAAACCCGGGCCCTCTGCATTGGGAGCACAGAGTCTTAACCACTGGACCACCAGGGAAGTCCCCTCTCCCCACTTTTTAAACATAATTTTCTCATATAGTATCTCTACATATATTGACATCACACCAGATATTATACCTTATGCTTCAACCATTAAACATAATTTTAAAAGCTAATGAGGATAAAAACAGCCTATTAAACGTACTTCTATTTTTACCCATCCACTGTTTTTGTTTTGTTTTGTTTTGTTTTCTTTCTGGAGTTCCAGGCCTCCTCCTGTTATCATTTACTTTTCTGTTTAGAGAACTTTCTTTAGCCATTATTTAAGGGTGGGTCTGCTGTTGACAAATTTTCTTTGTTTTCCTTCGTCTGAGAGTGTTTTTATTTTCTCTTTATTCCTGAAGGATATTTTCACCAGATGTAGAACTCAGAGTGGAACGTTCTTTTTGTTCAGCACTTGAAAATGCTGTGCGCTTCCTTCTAGACTCCATGATTTCATATTAGAAATCCACTGTCATTCAAATCATTCTGCTGCTATGGGTAAAACATTGTTTCTCACTCTCTGTTTTTTCTTTGTCTAAAGACAAAGAAGTTTTGAGAAGTTTGATTATTATGTGTCTTGGCATAGATTTCTTTGGGTTTATCCTGTTTGGGTTTTGCTCAGCTTCTTGATTCTGATGGTTTATCCCTTTTGCCCAATTTGGAGAGTTTTCACCCATAATTTCTTCGAATGCTTTTTATTTCTATAGTCTTCTCTTCTCCTTCTGGGACTCCAGTGACACAAATGTTAGACCTAATGTTATTGTACCAAAGGTCTCTGAGGCTCTGTTCATTGTTTTTTTTAGACTAGTTTCCATCTGTTGTCTGGACAACAGATAGACAGGGTAAATTTTATTGATCTGTCTTCAACTTCATTGATTCTTTCCTCTGTCATCTCTATTATTAAGCTCATCCAGTGAACTTAATATGGTGATTTATTTTTCAGTTCTATAATTTCCATTTTTTTAATACCTCTAATTTTTGCTGAGATTTTCTAATTATTTGTTTGTTTCAATAGTGTTTGTAATTGCTCATTAAAGCATTTTTCTGATGGCTGCTTTTGTCAGACAGTTCCAACATCTGAGTCTTCCCAGTGTTGGTATCTGTTGATTGCCTTCTCATTTAAGTTCCAATTTTCCTGGTTCTTGGTATGACAGGTGATTTTTTTTTTTTACTGTATCCTGGGCATTTGAGCTATTATGTTATAAGACTCTGGATCCTATTTAAATTTAGCAGGCACTGACCCTATTTAGATTAAGCATATAGATCCTGGGCTACTTTTGTGGGCTGTGATGCCATGACAGTTTAGTTTCTAGAGCCCTTGCAAGGCTATTCTGGTCTTCTTCATTTGTGTTACCTAGAGGTCACTCTGAAAACTTGGGTGGCATTTCACACTGTAGTTTATTTTCTCAAACTTTTCGGCACATTAATTCTGGTCAGATTCATGTACGTGTTGGTCAGGATTTTGCTCAAGATTTCCTACATGGGTTTAATGAATCCCTTTCTCCAGCTCCCTCCTCCGCAACATCTTCCCCACTATCTAGTGGAGAGGGTGAGGGGGGCCACTTACTACTGCTGAGCCCAGGGCAGAGGGTGAGAGTCCAGACTTCCCATTTGGTCTCCACTGACAATATGCCAGTAGGGAAGGAGCAAACTGCCCCAGATACAGTTTGCTATCTGTATTTTAAGCCACACACAACCAGGCTGGACTCTTATCTAGAGGCTTGGGAGGACAATCCACTTCCAAGCTCACTCAGGTTGTTGGCAGAATCCAATTTTTGAAGCAGGAGGTCTGAGGTCTCCATTTCCTTGCTGGCTGCTAGCCAAGGTTTGCTCTCTGCTCCAATAAAGTTGCCTGTATGCCTTCTCACATGACCACTCCATCTTCAAAGCCACAAGTCCTCCTCACAGTTTCAACCTCTCTGACTTCCTCTTCTGCCACTAGGAAGAGAAATTTCTCTTCTTTTAATGGCTCACGTGCTATGATTAAGCCCCCCTGAATATCTCTCTTTTGTAAAGTCAACTGCACCATATAACATAACACAATTACTGGAATGATAGCTCATCACATTCACAGGTTCTGGGGATTCAAGGAGTGGAATCTTGGGGACCATTGCTAGAAATTCTGCCCACCTCACTACCACTGGGTAGAAGGCAGCGTTTAGTCCAGTGTCTAGTTAATGCAGAGTATCTGCAATCAGCATGTGTTAATTCTAATGGACTCACATAGAGCACTGTTTACATATTGGTGCGTTGTTTTTGTATTTGTGGTACACATTTGTTTTTACAATTTCTAGCATGATTATGTTTCCTTATATATTCATAAACATACTTTAGAAATAACATAATATTTTCAAATGTAAAACTACAGGTCACAGGCTACCAAGCCATGTGCTTGAGAAAAGATATTAAAGAGGATGACACTGCCCGTCAGTCCCATTGTACAAAAGGAGTGCCCAAGCTTCATCAAGCAGCAAGTCACATGAATTTTTAAAAATATTCCAAGGCCCCTACACCAACTCCTGCCCCTACTCCAAACTTCTGACGATGCAGTGTGCCTGGAGCAGGGCCAGACTGGAGACTCACTGGTTTAGGGTCCCCTGTGGGACAGCCACACTATACAAGTTTAAGTGTCCAGTAATGATCACAGCAACATCTTACATGGTTTAGATTTTGACCTGTTAGAAAGCTGGGGGTTGAAACACATGATTCCCAAGTCCCTTTCTAAGCTCAGATTCGATAATCCGGTCATTAAGAAAATAAAACTCCATTATGCATAATCAGCAAGATCAACTCGGTCAGGGGACCACTCTCCCTGAGTCACAAGACACCCCTCCACACAGACACACACACACACACACACACACACTCTCTTCCTGCATTGCAAGTGACAAAGCCTGAGGAATCAGCCAACTGGTGTGGCTTTTATTGGCAACACACTTGTCTTTAATTACTCCGAACCCTTCCTGGAGTACCTTTTTTTTTTTTTTTCGGTATGCAGCCCTCTCACTGCTGTGGCCTCTCCCGTTGCGGAGCACAGGCTCCAGAAGCGCAGGCTCAGCGGCCATGGCTCACCGGCCTAGCCGCTCCGCGGCATGTGGGATCTTCCCGGACCGGGGCACGAACCCGTGTCCACTGCATCAGCAGGTGGACTCTCAACCACTGCGCCACCAGGGAAGCCCGAGTACCATTTTTTATAACAGCATCTAACAGGCTCCAGTTGTTAATTTTAAGATTTTGTTCCCTAAAAGAAAACTATATATTGAAAGTTTAAAGAATAATTCGAGTTGGAATTGGTTGTTTGCAAGGACCCCACAGATGGGGAACAACTAGATAGTCACACAACTGGATTATTTACCACTCTAAGAAAAGACAACCAAGATCCTTCTGAAAAGCATACCCTAAACACCACAAAATAACAAGCCTCCTTACAAATGAGTAAAATGAAATATTTTCCCGAACTGACTTGCTTTCAGAATTCATAGGAAAAACAGCACCAGCCCATAAATCCAGGCAAAGATTGCTCTTTTGAGTTGAAATACCTGATTTCTGAAGAGAATCCTTTAAAATGCAGAAAACAAGTTCACAACCATGATTCTGAATATAGAATAGCAACCTGGAAATCTCTACTTGATGCCACTTGTAAAGTAACTTTTTAATTTTTTATTAACTCAAGACTAGCAGGGGCTTCCCTGGTGGCGCAGTAGTTAAGAATCCGCCTGCCAATGCAGGGGACACGAGTTTGAGCCCTGGTCCGGGAAGATCCTACATGCTACGGAGCAACTAAGCCCGCGTGCCACAAGTACTGAGTCTGCACTCTAGAGCTGGCGTGCCACAACTGCTGAGCCCATGCTCCACAAGAGAAGCCACCGCAATGAGAAGCCTGCGCACTGCAACGAAGAGTAGCCCCCGCTCGCCGCAACTAGAGAAAGCCCGTGTGTAGTAATGAAGACCTAACGCAGCCAAAAGTAAAAGTAAATAAAAGTTAAAAAAAAAAAAAAAAGACTAGCAGAGTAACTGAGAGACTTCTCTCCAAGTGGTACAAATGTGCAAAATATTGACAGGACACTTGGGGAAGGCAGGATGCAGCGGGTAATAATGGTGAGGGGCTTAACCCCATCAGGACAATTTGGACACCCAGATAATGCTGCCTGCTTGAGCTCAGGGTCTGGCGCCAGTCTGCTCAAGTTCCAAAGTTCTCTGCTCCTCATAGCTTGTAAGTCTTTTAACCTTAAGATGCCTCAGTTATCTCTTCTAAAACATGGGCGTGATAAAAAAAATGGTATCTATGCCATAGACGGGTGTAAAGGATTTAATGAGATAAAGCATGTGAAGGGCTTAGGCTCACTCCTGCCTGGCGTTAAGTGTTCAACAAATTTTAGTCCTTGTACACAGACAGACACGAGCAGATTATACATAATGCATACAAAGCCAGGCAGCCAGAATGTTGTCATTATTATTCCATAAAGTAACACAACAATCAGGGCCAAAAGATAACTGTAGGTTCACTTAGCGTGTTCCAACAGAGCTGTCTGATGAATCCAGTCAAAACCCTCACAAGTGGCATTTTAATCAGGACCATATTTGCAGAACAATGTCTAACATGTGCGCCCCAGAGTAAAGTGTGACCAAAGGCCAGGTCACAGGAGCTAACACTGTCCTCCTGTGGAAGAAGTTACATTCGTAATGATACCTTGTTCCTTTTCAGGCGTCTCATTTGTGCTCACAGCCTCTGGTGCCAGCACGTCGCAGCCCGGTAAACGCTCCCTGAGGAGTTCGGCTTGACCCCCACCCCCGAGCACATCACCACGAGAGTCGTGCGCAGGACGAGGCTGCGCACACTATGAAACACGCCTGGAAAACTCGCGCCGCCTTTCCAAGAGACACAAGTACCTTGAAGACAATATCCCATACACTTCACAAAATCAGTGGCCCTTGGGGTGAAAAAGCAAAGTGAAATGGGATCCAAGAGATCTACTTCAGGGTCTCTGAGTATAGAATAGCAACTTGGAAATCTCTCTGTTATGCCACTTGCTGAAGTAAATTTGTGATTCTTTCTGAAATCAAGACAAGCAAAGTAAGCGTGAGCTTTGTCTCAGACTGGTGCAAATAGGCAAAAGCCTCACCTTCCACCTCATCGATGAAAAATATGACCATTTTCACCAGCCACTTTACACAAATACAAAAAAGGCTCTGGATACGCCAGAGAGAGATCTAAAACACCTAGCAGATGAAAGCTGAGGCAATAGGAAACAGCTGAAAACTGTTACACTCAGCAGAAGACCTGCAACTACAAGTAAACACACCTCGGCCTTCGACAAAGGGGCCTGTGGCTGCGGCGCGTGCTAGTGTTATGCCCACAGAGCGACTTAAAGATCAACAAGCACATTCTTTTAACCCCTGCTGCAGTTTCCTGCTTTCTACTCAAGAGCCTGGGTCCCGCTGCCCCTCACCAAAGGTCGCCCCCCAAAGCAGGCAGACCCGTGCATGGCAGCCCAAGCCATGGGTTCAAGGCCTCTGCCTTTTGAAATTCCTTTGTCTGTCTGTGGATACATGTCAGGAGAACTCAGGAAAAGGCTGCTAATAAATCCTTTGCTGGACTCATGGCCACTGTTGTCTGCCTCTGAGGTAAGGTTCTGAAAGGGGGACACTGGTCAGTGAATCCAACATGGGGAAAATGAACCCCTGTGAAAGAGCCCACATCTGCCTCTCATTGGTGGCTGTCCTTCTGTTCTAGGTGGTAGTTTCAGGTCTCAGGAGGGCAGCCATTTTTTTTTTAAATGAATGACTTTGAGGATTTCATCCTAGTGACTCCTACTATTATATCCCATATTATGCTCTATTGTGGTCTATACAGAAAAAAAATACCCAAAACTTGGAAATGAAGCCAAAAATGATCATCGTGTGAACTTTTAACGTCATGCTGATCCATTTTCTAATAAGTGTGCCCCCCGCACCACGAAGGGTCATCTGATTCCCTCTGAAAACATAACCTGACTTAACCAACACTTTATTAGGACATTTTACAACTCTATAAAAGTCTGAGGATAACATGTAGAAAAACAATAAGGTACGCCATAGCCTCTTTTTCTTTTCTGGTAGAGATGATAACCCCAGAGGTTAAGACTTTACTGTCCTCTAAGACATGAACCCATTTTGATCTTCTTTGTCCTTTTTTTAAAAATTTTATTGAAGTATAGTTGAATTTACAATGTTGTTTTCATTTTGATCTTCTTTGAACATTCCTCTTTCCATGGACTTTTTAATCAGTTCCTCACATCCTCACTGAATCAGTTTTGTTATTATGCTAGTTCTCTCATTAGATGAGTTCAATAAAACTTTGACACATGCTCTCTACTGGCATGTTTTTAACAATCTAAGAATGAGCCTTTGATAGTTCATGGGCCCAACAATCAAATGATCCCTGGGACATTGAGTTCTGTGCTTAAGGACCCCTCAGCGGTCATACTCAAAAGGTCAACCATGCAAAGACCAGCACATTCAGGCACAAATGAGGCCCCAGCACAGGTGGGACACCCCTCCTCCACAGAGGCCACATATGTAAACAGAGAAAAACATATATGTTGAAAGTGAGGGAGGGCAGTAATTCCACTCCTACACGTATATACACAAGAGAAATGAGTGCCTGTCTCCATAAAATACCCAAACTGGAAACAACCCAAGTGTCCTTCCACAGGAGAGTAGATAAACAAATTACAGTTTATTCATAAAATGGGATACTATACAGCAAGAACAAAGCACTGCTATACACAACAACATTCTGTTGTGCAAAAGTAGCCATATATAAGAGAGCACATATTGTATGACTCCATTTACATGAAGCTCCAGTACAGGCAAAACTAACCTATGAGGACAGATTGCCTATGAGAGGGGGAATGACTGGGAAAAGGCATGATGGAACTTTCTAGAGGGATAGAAATAAAATTGATCTGGATGATGCTTACAGAGGCACACACTTACATTAAAAAAATTATCAAGCCATACAATTATGACTTCAACATTTTACTCTATGTAAATCGCACCTGAAAATGAATAAATTTTTTAAAGGAGGAGGGATAAAGAAAAATGTATTCTAAAAGAAGTGGATGAGAGAGAGGTATAGAGAAGAAAGGGAAGAAGGATTTTAAAAGATTCTTCTTCTACATGTACAGTAAATAAATTAAATAATAACTAACTAAATAAAAGAAAAAGAGGAACAAACCCAAAAAGCCACGGGGCCTGGTTAGGTACATTTACGGGTGCCAACAAATTTCAGCCCCAGAGCTGGCAAAGCCCAGGCATCTTCTTAACGATGGGATGGCCGGACTGCCTGGTATTTTTCCTTTGAGAAATTGAGACAACACAGAGTTGCGGGTGGGTACTGAATCCCCAAACTTTAGGGGATCAGGTTCATTTGGGACACTGTTTAAGGATCCGATAAATGAATCAAGAAAATGCTTAAGGTAAGCTCTCTGACAGCGGTAACACTGGCATAAAGGTACACAAATAAACAACGGGATGCCACAAGATTACCCAATTCAGTCTGGGGACAGATGATTCTTAAGCCAAATAAGGCATGTGTAAACCCACTTCCAAAACTGTGAACTTATGCCAATATGATTATTAGTACCTAAAGATGTATTTTCAGCTTCTAGAACTCTCTATGGCAGTGTTCTTTATTGTTAAACCCTACGGCCTCCACCTACTGGATTTTCAATAATAGGCCTAAAACATTCCCAGTGGGTGAAGACTTGAAGATAGACTCAGCCATCCGAAAGAAGAGAAGTTTCTTTTTCTGCCAAGTCTAACAGCCACAAGTGGTACAGCCCCAGCCGGTCCTGCCACATCCTTTCTGGCCCAGGTGGAACAAGCACCTCCCAAGCATGAGACTTCCCCGCCCTGGAGGTGCTCTAGCCGAGGTGAGACAAGTGTTAGGCAAGGGCAGGGGCTTCCAGGCCAGGGGAGAGGGTCCCTTCCTTCACCACAGGGACAGCGGCACACTCGGAAGGTGGCCGGCCACATGCTAAGTGATTTCCACGCACTGTCTCCTCTAATCCTCAGACTAGCCTGATGAGGCAGTCGGGCTCGGGAGGGGGAGAAACCCAGATGGCACACTCGAGTTAGGTAATCTGAGGTGGGATTAATAAAGAGGCTTTTACAAAGTAGGTGAGGTAGAGAGACGCTCCGGGGAGGCAGCTGAGGGCTAGAGACAAGGGAGCCCCAGGCCTGCCGGGATGAGGGGAAAGGAACGTATAGAAGAAAGGGACTTGATGGGAGCAGCCACCATCTGGCAGAGGGACACAGCCAGACCCAGGCAAGCCTAGAGCGGGGAGCCGGCGGGATAACCCCTGACCTTGCTGGCCTCCCCCTCCCTCCCGCCATCTCCCACCAGCCTCCCCTTGAGACAAAGCGCGTGGGCCACCGTGGGGCAGGATCCGCTGCCGTGGCCCACGCTGGCCCAGCCCAAGGCCGAGCGAATGGAGCGGGCTGGATAGAGGTCCTGGCGGTGAAGCACATCACCCCGCCCTGGTCACAGTGACGAGCTCCTGTTCCCCGGTGCTCCCGGGGCTCTTCCCGCGTTGCCCTCCCTGCCCTGGCCTCCACAAACGCTTATGGTGCCCCGGCCCTGAGCAAAGGCCAACCTCGAGGTTTCAGAGGCTGTGGATCTGTGGTTTGGAATAAGCCAACAGGACACATTAAAGGCTTCCAAAGCGGGGCCCACCTTCTAAACTGGAGTTGGAGTCCCTTCTCCTTCCCACGGTCCTCCCCTCTCACTCCTTCCTCCTTCATCTTCACTGAAAGCTTTGCCTCTTTTATCCAGAAAAGTCCCCCTTCCAACCCAGAATTTGGCTGAACTTCAAGGATGGTCCTTGTCCCCAAATTGGGGATTTTGTTTGGAAGGGCAAAAGGATTCACCCTCATTTACACATCAGTAGACTCAACCCAAGGGGACCCAGATGTGAGACTTTCCTCCTCTTAAAATGGGAGAGAGAGGGCTGCCAGGTTCAACTGTAGTCCAAGAAAAAATGTCTATCCTCCCACGACTGTTCACAGAAAGCAAGGTTTATCAGCATGTAACCCACAAAACTCTCCCCAGCTTTCTGCACACCAAGAAGAAAGGACAAGGAAAAAGTTAGCAGGATCCTCTGAGGCAAGATCCTGAAGAAAGATGAAACTGGCTTTCTATTTGTTCTAGACTGGGGGCGGGGTACCGGTAGAGGGCCCAGGGGGTGAAGCCTGGAGCATATCACTGTTCTTCCTCAACAACCCCCTTCCATAAAACCCTCCCACGTAGCCCACACGGCTCTTTAAGGGGGGCACCTGCTTCTCTGGGCCCAGCGTCCCCTACACCACCTGCCCCCTATGGCCCCAGGTCTCAGGCATGGTCTGGTGCCACCGGAACTACAGCAGGGGCCCCGGGGATTCCTGCACACAGCTCTCCCCACCAAGAACAGGCCCATCTGGCCCAGCGCTGGGCAGGAAGGATACAGTCCAGGGACTTTTTAGACCCACTTGGTATTTCCCTCTGGGATCAGCCTGCAGGTGATTTCCCGCCCCCCCCCCCTTTTTTAACCTAATTCCCACTATTATTTACAACTGTGTGGTATGAAATTTCTTAACACGACTGAGTTACATTTTTTGTAATTAACCCTTCTGCAAAGAGCATAATTTTCAAAACCTTACTGAAAAAACAGATTTTACTCAATGCTTCATGGCTATGAAGGGGAAAAAGAAAATAATACTGCTCCTATCAAGAAAGCAATATGATACAAAGCTAGAAACATGGCATAATTGGAATTCTGCATTTAGTTTGACTGCTTCTTGATTTAAGTGGTCAAAACTGAGTTTCACCTCCATTTTGAATGGAATGGTAAAGGGCAAGAGTCTTTGAAACTATCAAAGCATAAAAAAAGTCCACAAATAAAACAATTTGACAAGCTTGACATTTTTCCAGCATTTTCTAAGTGATACACAGTTTGGAAAGAGAATATTCCGGGCCTTAAGAAAGTGATTTCAAAACAAATATCCCCCGATATGAAGGGCAAAGCTATACGTGCTCCTCTTGACAGCATACAAGAGGTCAAGCTCTTAAAGAGTCCCATGAAATTCCTCCTCGAGTGCCGCCACAGCTTTGGGCAGTAGAACCCACACAGGAGACAGGAAAAGGGTTTCGCTTTGTACTCACTCTTACAAAGTTGTCAGGGAACAAACCTCTCCTGCCATTGATCTGTCCCTCCCACCAGCCTCCATCCTCCTTCCTGATGTTGGTGATGATCTCACCCACGGTGATCGTCAGCTCATCGTCGTGCTGGGCCTGGTAGTCAAACTCCACTATGGCCTCCACTGGAAGGAACAGGGACCAAACAAAAACAAGAACAAAACAAAACAGCACTTTAGATCAGATGTTGGAGAAGTCCAAAGCCCAGCAGCCCTGGAAGGCCAGGAAAGTCATATTCAAGGGGCTTCCCCTCTACCAATACTTAAAATAACAGGGCCACACATGGTTGCCCGACTTCGGTTAACCTGAGGCCTGTAGCACAGAAACCACAAAGTGCTGGTCTGCGGTCAGGCACAGGCAGAGTGGCCTACAGGTCTCAGGGCCAGCAGGGGCTTCAGAGGGGAAACCACACAATGACAGAAGGCCAACAACACTTGTGCACCACCCCGCCCCCAGACGGAGTCCAGCAACATTTCCCCAAGTGCAGAGGTGGCAGATAACTACAGGTGCAGGTTCGGCTCTCAGATGCCCTCTCCTTCACCAAGACTACGTGATGCTAACCTCTCTGGGCCTCAGTTGTGCAAAATGTGGGTGATGATCATTCCCACCCTACAGAGATAATGCCCGCCTCTCAGCAACAACTCGTGTGAACACAGCCGATAACAGAGGGCCCCGCCAGCCCAACCAACAACTCAGACCGCTCACATCTGCGGGCACAACTGCCTTCACAACAGATGGCTTCTTAGGCAGCAATACCATTTTAAACTGTTCTCCCAATCCACGGTGATTTTGTATACTTGGTAATAGGTGGAGGCAACAGATGAGGCAGACGGGTCTTCTGGTACCGATGCAAATTAGCAGAGCCAACCAATCCAGAGGCTGGTTAGTTTATCTATACATGGATTAAACAACTCATGTGTCTTTGGGCCTCGCCTCATGCCCACCTCAGTCAATCTCCTGTCCTTTTCGTTTTGTATTTGCAGCTTAATATGAATGAATGGATGGACAGACGGACGGATGGACAAAGGGAGAATGAATAAATACAAGGGTAGTGAAAATTAGGTGTAACCCCAAGCAGCGAATTAGCAACTTAGAAATTACAGTAAAAGAATGGAAGTGGAAAAGATAAGTGAGCTCTATAAAGAACACATACGCAAAAATGAACTCAAAATGGATCATACACCTGAATGTAAGAGCTAAAACTGCAACATTTTTGTAAGAAAGCATACGAGAAAATCTTAGTGATCTTGGGTTCGGCAAAGATTTCTCCAATGGGGCTTTGGTGGCACAGTGGTTAAGAATCTGCCTGCCAATGCAGGCGACACGGGTTTGAGCCCTGGTCTGGGAAGATCCCACATGCCACGGAGCAACTAAGCCCGTGCGCCACAACTACTGGGTCTGCACTCTAGAGCTCGCATACCACAACTACTGAGCCCACGTGCTGCAACTACTGAAGCCTGCGTGCCTAGAGCCCGCGCTCCGCAACAAGAGAAGCTGCCACAATGAGAAGCCCACGCACTGCAATGAAGAGTAGCCCCGGCTCACCGCAACCAGAGAAAGCCCGCATGCAGCAACGAAGACCCAACACAGCCAAACATAAAAAATAAATAAATGTATATATAAAAAAAGATTTCTCCAACGGGAGACAAAGAAAGCACAAGTGACTTTTACAAATTCAATATATTGGGGTAGGTTTTCCAGGAAGAAGGTTGGTAGGTGAGGGGCTCCTTGTCAAATGCACTTTGCATATCCATTAGGGATACACTCTCAAAGTGTTTCCAGATCAAACGACCCCGCCCACCCAGACTGGTGTGCTCACCTTGTCCACTTATAATGTCAGCTAACCCAGACAGTTCATAAGCAACTCAAAGCAGAATTTGCTTTCCGAGATTAGTTTTGCATTCCAAAATTAGCTGGCTGACTCTGCTGTCAGAAATCTGCCCAGGCTGAAGTTGAGTTGTGAACCATTTTCATCACTTATCAACAGAAAGGAGAAGCATAAGAGCATAAACAAGGCAACCTTTTCAGATTTCTCCTGGTTCCTGACAAGTACAAAGGCAGAAACACTCCAATTTTCTTGTATCATATTCTCACCCCAGCAGGTAAAATGAGTCATCATAACAATCAGAACCAGGTCGATTAAAAAGCAGCTTTCTTCAAATTACCTAGACATGGATCTATTGAAGCTTTGCTATCGGAATGGAGATTACAGTAACCACTGTTTATGTGCCAGACACTTTTCCTGCATTATCTCACTTAATCCTCACAGTATTATGATGCCCACCTTCCCAATTAAAGAACCTGAAGCTTAGCAAAGCAGTTAAGCTTATTTTCTGAGCCAGTGCCCTCCAAACTGGGATGCACTCACTTCAGGAATTAGTGAACAAGATGAAAAAAAAAAAAAGAAAACATCTATTCATTGTTTTCATTTTAAAAAGAGAAACATTCAACTTCTCTAACGCTCCAGTTGCAGAATGACACCAGCTCCTTCATCCAGCCTCTAGGTCAGGCAGTCAGGGGTGCTCGGAGGGCATGGAGCGGCCTGAGGGACAGCTGTGCCCCTAGACAAGGGCGGCTGCCAGGGCCAGCTTTCAGCTCCATGGGGCACCCTGCAGTTCTGGGAGGCCTCTTGGTAGAGCCTCTTTATGACTATTACCCCTTTTAACTAAAATCACCCTCACTAAATGGATGAGAGACTTGAGAAGATTTGGGTAAAGAAAGTAGGGGTTGTAGATAATACTCAACACACGACCAAGTCAACAAGAAAATGGTGGAGCTGCCACTTCAGCCCCTGGGTGGGAACTCTTTGTCAGCCATGTTGGGGGGTGAACACGAGGACAAGCCAATCAGCACAAAACACTCTGAGTTATCAAGATAATTTGTAATATGGGTTTTCTCCCACCCTTGATATAGGTGTTTAAGTTATCTAATTATAATATGGAACTATTGGGTTTAGCAAGATATTCAAAACTATGTACCTGAGCCATGAAGACAAATGTCCATTTTTCACCAATGTCTAAAACCACATAATAGTCAATCTTATGTTTTCCATAAGTTCATTAAACCTAATAATAAATATTTAGAAGCTTCTTTTGGGTTTTCTTAATCAACTAGTACAGCAATATATTACATGATCTATAAATAAATATATGTATGGAGATAGTCATTTTTTTAAATAACAGGTATTATTATTTTTTTAACAAGAAAAGGCTTGGAATACTGACCTAGGCTCCCCAAGGCTGCTCCTATCTTAGTACTTAGAGATGAAAGCTCATAGCTTTTCTGATGGGGACAGAAAATCACCCTAAGTGGAGTTGGGGGGAAGCAGCACATGGGGCCTGCCTGAAGGAGCCGGGGGAGGAATCTGGTCAAGGGTCCATCTCGGCGCTGAACTTAAACCCTGTGTACTTTGGGGAACTCAGAACCCCATCCACTTCCAGCACACAACCTTGCTTCTCCTTTCCTCAACAGCAAGTCTCATTTTCTGCATTCTACACGTGGGCTCTATCAAGGTAAAGCTGGACGAGGGCAAAGGAATCTGCTTCAAGAAGATAGGTCCTAAGAAATAAACAGCTGCTGCCTGTTGTTGAAAACTGGAGAGAAGCACATCCTGGGTTTGCTTCCGTCTCCCTCTTATGAGGAGTCCAAGAACACAGCTTAACTGATGGCTGCTAGAAGTAAGGCTGGGGATTAGGGACTGGGGACTCAGGGATATATAAAGCATAACTGCATAGTTTTCGAGTCTTCCCAATATACTATTGAGCTGGTCTTTCCTGATCTACCCTTCCTTTAAACTCCGGGACACTTCATCACATGCACGCAGCCTAGCTCCTTCCTGGCTCATCCAGCCCCCAAGCCTCCCTGGGCCCTGGTATCGAGGCAATTCCACACTGTGGTGGCTGCATGTGTGTCTCGCCCTCCCAGTGACCCTCTAAATGGCTTCTGGGTACAGATCTCCCTTAGTTCTGTCAGGGATGCCCTACGAGCATCCCTGACATACAGTAGGTACTCAACAAAGCCTTGAGAAGCTGACGGTTCAGCTTGCATTTGCATTTTATAATGGCAGATAGTTCTCTCTGCCCAACAAAGATGCTACTAAAATGCCAAGTGTCAATCACATTTTTGCAAATTGAGTCAGATCTTCAGTGCACTAAGGGAGCTTGCTATTTAAAGGATCCTGCAGTTAATTCTTTTGTAACATGAATAATCACTTCCTGCTTTACCTTTCCTGTCAAGAAGAATTTTTACATATCAGGTTTCTCTAAGAGAAGGAAACCTATGTATGGCTTTATTAAGAGCTCACAAAACATGAGACTATGTCTCTCCTACCCCTTCTAAGGGCTCTTCCTGTGTCCCTTGTAAGCCTTTGAAAGGTTTAGAACTTTGCTGTCCACTAAAGTGTCACCTGCCACACGTGGCTGTTGAATACTTGAAGTCTGGCTCGTCCAAATTGAGACATACTGTAAAATACACAGCAAGTTGCAAAGACTTATGAGGGAAACAAAAGAATGTAAAATATCTCATTAATTTTTAGATTGATTGTATGTTGAAATGATCCTATTTTAGATATGCTGGGTGAAATTCCTCAATTTCATTTCAAGCATTATTCAAATTAATTTCACTTGTTTCTTCTCCCTTTCTGAATGTGGCTACTAAAACATTCAAAATCACTTCTGCGGCCCGTATTACGTTTCTATTTTACAGAGATGCTTGAGGAGAATACTTGGCAGACAGGAGCTCTAGACCTCACACGGCACCAACACAGTCAAAATATTCACAAGGGCCCATGAGAAAGTGTGTGGCCCCAAAACCCATCTCCTTGCCTTCAGGAAGCTGCAGGTAGCTGCAGCAAGGATAAAACCCGACCTACAATTTTTTTAACAGTACCCTTTGGGAAACTACCTCTGGGCATGAGCACAAAATTAAAACATCAAGCTAAATAAAATATAACAGAGGTGTAATTAGGCCAACAGTAAACAAAATCCCATATTTAAAGACACCATAAATTACAAAACTTAAGGAAGTCTCCCTGTCAGAAAATACCACCCTCCAGCTGCCTGCCTCCACAAGTCGGCTCCAGCTACCATGGCTGCAAAAGCCAAAGCTACAGTTAACCCGAGGGCACAGAGAGATAGAGGCAGAGCCAGAGGAGATAAGAGATCTGCCTCGAAATGCAAAATGCTTCAACCTCCCCATCTCCGCCTTCAAACCTGCTGGGATGTCTCCTCCCCACAAAGATGAAATGGGTGGTTTTAACCGTGGTTGGCTAAGCCAGCTGCCAAGCAGCTTCTCACGGGGGCAAACTTCTTACAGTGGCGGTGGCGTTTCAGAGGCCCCGCTCTGTCTCTGTGACCGGCCCCTCCCCACCTCTGTGCACTGAACTTGATCTCTCCCGGGAGCTCACCACAATGCGTGAGCGTGAGCGTGAGCGTTCACTGCGGCTCATTCCAATCAGACTATGAGCTCTTGCTGGGAAAAGCCCTTCTCTTTTTCAGGATTCCACCTCCCTTGGCCAGCATCAAGTTTTATTCCAGCCCTCTGATTGAAGAGAGCAGATACAATCAAGAAGTAATTTTTCTTTTTTTCTTTCGGGGTAGATTTTTTTTTAAATTGGAGTATAGTTGCTTAACAATGTGGTGTTATTTTCTGCTGTACAGCAAAAAGTGAATCAGCTATACGGATACATGTAATTTTTCACCAAGAAAGATTTCACCAAAAAAGATCACAACTGCTGGTCATTAGAGATAGAAAGCACATGAGTTATCATCTTGTCAAACCCTTTTCTTAACTATACAGATGAGGAACTGAGGCCTGGAAGGTTCCATGACTGAGGCTCACAGAGCTAAATAATGGCAGCATCAAGACTAGGACTAAGCTCTCCCATCTTACAGTCCAGGTGAGACAAGGGAAAATCTAAAGCAAAAAGGAAGGAAAACTGACACCATGAGGTCCAGACTTCCACATCGTTGGCCTTTTGTCCTTCTTTCTTTCACCCATAGCATAGTTTGCAGGATACCCGGAAAAAATTACACCAGTCAGGAACCTATGTTCAAATCTACAGAAACAGAAAACAGATGAGTGGTTGCCTAGGGCTGGCGTGGGAACGGGGCCTGACTGCAAATGGCTACGAGATGTCTTTGGGGGCGACGGAAACGTTCTAAAATTAAATTCTGGTGAGAGTTTCACAATGCTATAAATTTATTAAAATCATTGAACTGTACACTTAAAACGGGCAGAATTTTATACCTCAATATAGCTTTTAAAAATACAGAGTTTGTGTAATGCATATTTTGGAATTTATGATTGTAAAGATTCATGCATCGAGGTGGCTGCCTGTGTCTGTGTCCCAGGGAGAAACCATTCCCCACTCGGGGAGGGGAAGCCGTTTGGGGGACTTTCCCCTCCCTGATGAGATACAGTCTGATGGGACTGTCCATCAACATGCCCTGCCCTCTACCAGCACAGGACTCAACCATGTCGCACAGCAGCAGCTGTGACAAAGACTGGAACCGGCTGTGGCAAATCCCCCAGCAGGGCCCCCAGATGAGGCAGTGATCCCCGGGGCTGCCTGGGTGCCATCTTTCCCAGACCTGATCCTCCAGCTTTTCCTTCCACCCTGTAAACCAGCCCGTAGCCTTCCAGTAAATCCTCTTCCCTATTTTAGTTAAAGGGGAGTTGGTTTCTGTTGCTTACGGCCAGAGAACCCTAATGGATACACTCAAGCATCAACTTTTTTTTTTTTTTTTAATTTTTTGGCCTTGCTGGCAGCATGTGGGATCTTAGTTCCCCGACCAGGGATCGAACCCATTCCCCCTGCAGTGGAAGCACGGCATCTTAACCACTGGACCACCAGGGAAGTCCAAGCATCGACTTTTTAAAAAACCAGACTCTTCCCAACACGAGTCTGCACGAAGCCCAGTTCTCACCACCTCATGCTTTCTCGGTAGTGTCAGGGCTAAGGGTTTGGGGACCTGAACTTCCCAGGTGAGGACCACAGGCGCTGCAGGGCTTTCAAGTCCAACAAAGCTGACCTTGACACCAGCCATGTTTTCCTTTGGTGTCTTCACAAACACACCACTAAGGGGCACCAGGCCAACAAGGGGTCATTCCTAAGGCCTGAAACTTAAAAACTGAGTGTTAGCTCCCCCGAGGAAGCCAGGCTCAGAACGCAGACCTCAGTGAACAAAGAGCCACTGGGCCTGAACTCTCTCCCTGGGTAGGAGGCAGCAAACCGTTGTCTATAGCGGGCCAGGAGCAGTTCCCAGAACTGGGCATCAGCAGGGAAGTGGGAAAGAGAGAAATCAAGACGAGAAAGGAGAAACCCAGCTGTGAGAGACAAACGAAGGCCCACCACCGGCTGCCACAGCCAGCACTAAGGCCACTCCTGTCACACTGCTTTCTAGAACAGCCCAAGGAACCCAGGCCTCCCAGCCCATCTCCCCCCCTCTTGTCATCTCTAAGTGTCTTTACAGAGGATGTGAGATAGAAGAGAAAGAGCACAGGCTTTGGAGCCTGGGAGGCCTGGGACTGAATTCCAGCTGAGACATTCACTAGCTGTGTGACATGAACCTGGATACCTTGCTTGAGTTCACTTCCTTTGTGCTTAAAATTGGGAGATGATCTATCCACTGGGTAGCTGCAAGGAGAAGGGACAATGCCTGTAACCTCCTGTACACAGAAGCTGCTCCACGAACGACAGCCACTAGTCCCACCGGCCCTTATCATGCTGTGCTGTGACGGTTTCCCTGTGCCCGTCCTCCCTGTCTGCCCCCTGGAATGGGAGCCCTTAAAGGGCATATCTGAGTGTCCCCATCCCTCGCCTGGCACAAAGTAGGTGCTCGGTAAATGTTGGTGACTGAGTACATGTCCGGAGAAAGTGTGACCCCCCAAAACAGAGCTTATCACTCAGCACAATGAAATGCAGTTGCCACTGGGAGCCTAGTTGTTTGGCTGGAAGGCTAGACAAGGTCCAAGATCGGGATGACCAGACAGCCACAGAACAAGTATGGCACACTGGGCCAAGCCTATTGAGTGCTACTGGGATCAGCCTCAACTCCATCCCCACCTCTGCCATGACCGGACCACTGCCCCTGACAGCAGAAGGGCACTGGATGAAAGCTGAGAACGGGATGCAGGGCCAGGGCTGGGCCAGGCCGCCCCGCTCCCTCAATGGGGAAGCGTTTCACAAAGCCGGGGGTTAAGTCCCTCACAGCCTGCTCTAGGAAGCCTACACTCACCAGGGCCTCACCCAAGGAGCTAAGAACAATGAGTTATTAAACACTTCCCGACTAAAATTAACCCTTGCACACCTCATGCACAGCTCTCTTAAGAGCATGCATTAGACAGACTGGATGAGGATAAGTTAGCCAGAAAAAGACTCTTCAAATGAAAAAGGAAACAGAGAAAGCGTGCAGACGGTTGTGCAGGTTAAAAAACAAAAGTGAAGGTCTTCCCTGGTGGCGCAGTGGTTGAGAGTCTGCCTGCCGATGCAGGGGACACGGGTTCGTGCCCCGGTCCGAGAAGATTCCACATGCCACGGAGCGGCTGGGCCCGTGAGCCATGGCTGCTGAGCCTGCGCGTCCGGAGCCTGTGCTCCGCAACGGGAGAGGCCACAACAGTGAGAAGCCCGCGTACCGCAAAAAAAAAAAAAAAAAAAAAAGTGAAGACTAAAGACAATTGATTAGAGTTAGATAACCCTGTACAAAGAAGGACTCTGCATAACAGTCATGGAGGGGAAAATAAACTGCCTCTTAGAAAACCAATTTTGTAAAAAGTCAGTTAAATCAAAATGGTTTAGCCACTTAAAGAAAACAGAACCTTTTTTTAAGCAAAAGAGAGAAAGCACATGAATGTTGCTTTCTATAAATATTTAACAGTTTTAAGTAATAAAATGGCTTGAGGATAAGTAGAGATGCTATTTTTTTCCCCTGACTTTATAATGATAGCCTGGTTCTCAGACTCAAAGGGTATCCAAAGATAGGTGCCTGATTCCAGAGTGATCCCCTATTTTCCCCAGTGAGAAGATCCAAAAGATTTGGGGCCAACCAAACTTTAAAAGAGAAGATGAAACAGTCAAATGTCTGCTTGTACTATGTATTAATTTAATTAGAGATTATGTAAAATAAAATACTCAGAAAGTATTGCTTTTGGGACTTCCCTGGTGGCGCAGTGGTTAAGAATCTGCCTGCCAATGCAGGGGACACAGGTTCAATCCCTGGTCCGGGAAGATCCCACATGCTGCAGAGCAACTAAGCCCGTGCGCCACAACTACTGAGCCTGTGCTCTAGAGCCTGCGAGCCACAACTACTGAGCCCAAGTGCCACAACTACTGAGCCCGTGCGCTACAACTACTGAAGCCAGGGGCCCTAGAGCCCACGTGCCACAACTATTGAGACCACATGCCACAACTACTGAAGCCGGAGCACTCTAGGGCCCCTGTACCGCAACTACTGAAGCCCGCGCACCTAGAGCCCGTGCTCCGCAACAAGAGAAGCCACGACAATGAGAAACCCATGCGCCGCAACTAGAGAAAGCCCGTGCGCAGCAACAAAGACCCAATGTAGCCCCCCCAAAAAAAACAGAAAATACTGCTTTTCCCCCAACACCCCCTCTTTTCAGGAACCAATTTTATTCAACAGACACTACATGGATTGTTGAAACACGATTATGGATAAGGTATCTAAAAGGTTTGCTTGAACTTCTTTATTAAAAATTAATTTATATTAATTTATAGAGCCCTATAGTGCAAGATCCTTTGTAAGAACTGTAAAAGAATACATGATGGGGCGGATGGGAAACCGGCTTCAGAGTTGGACACGTGTGAAAGAAAAAAGGCAAAAGCCTTTCCGTTGATTTCAGTGTAGCTAAGCTGAATCAGCTTTAAGAGGCAAGAATGTTTAGAAGAGTGGAGAACAAGGTCAAAAGGAGGGAAGTGAAGAGGATTCCAGAGAAAAACATGGTCAGTCTGCCCGGGGGTGGGGGGCGCGGGTTGGGGGCGAGGGCTGAGTCACCGCCTGGCCTTCTGTTAACAAGAAATGTACTGTCTGGTAAGGGAGAAAGTAGACAGAGAGGTGACAGGAAACCACAGCGAACCTTTGCTGCCGAGTTAGTGCCCCTCTTCAGGCTTCGTTTATACCCCAGGTATAATAATCCTGCTAAACTGTGAGCCCCTGGAAGGCAGAAGGGAAGTGTAAAGCTGAAGCAGTGGGTCTCCTAAAAGAAAAGTCGCACTGCCCAACATATCTTCCTCCTTCAGGTGCTGAGCTGACTGGCCCCATCACTCACTCAAGAAATGTTTGTTGTTGGGTGGGGAGAAATTTACCAGGGTATTTTGACAAGAAGCTGAGAATCCAAGAAGATGGGATCTGAGACAAAGGCACAGGGCTGAGAGCAGAACATAACAGCAAAGCAGCAGCTCTTCAAAGCAGTCTAGACTTCCAAACTGTCAGAAGCATAACTACTTTGAACTCCCCAACAGCCAAGTGGGAGATAACACCTAGAGCATTTGCAACACCATAATGTGTAGGTTATTTGGGCTGGCACATTTCATGGTTTCATACATGATGTTATACAGTAATTGTGAATCTTTCCACACTATAACCACCAACAGTTTCCAAGTCTTTTTGATTGGCATGTTTAATAGTAGGACAACAATTTGAATTGAAAGTTTTCAGTCAAGTATCCACTTCAAGAACATTCATAATCAACTAAATTATACTTTGTCACGATACCAGAAAACCACTTAGTAAGTATGCATCGTAGATTAACAAAAAATGGAAGTAAAGTTAAAACCCAACATTTTTCTTTCCTTTGAAGGTTATAATTTAAAGTTGGACAAACAGAAAAAAATACCTAAATAAACTGGACTGAGGCTTAAAATTTTGGAAACCTTTTCCAAAACTGAAACATGAGGTTAATAAAAATAAAGAAAACTAAAAGGATCAACATCCCCAAATCAATAGACCTCTAGGATGATCTGAGTAGATCAATGTGTATTTTTTTCAGAAATAATTACATTGTCTCTAAATATTATTTTTCATTTTTTAAAAAAAGCCAGGTAGCCTTGGAGAAATGGCTGATTCCAGGTCTGGGCAGGAAAGGTGACAAGCCTGAAATGTTTTGGCATACAAACACCTTGTCAAAAACAAGAAACATCTTGTCAAAGCAAGGAAGCCATCAAAGACTAACAGAGTCATGTCAAAAGGATTCAGAACTGAATGAGAAAAGGCTCCCACTTGCCGCAAATGGGACAATATGACTATCAGTAAGAATAACTGCAGTGGATTGAAACACATCAAATAGGTTCCATGTCTCAAACTGATACATGTTAATGTGAATCTATGTTGCAGAGTGATTTTTTTTTTTTAAATCAAGGCTAGGGAATCGACTCCCTGTTCTGAAAAGTGGTAAATTCAGGGAAAGAACCAAACGTTTATCCTGCTTTTTCCATATGAATTCAGGATAAACCGAATTGTTGATGAGAAGAAACTTCTCTTTACAGGAGTATTCTGGCCAGTAAGTGAAGAACGAATGAGAGAATTAGACAATCGACATTTCACAACATCTAATGTAATCAAGGACATGGGCAGTGGTCACTAACGGCTGCTAACATTACAAAAAGGGAGACAGCCAGGCTTCGAGAGCCTCATTAGGGAAGTACGCACCATTCCCATACCGCGCACTTGCCAACGAACCGAACCTAAGTCAGATCAACCTCTGGATTTACTGCCAGTTTATAGGGAGGACAGGGGTCCAGGAAGATGTTCAATGGCTCCTGAAAGTACAGTCAACCAAATCCAGACTGTAGGAGACTCCACAAGCAAACACGACTTAGTTTCTTCAACAGCAACAACAAAATTGCAAAGGAAAAAGAAAAGAAACGGGAGAACCTAGATTAAAAGAGACTCAGAGACGAGCAACCAATTAGAAAGTTCAGACCTTCCAAATCCAGATTCAAATAAATGCCTTTTGAAATATTTTAACTATGTGTAATAATTGGACATTTGAACTGGCTGCTTGATGATAAGGAAACATCGTTAGTTGCTGTAAGTATAAAAATGATACTGTAATTCTGGTTTTGAAAAGAGTCCTTATCTTTAAGAAATACATGCTGAGGTTTCACTGGTGGTGCACTGGTTGAGAGTCCGCCTGCTGATGCAGAGGACACGGGTTCGTGCCCCGGTCCGGGAAGATCCCACATGCCGTGGAACGGCTGGGTCTGTGAGCCATGGCTGCTGAGCCTGCGCGTCTGGAGCCTGTGCTCCGCAATGGGAGAGGCCATAACAGTGAGAGGCACGCGTACCACAAAAAAAAAAAAAAAAAAAAAAAAGAAATACATGCTGAAACACTTCTGGATTGTTAAAATGCTCTAAATGTGCAAGGAGAAGAATAACGTTCTACACTGAACCTAAAAGATGAAGAGAAAAATCTTAATGCTGGTGTAACCTGAGCTGGTGCAATCAGTAGTTTCACAAGTGATTCAGCTAACCATGTTATACACAGCAATGCACCTGAAAAGGAAGATGGGGTTTATAAAGGCAACAAGACATTAAAAGTGTGTGTGTGTGTGCATGTGTGCATGTGCGTGTGTGTGTGTGTACCTGAATTTGTTATTAAGGGCACTAAGCATCTACAGATATTTTTAAATAAACAAATGACCCAAAAGTATTTTTCCTTTTTAGTGCTACAGTTTATTCTCTGTGAATAATTATAAAATATACCTCCAGTAACCAAAACTGTGATTCTCTCCCTGCAAGGCATGCTTTGTAAGAGAAATCCTGAGGCACCTGGGATGTAAACTGTTTACTTTGGAGGGTGTACAATGCTTAATCCTAATTCCTTTGTTACGATATACTTTCAACTACTTAATACAATAAGCAACAAGCACCATCAAAAGTGTGTTTTAAGACTTGTGGTTGCCAAGGGGGAGGGGGTGAGGGAGAGGGATGCACTGGGAGTTTGGGGTTGGTAGATGCAAACTATTACATTTAGCATGGATAAGCAACAAGGTCCTACTGTGTAGCACAGGAAACTATATTCAATATCTTCTGATAAACCATAATGGAAAAGAATATTAAAAAAAGAATGTATATATGTGTATAACTGAGTCACTTTGCTATACAGCAGAGATTGCTACAACACTGTAAATCAACTATACTTCAATAAAAAAAATAATAAATTTTTTTAAAAGTGTGTTCACAGAAAACTGTAAGACACTGATGAAAGAAATTAAAGATGATACAAACAGATGGAGAGATATACCATGTTCTTGGATTGGAAGAATCAATATTGTGAAAATGACTATACTACCCAAAGCAATCTACAGATTCAATGCAATCCCTATCAAACTACCAATGGCATTTTTCACAGAACTAGAACAAAAATTTCACAATTTGTATGGAAACACAAAAGACCCCAAATAGCCAAAGCAATCTTGAGAAAGAAAAACAGAGCTGAAGGAATCAGGCTCCCTGACTTCAGACTATACTACAAAGCTACAGTAATCAAGACAGTATGGTACTGGTCACCTTATTTTTTGATAAAGGAGGCAAGAATATACAATGGAGAATACAGTCTCTTCAATAAGTGGTGCTGGGAAAACTGGACAGCTACATGTAAGAGAATGAAATTAGAACACTCCCTAATGCCAGACACAAAAATAAACTCAAAATGGATTAAAGACCTAAATGTAAGGTCAGACACTATAAAACTCTTAGAGGAAAACACAGGCAGAACACTCTGTGGCATACATCACAGCAAGATCCTTTTTGACCCACCTCCTAGAGAAATGGAAATAAAAACAAAAATAAACAAATGGGACCTAATGAAACTTAAAAGCTTTTGCACAGCAAAGGAAAACATAAACAAGACGAAAAGACACCCCTCAGAATGGGAGAAAATATTTGCAAATGAAGCAACTGACAAAGGATTAATCTCCAAAATATACAGGCAGCTCATGCAGCTCAATATCAAAAAAAAAAAAACCCAATCCAAAAATGGGCAGATCTAAATAGACATTTCTCCAAAGAAGATATAGATTGCCAACAAACATGTGAAAGAATGCTCAACATCACTAATCGTCAGAGAAATGCAAATCAAAACTACAATGAGGTATCACCTCACACCAGTCAGAATGGCCATCATCAAAAAATCTACAAACAATAAATGCTGGAGGGGGTGTAGAGAAAAGGGAACCTTCCTACACTGTTGGTGGGAATGTAAATTGATACAGCTACCATGGAGAACAGTATGGAGGTTCCTTAAAAATAGAACTACCATATGACCCAGCAATCCCACTACTGGACATATACCCTGAGAAAACCATGATTCAAAAAGAATCATGTACCACAATGGTCATTGCAGCACTATTTACAATAGCTGTAAGTATTAAATAATACTATTTCCAATAGGACATGGAAGCAACCTAAGTGTCCATCGACAGATGAATGGATAAAGATGTGTCACATATATATAATGGAATATTACTCAGCCATAAAAAGAAACGAAACTGGGTTATTTGTAGTGAGGTGGATGGACCTAGAGTCTGTCCTACAGAGTGAAGTAAGTCAGAAAGAGAAAAACAAATACCATATGCTAACACATATATATGGAATCTAAGAAAAAAAAATGGTCATGAAGAACCTAGGGGCAACATGGGAATAAAGACACAGACCTACTAGAGAATGGACTTGAGGATATGGGGAGGGGGAAGGGTAAGCTATGACAAAGTGAGAGAGTGGCATGGACATATATACACTACCAAATGTAAAATAGCTAGCTAGTGGGAAGCAGCCACATAGCGCAGGGAGATCAGCTCGGTGCTTGGTGACCACCTAGTGGGGTGGGATAGGGAGGGTGGAAGGGAGGGCGACGCAAGAGGGAAGAGATGGAAACATATGTATATGTATAACTGATTCACTTTGTTATAAAGGAGAAACTAACACACCATTGTAGAGCAATTATACTCTAATAAAGATGTTTAAAAAATAAAATAAATAAATTTTAAAAAATTTTTTAATAAAATAAAATGGCTACACAAAAAGTCACCAATTTTGATGTCTTTTTTTAAATGCACGCTGATATGACAGCTGTCACATACAACCTAAAAAACTGTTTCGAATGAAGTTAAAGACAACTAAGTGCTACTAGAGCCATGTTATGGAAAAAACTGAACAAACCTTTTGGCCAGCCCAATACGTACCACATTTTCTTTACCCATTCATCCATCGATGGACATGTAAGTCGTTTCCTTGGCTATTGTGAATAATGATGCAATGAACATTGGGGTGCAAATATCTCTTTGAGATAATGATTTCATTTCTTTCTGATACCTACCCAGCAGTAGGATCACTGGATTATATGATAATTCTATTTTTCACCTTTTGAGGAACCCCTCCCATACTGTTTTCCATAGTGGTTATACCAATTTACATTCTGATTTTGGGTTTCTTGAGTTGGTTTTGTATAAGGAAGGCTGTGGTTTTGGTTGTTTAGGTGTAAAAGTGATATCGTGATTATGGTTTTTGACAGAGTCCTCATCTTTAAGAAATGTGCTGAAACATGGCAGAAATGTGGTAGGTCACCTGCCTAGCCCTCGACGACTCACTCTCTCTGCGAGCTGGCCCTCGTCTGGCGGGAGCAGGCCTCAATAGGCATCTCTGCCTGTCCCTTGCTGGTACTACCCACGCCCCTGCTGGCCCTGGCCTCACCCAGCCCTACTGAATCAGAAGCTGCAGTGTAACGAGATCCCCAGGGGACTGACACACACAGTGTCATTTGAGAAGTGCTGGTCTATACCACATGAACTCCTTACCCAGGGGTCAGAATCACCTGTGCAGCCTCCCCCACCTCTGCTCTCAGCCTGCCTGGGCCACATCAGAATTGGGGGGGGGAGCACATCTAGTTTGAAGATGGTCCCTCAGGTGACTCCACACCTCCACCACTCTCCTAAATCCCTTTTTAGGAAGGAGGAACATAAGTCTACATTGAATGGCAGGGTCAGGGGATGCTGGCAGACCCTGGGCCTGATGATTTCTGAGGCATCTTTCATGGCTACGAGACTACAGGTCCGCAGAAGTACCAATAACAACACAGCAGCGAGCAGGATCATTAATGCCGGGCAGACCACCCTTCTTCAGCATTCATGGGGGGAAATTCACTTCATTCTCACTTCAAATGAAACAAACAAATCCAGACGCTCAACCAGTCCCTCTCCCTGAAAGAAATGGAATCCCAAGTCCTTATCACAGATCTAATCACACTGGATTGCCACCTGTGCCACCTCAGTGAAAGCTACAGGAGGGCAGAGAGCACAACTGCTGTGTTTGCCCCTACAGACCCAGTGCTGCCCTAACACCTGGCATATAGTAGGAATATAATAAATAATTGCTGAATGAAAATATATTCTTAATTTCGTGGTGCCAGTTGCCTTTATCCTCATCACATCATTTAACTATAACAACCACTCTGTGGAAGATTATATTTTCCAAGATGGCTGCAGCAGACTTTCCCATCCCTCATGCTCTTCTAGGATGTGACTCCAGCCATCAACAAGGGAAATCTCATCTCGCTCCCTGGGCCTATGAATTTGGGCAGGCTTGTGAGCACTTTGACCAGGAGAGTGCAGGGAAGTGATGCTGTGTGACTTCTGAGGCTGGGTGAAAGAAGGCTAATATGCAATTTCCAACCCACTTGCTGGAATACCCCAAAGACAGCCATGTTGTAAGAAAGCCCACTCACACTGAGGGTCTACACGTAGGCATTCACCACTGAGTTGCTGAATCATCCCAGCCCAGGCCAACATGGAAGTGTCAGAGGCTTCAGATGATTCCAGCTTTCCCGCTATCAAGTCACCCCGTCTTCAAGTCTTTCCAGCTGAGGCCTCAGACGCTGTGGAGCTAAGACAAGCCATCCCCACCATGCCTTGTCCAAATTCTTTTTTTTTTAATTTATTTATTTTAATTTTGGCTGCGTTGGGTCTTTGTTGCTATGCGTGGGCTTTTCTCTAGTTGCAGTGAGTGGGGGCTACTCTTCGTTGCAGTGCGCGGGCTTCTCATTGCGGTGGCTTCTCTTGTTGTGGAACACGGGCTCTAGGCACGTGGGCTTCAGTAGCTGTGGCTCGCGGGCTCTAGAAGTGCAGGCTCGGTAGTTGTGGCACACGGGCTTAGTTGCTCCGCGGCATGCGGGATCTTCCCGGACCAGGACTCAAACCCATGCCCCCTGCACTGGCAGGTGGATTCTTAACCACTGCGCCACCAGGGAAGTCCTGTCCAAATTCTTGACCCACAAAATCCATGAGAATAATAAAATGGCTGTTTGAAGGTGCTGAGTTTGGAATAATTTGTCACACAGCAGTAGTAACTGACACACACTCTATGACGTGTCTATTGTGGTTCCAAATTTATGAAGAATCTGGTTCCCAGAGAGATCAGATAACCTGTTCAAGGGTAGGGAGCTGATATCCAAGCTACAGCCAGTCTGAATTCAAAGCCTGTCTTCTTGCCCCTGTTCCTGCTCATATTTCTTCAGTCAGTGAAGATTTTCTGAGATGTAAGCTCCAGACACTGTGGCTGCACAGATAATAACATGAAGACACCAAAGGGCACACATGAATGCAGGTAGTATGCCCAAATGTGAAACCAGGCCAGATTAGGCCAGCCTGCCCACATAAATCCTTAGCTGACATTTTCCTGGACAGAACAGCTCTTTGATCCAGTACGTATTTATTGAGAGTCTGGAGGGAAAGGGGCACTGGGCTGGACAACATGAATATGAGTCAGGGACCCAACACAGGAAAGAAGTGAGGAAAGAAGGATGAAAAAAGAAGGAAGGCTATTTCCTTCTCTGACATTAGATAAAAGAGGATAAAGGGGGATACGTGTTCCAACAGCAATAATAAAGACATAAAGATGAAGGTACATGAGGAAGCTGACACCTTCCCTCACATAGGAATCAAGGTCATCTGTTGGTGACAGTCAGGTGTGAGAAAAGAATCTGAGGAGCTTGAGAAAACAGTCTGTAGAATAAGCTCAGTGCAAAATGCACATGGAATTTTCTTTTGCATAGTGTGTGTGTGTGTGTGTGTGTGTGTGTGTTAATTTACAGAAGAAAACAAAGGAGTGGATGAGAGGTCAATGGAAGCATTGGTGGGTGGCTGTGAGGACCCAGCAGAATGGGCAACAGCCCCTTGCCCCACCCCTGCCACCTCTCCAGAGCCCACGACAGGGCCAGAGACAAGCATGGCATGGGCGCCCTGGGGCTTGCCCAGGGAGGAGAGAAAGGATTCAGGGTTGAGCTTAGTGGCCTCCAGTTACTGATCTAGGGGGAGTGGGGGAGCTCGATGCCGACCAGCTGCCAAGATGGCAGGATACAGGCTGGGAGGGGGTGGTCACGGAGTAGGGGAGATGGTGGCAGCTGGAAAGGTTATGATAACCCACCAGCTGCATAGGGCTGGGGATCCAGAGGCTGAAAGCACACACCCTGTGAGGACGTGTGCAGGGAGTTTTACAGACCCAGACAAAATGGCAGACAGTACTGAAGCTCTAAAGGAAAGCAAGAGACAAGGAAGTAGCCAAGGATGGGTGTGTCCTCCTTCTTCCTTCTCCCCTCCCAACCTCTTCCATCTACACAACATTCCTTTCCAGAATTCCCGTCTCAAAAGACTCTCCAGAACATTGTCACCATGGAATGGGAGACGCCTGTCCATACAAGTCTCCTAGTGTTAGCGGCCTTTGGGGGATCTCAAGGTTAAACCTCTCTTAGAAATGACAGCTATTTCTCCAACACACCTAGAAGTAGCACAACATGAAACAAATAAGCCTCCATGAATGCTAACATCCCCTTGGGGTCAACCACATCACAGGTCTGAAATCAGTATCTATTGTGTAAGTGAATGTTGTCTTTGAAAGAAAGTACACGTTTGGGGAAACTCAAAGGCCACCACCACGTGGTACAGGTGTGACGCAGACAAGCCTCCAAGCCCAACCCCAACTGGACAGTACTGCTCCCTGTCACCCCACCCACTCTTCTCCAGAGGGCATGGTGTATATTCTCACCCACGAACCTTGCTTCTTATTCCTCGCATCCCAAAGCGCCCTGCATTTTCATGGCTTGAGGTCAACTTCAAGCCCCATCTTGGGACACCCACCACTATATTCTCAGACTTACTAACTACAGCTTTAACTACCTAAATCACTTCTAACTATCAGACACTGCCTTGAACATCTTTTGAAATACTGTCTTAGACTGGGGGGTTGGTAAGCTTTCTCTTGAAGAGTGAGATAGTAAATATTTTAGGCTTTGTGGGCCATATATGGTGTTCCAACTACTCAGCTGTGTCATTACAGCAAGAAAGCAGCCTTGAACAACACGGAAATGAACTGGCATGGCTGTGTTCCAATAAAACCCTATTTACAAAAATAATCAGCAGGCCAGACTTCACCTGTAGGTTATAGTTTGCCGACCCCTGTCTTAGACTGTTATTTTAATTCATCTCATAAATTGTATGTCGTGCCACCCCAAAACAGATTTAAGTTCCTATAAAGGAAGGGAGCCGGTATTAAATATTTTCATTTACACTTACCCCTACCTGGCAATAGTGCTACACACAGAAGGAACAGACACATTTTCTGAAATAGCCTTTGAGTATATGTTGAATGATGGGCCACATATCACAACTGGACTCATTTGGCATTTAAGTGTGTACACTGATGGCACAAGTATTCATTTCTAAGTACTAATTTAAACTGTGTGCCATAAAGTATTTTTTCTAACGGTCAGCTCTTATGTCCGATTTGTTTTTTCTAGTCGTTCCTACAGATGGCTTAATACCCTCATTCTACCAGTGACTTATCAAACTGGCACATTCCACGAGTTATTTGACATCAGAGGCAGGACTTCAGCAGGCTCTCCGCAGATGTCCACTTCGGCACTCAGAGTTCCCCCCATCATTCCATGGGAACATGGAGAGAGAAAGATTTGCACAGGTAAAAGGGAAGCTTTTGGGGAGGGGAGGAAAGGAGATGAAATCTATGGCCGCTGTTCCCCACAGAAGCAAACATGAAATAATTACGTGTAACCAAAATAAAATTAACTTCACAGTGGGTTAGTGACAGTTCCTGTCAGATGCTTCTAGCTTACTTCTAAATCAATAACTGAGAACAGAGAGAAAAGAAAGTAAACATCTTATGAAGAATTTCAAATACACAATCAACTACATTGCCCCCCTCAAAAAATCCTGCTTTTGAATATGTTAAGGTAGATCCCAGAGCTAAAAAATAATTATGCTCTTTCAGAATGAAACGATAAACAGGTCCCAGAAAGCCCGAGACTTCGCTTCTTGGCGAGAGTGACTTCACACCCATACAGTCCTCACTTCCTTTTATCACCTCAAACGAAGGCCAGAGCAGCACAGGCAACGCTCATCAGCTTAGTGAAAAGTTCATCCAATAACTGACTCAACTCCAAACTCTTCCTCCCTAGCCTTCACTGCCTCTTGAGAAGTCCAGGTGCATCGATGGCTGCTCGTTTCACCCTCCTTCCAAAGCCTTCTGACCTGGGGCATGGGGGGGTGTGTGTGTGGGGGGGTGGAGCACGGTGAAAGTGACAGTGCTATCCACGGGGCAAGGTGGGTTCTGGCCTTGATACAAGCTCAAGAGACCGCAGGATCCGCAAGCCCGGGAAGGGACCAGAGGTTTGGGAGCAGAGGGGAGATACAACCATACACACGGGTTCTTGGAAGATACCTGTGGCAGGAGCGGGACCCACGGGCAGAGGCTGCAGGTGGCAGAGAAAGCAGTTAGACGGCCAAGCAAGAAGGGGGATGAGGACCAGAGCTGAGGCTGGGGAATCTCTACAGACACAGGGTGCTTGATTAAGAGGCATTCCTGGGATTAAAAAAAAAAAAAAAAACTACACAAACAAGGACCTACTGTAGAGCACAGGGAACTATACTCAATTACTCAGTATTTTATAATAACCTATAAGGGAAAAGAATCTGAAAAAGAATATGAATATATACATACACACACACACACACATATGTATATATACATACATATATCTGAATCACTGTGCTGTATACCTGAAACTAACACCACATTGTAAATCAACTATACTTCATTTTTTTAAAAAAGGGAAAGGAAATGTTCATAATACTTTATTGCATTCAAGAGGAGCTTAAAAATCTATTTTAAAAAAAAGTCTACAGGGACTTCCACAGTGGCACAGTGGTTAAGAATCCGCCTGCCAATGCAGGGGACAAGGGTTCGAGCCCTGTCCAGGAAGATCCCACATGCTGCGGAGCAACTAAGCCCGTGCGCCACAACTACTGAGCCTGTGCTCTAGAGCCCGCGAGCTACAACTACTGAGCCCGTGAGCCACAACTACTGAAGCCCACGCACCTAGAACCCGTGCTCTGCAACAAGGGAAGCCACCACAATCAGAAGCCCACACACCACAACGAAGAGTAGCCCCCGCTCACCGCAACTAGAGAAAGCCCATGTGCAGCAATGAAGACCCAACGCAGCCAAAAATAAATAAATAAATTTTTTTAAAAAGTCTACAGAAACAAATGGCATTCTAAGAAATGTGAGTGAAAGTTAAAACAGTCCTATTTAAAGATAAAATGACATCTTTCCTACACACCAATACCAAACTTCCCGAATTCTACCTTTGCAACTGTAATAAATTCCTTTTAAAAAAGGGGTGGGGGAGGGAAGATGCTTCCTAGATAATCTGAAACAAAGAATCAAAGGCCAGAAAAATAAATCAGAGTCACAGAGCTAAAGGAAAATTATAAAGTTCAGACCTCGCTTCAAAAAAAAAAAGTCTCTAAAGAGGCAGACTTCACTCCAAAGCTTTTCTCATTCAAGATCAAAAGTTCTCAGTGATTTCTTAGGTATTCCATCATCACATCCTAACACATTCCACATAGGTTGTGGCAGGTCCCAAGAATTCATGCAATAAAGCAAAAATATATTGAATAATTATGATCGGAATAAATACAGTTCAAATGTGAAGAGCCAGGAAAAGTTAAGGTATCAGTAGGTATGATATATGACAACGTATAGAGACCTACCGCTTGGTCAAGCCAATTTGGCTTTGAGTTTCCTAAGAGCCAAATCAAAAAGGGAAACATGATCAATTACATGGTTTACAGTGTTCATGGGGTGGGGGTGGCAGACCCATAGAAAAAGGAAAACAAACTGGCACAAAGAACTTCACATGTGGGCCTTCATATAGCACTGTGTTTTCAAGCCAAGGGCAATCACAATAGGCTTTTTTTTTTTAATGGAACAGTACTGAATCAAAAATATCAGAGTACATTTCACGTAGCAGAAGTAAATGTTTTCTGTGAGATGAGTATTTCAATCGTAACTAAGGATGAGTGTGTGCACCAGGTTGCAATGTAAAATACATTTCTTACTGGGAGACATGGTCACAAAAATCTGAAAAAGAGCAAGAGGAGATAGTAAGTGGACTTAATTTCCAGCCCGGCCCACGCCTGTTCCCTCCTGCCTGGCTCCGGGTGGTAAGGAATGAACCGCCCCTACTGCACCGCATCATGGTCCTGACCCATCCTCCACCGGTCCTTCCCCTCGGCCTTTGACTCTGTCCAGTGGTCCTGCTTGGAACCTTCTAGACCTTCCCCCAGTGGCGGCACCTTTGGGCAAGTAGGACAGTCTGGCTCCCTCTCTCCTGCTGGCCCCTCAGCCTTCTGGCATCCATCTCTGAATACCCCTCCCTCTCACTGCCCCGCCCCACCCCAATCTCTCTTTCTTCTGTGGAAGCCTTCATCCCACAGGGCATGATGGGAGAAACAGAAGAGTAACTTTTCCTGCCAGCTCCAGCCTGTATCTTT
The DNA here is from genome assembly GCF_011762595.2 of Tursiops truncatus. Taxonomy (NCBI): domain Eukaryota; kingdom Metazoa; phylum Chordata; class Mammalia; order Artiodactyla; family Delphinidae; genus Tursiops; species Tursiops truncatus. The sequence goes on along the minus strand of NC_047055.1, from coordinate 112,535,480 downwards.
CTCAGTTCCTCCACATTCCTTTTGAAAATGTGAACCAATTACTTATACACCCATGTTTATAGCAGCAGTATTCACAACACCCAAAGGTGGAAGCAAGTGTCCATGAACAGATGAATGGATGAGCAAAATGTAGTCTCTCCACACAAAGGAATGAAGTTCTGACATGTGCTACAACATGAATGACCCTTGAGGACATTAGGTAAGTGAAAGAAGCCAATGACAAATGGACAAATACTATATGATTCCACTTATATGAGGTACCTAGAACAGGCAAAATCACAGAGACAGAAAGTAGGAGAGAGGTTATCAGGGGCTGGGGGGAGGGGTAATGGAGAATAACTGCTTAATTAGTTTGTGTTTGGGATGATGAAAAAGTTCTGGAAATAGAGAATGGTGATGGTGTCACAACATCATGGATGTACTTGATGCCACTGGAGTGTATGGTTGAAATGGTAACCATTATGTCATAGATATTTTGCCACCATAAAAAAATACATGACCTCAGTCCAATCATGAGAAAATCCAATGTGAGGGACGTTCAACCAAAGTGTCAAGGTCATGAGAGACAAGGGAAGACTGAGGGACTGTCAACAGATCACAGGACACGAAGGAGAAATAACAACTGAGTGCAAGATGGGACCCTGAGTAGGATCCTAGAACCAAAAAAGGACATTAGTGGAAAACTGGTGAAATTAAATAAAATCCTTAGTAGGGAGTATTACACCAATGTTGATTTCCTGGTTCTGATACCAGTACTATGATCATGTTAAGAGGTTAACATTAGGGGAAGCTGAGTGAGGGATCTATGGAAACTCTCTATACTATTTTTGTATCTTTTCCTTAAGTCTAAAGGGAAATTAAAAGTAAAAAACAATTTTTTAAATCAATCTATCCTTTAAAAGAAATAAATAGTGTAACATACAGATGTACAGTCATTAATCCTTACCCTGGAGGTGGTCAGTTCCTATGTGAAGAACCCAAATCAGAAAAGAACACTCCAAGGATGGGGGGATGGGTGGGCAGCATTTGAAAGATTAAGCAGAGTCCATCTGCATGGGAGTTGGTCAATTAGCATAATGGAACCGAGCAATTATCTCCCTGTTCTCTGGATGGAGTGAAACATTGTGCTGGCATCTCCACCTTAGTAAGAACCACGTAGAATATTCTAAGAAGACCAGCAGTCCACCCAATTCACAGGGGAGGGAGCCAGGACTCCGTCAGGGCGCATGGTCGGCCATGAAAGGAGGGCCCTGTCCCCCCACAGGGGGCTGATGGAATCCTCCCACTGGAGCACCATCACATCTGCCTTGACTGTCTCTCGCTTGGCCAGAGAGCTCGAGCCTAAGGAACAGGAGGAAGGCTCTCCCCGTGCCTGCCTGCTAACAAGTGGCTGCGTGAGTGGCCCAAACTGGTCTGAGACTTGCTCTCCCTGTCACATACCTCCCAGTCGTGGGACTGTGGGAAAGAACGCACAAAGCTCCCATCAACTGTTTCCCAAAATAATCTGACAATTCTTCAAACGTCAAACCAGTTTAGGTCAGTTCACAACAGATCATTTCTTAGGATTCCTGAGAACACATTTGCCGCTCTGTGAGCATGCGCCAGGCCGGGTCTACACTCTCCAAAGCGGAGCCCTCCTGGGACGGGGTCTCGAGCTGGGCTGCTGCTCCCTCCAGAGAGCACCGTTCGGGCAGTGACAAGCCTCCCCTGGGCCACCAAGTGTCCACACCGAACCCCTCGGGCTTGTTGGGGCTGGAGTGTACTGGATGCCCAAAACGTGACCCAGGTCTCCAAGTTGACTCAACAGTGAAATCAATCGCAAAGCACACGACAAAAAAGCCTAAGCTTTTGTTTTCTTTGGGGCCAGATGTAATCAACCCCATCTTCTATTTTCTTCCTCCCAAGGGGCAAATTTGTCTGTCATTTCCTGTCCCCGTCCCCCTGCTTCCTCATTCCTCTCTTGCCGCTCTGCCCATGCTGTTCCCAGCCATCCCGAATCCCTGCTCTCCTTCAACGCCACCCCAGACCCCAGCAGCCCTGGGAGGGGAGCCCTCGGTGACAGACCCAGCTGGGATCATCAAAACTCCAGGAGGGGCCTACAAAGAAACAAGGTATCTGACAAACTTCACAGTCTGCCAGGCTGAAGGAAACCTTCTCAACTTCCTCAAATTCTGCAAAGATGGAAGCTGTCTCCCACGCAGACTGCCACCTAAACGACTGCCCCTTTGGCCCTACCTGACATGGAGATCAAGAAAAACAATGTCCCCAGTGTGGTCGGCAGAGCAGTGCCCACCCTCCCCCAGATGCTCACATCGTTATCCCCAGAACCTGTGAATACATGGCAAAGGGACATTAAAGTTGCAGATGGAATTAAGGTTGCCAATCAGCTGACCTTAAAATAGAGTCATTAGCCTGGATTAACCAGGTAGACCTAACGTAATCCTGAAGCTTCTTAGAAATCTAAGTTGGGGGCAAAGAAAGGGTGAGAGTGATGCAGTGTGAGAGGGACAGGACCCACTGCTGCAGGCTTTGAAGATGGAGGAAGGGGGCCATGAGCCAAGGAAGACGAGCAGCCTCTAGATGCTGGAAAAGGCAAGGGAATGACATTTTCCCTAGAGTTCCCAGAAAGGAGCTGGAAACACATTGATTTTAGTCCAGGGAGAGCCACATCAGACTCCTGACCTACAGAACAGTAAGACAATAAATTTGGGTAGTTTTAAGCCAGTGATTTTGTGGAAATTTATTATGGCAGCAATAGGAAATGAAGACAACTGGTTATCAAATGTCATAATAGTAGCTTGTTTCAGACCTAATGAATATGTGATTCTTACCTAAGTAAACCTGTCTATGCAAAGTCCACAGCACTTCTAGTTGCCTCTCTTGAAGGTCTGGCTCCATGCCACTGGCTGCCATTGGCCTCCATTCTCTTAGGCCTTCCCTCCAAAGAAACCAGTGCCCGGGGACGGCAAGCACACGTGGTTTCGTGTCACAGGGCAATTCTAAATAGAACAGTTTGCCTGTGCCATTTTTATGAGGTATCTACTTGACACAGATCTTTAAAAAGAAAACCCACTCAGAGTTATTTCTGTAACTGAAGGTGGGCAAGAATGGGGATAGTAAAATGAGATTATTACTTATGAAATGAGCAATGGAAGTTAAGCCTATTCTTACCTAACTTTGAATTCATCAATTCGCAACTAAGTATAGTGATGACAATTTCCATTTGAGACCACCCCAATCCCACAGTGTGTGGGTGTGAGTCTCACTGTGGTTCTCCGATGGCCTCGAAACTGGTGCATTCCAATCTGTTCCGGTTTTGGGTTTGACCAGTGCTATAAACTGAGCCAGATGTCACTCTTTTCGACCTATTTTTCCTGCAGCAAGTACCCTAAACGCAAGCGGAATTCTCCCAAATAGAGGATGGGGGTAAAGAAGGGGAGCCACATGGCGGTCAGCCTCTATCTTTCCATGGATTTGGATCCTCTTTCCAACTGGCTGGGAATGAAGGTTCAAACTCTAACAGCATCCAACTGACTACGGTCTTGCTCAGTGATTCTTCTTCCCCAGGCTTGAAAATAATTGGGGCTAACAAAGGCTGGCCTAAAAATAAAAAGGCATGCCTTCCAGTGCCAGAATAGTGAGGCCATTTAAGCTCTGTTTTTAGCAAGTCTCAGTTACCTGGGCAGCAGCATATGGCTCCTATAATTCTCCAACGCATGAAAGCATTAAGAGATTAAAGTGCCTGCCCAAAGTGGGCTGGGCCCCCAATGAGTGTTCACATGCTCGACCCCATCGGCTTCCACAGGGACTGGCCACCATGCTGCCATCTCGTCCCCATTAACCACGGTTAAACGATGAAGCCAAATGACAGGCATTTCCACTACCAAATTATGATACTGGAGACTTTATGTTTTTGACAGGAGGGCATTTTCTAAGCAATTACTCCGTAGAGAGGAAGAAAAGCATCCTGAAGCAAAACGCCGGGGACTGGGGTCGGGCTAACGAAAAAGTCCAGCAAGAGGAAAAGCAAAGAAAAACATCCCGCGGCTCAGGGCGCACAGGGGACTGGCGACACTTCCCTAAAACGCAGGATGAGAGCCCTGCAGAAACGAGCCCGCAGGCTCCCTTATCGCAGCTCTACTCTGCACAGCCCAGGGCACAGGCACGCACTTCATCATGTCCCCGGGCGGAAGTGTGGCAAGCCTGAATGCGGACCACAACTGAGAAAGATCAAGGAGAAGATTTCTTCTGTGGTGGGCCCAGGGCAAGGAACCTTGGAGGAGCCGTAAAGCAAGCCAGCCTGCCAGCTGCCCTAATGACAGAGCACGCCCCGCACCAGGAGCCACCACTGGTCTTCTCTTGACAAGTTCAGTGTGACACAAAAGTCGCTAATGGCTGATCAAGAGCCACAGGAAGATTCCTGTGTGTGCAGTCGAAGGGGTCTGGGCACAAGTGCTGCTGTGCTGGCAAAATTCTACGGAGACCACGTCACGGATCATTTTGATCCATTTCTTGAGGTCTTTCAAAAGACATATGCTTTCAAATGTGAATACACCTTACAAAACGACAGGCCAATGGCAGGGAAGACTCTGAGAGGCGTTGACTCTCTCCCTGGCTCCTGCCGACGTGTAGTGTGTGCAGGAGATGTGAATAAGCGATACCATTAAAGATGAATTTCCGGCCCAGTTTGGGGAAACGAGACTCTGGCTTGAGAGTCATACATCATCCGTTGTTTATACTCATTCAACAAATATTTTTTCTTTTGCTGCTCATTCTGGCTGAGACACCAGGCCAGGTGCAGGGGTGCCAGCGTGGAGGAGACGGCCATGGTCTTTACCTTGGCGCCGAAGGAACTGCAGTCTACGGAGCATGATTTCTGGGGTCCTTGTGGTCCCTGGTGGGGCTTCCTGAGCCAGCACGTACCCTGTGCCCTCTCCTCAAGCGGTGACCCTTCTTCTCCTGCACACCCGGAAGCATTCACATCCGAGTTAGGAGTGGGGAGGGAGGGAGGAAAGGGAAGGGGGATGATGTCTGGCTACAACAAATCGGATTTCCTTGTGTCTTCCAGCAGACCAAGTAACGCGAAGATAAATAAGATGTCTCATGATCTCTCCTCAAGAATAAATTACTCATCCCCAATTGGCGGTTTCTTCCCGTTCATAACTACAAACTCTGGGAAGTGAACTTATGACGGCAGCGTGCATGAATTATTCCAGCCCAGCGTGCTCTTCCCTTCCACCTCCTAAGCAAGAACTTGTCAGCTCCAGGCTGAGAGCCAAGATTTCCCAGGACAGGGCCTGGGACAACATGGACAGAAGGGACCACATAAAGACCTAGCAGAGCCCAAGGAGGGCAGGGAAGTGATGGGAAGGCGCCCAGGATGGCACTATTGGAGCCAGCAGACTAAGTATCACGGGGCCATGAGACTTGAAGACTTCGAAGTCATCACCACAGAAAGTTTTCCCTACCTTACATACCAAAATCGGCGCACAGAAATTTGGCAAATTATCGACTTAGCACACACACCCCACCCCACCCCCCCGTTATCAGAAGGAAGCAATCGATGGCAGAAAGAAAAACAAAGAAGATTCCTAAAACAAGCTGCCAGCTGAGGGGGGCTGAGCTAACACAGAAATCAGATGAGGCCCTGCTCCGCCCCCGCCCCTCCCCCCTACACCCCGACCTGCCCCCCACCTCCTCAACAAGCATGGGAACTTGCTTTCCCACAGCACTCCCCAAACTGGCCCTGGTTTTACTTCTCTATATCCCACCCTAAATGGATTGATTCAGAACTCTCCAGTCATGCTGTGCCTTTAAATATCTTTTCCTACCACAGAAGGTCCACCACCTCGGTGCTCTTGACAGGACAATCTATTTTAAAACAGCGGCTCCCAAGGCACATTCAGCCAAGAGCCAACACACACGGGTCAGCAGCCAATGCCAACAATGGTCTAAAGAAACTGCAGCAGACACTGGTGGTGTTTGGTGCTCAAATTAAATCTCAGGTGAGTGGGGAGAGCCTGGGATATTGGCAACTACTGGTATTTCTTACTCGTGGGCCAGGCACACACATGGTGGGCCCAAGGGTATCAGATGAAAACCAACATATCAACACTACTGGGTGTGATGGGACATTCAAAGGAGAGTGACCTGGGGTCCATCATTAAAGAGCACTTCCACCTAGAGGCTCACATAGTCCTGGTGACCTGCAAATTTTCAGCAACTCCCTCTGTAAGAATGATTCAGCCCCACCAAGTAGAGACAATCTGGTTGTAATTTCACGAAAGAATTCAAACTCTTGAGGTTAGGGGTGTTTGAAGGCCCACTCAATGGTCTCCTGAGGGCACCCAAGAGGGTAAGGAGATCTGGAAACAACGGCACGAGCCTGATTATCTCTACCAACTGGCTGTCAGTCCTCGCTTATGTCTGGGAGGCAAAAGGGCATGGTAGAGAACATGGCAAAGTGAACCCACATGCTCGCCATGTGAACAGAGCTGCCACCACTGCAGCCAAGCAGGAATGGCAACCCAAGCTTTCCACAAGACACGGCATTTCAGAGCAGCCAGGGATCTAAAATGTTATGTGAGGACTTCCCTGGTGGCGCAGTGGTTAAGAATCTGCCTGCCAATGCAGGGGACACGGGATCGAGCCCTGGTCCAGGAAGATCCCACATGCCGTGGAGCAGCTAAACCCATGCGCCACAACTACAGAGCCTGCGCTCTAGAGCCCGCGAGCCACAACTACTGAAGCCTGCGTACCACAACTACTGAAACCCGCGAGCCTAGAACCCATGCTCTGCAACAAGAGAAGCCACTGCAGTGAGAAGCACGCGCACCACAATGAAGAGTAGCCCCCGCTCACCGCAACTAGAGAAAGCCCGCGTGCAGCACCAAAGACCCAAGGCAGCCAAAAATAAATAAATAAATAAAATATTATGTGAAAGCTCAATCTGATTCTCAAACATGAGTGGTTCCAGATCTGTAAAACACCTCGGGCCACTTTGAGACAGCTGGTGTGGCTCTCACAGCCCCTAATGATCCTAAGATTATTTTCTACACTGAATTTCCACGACATTCCCCACAGCAAACACCCTTCCCACAACCTTGTTACTCACAAGCCCAGTGTTCTCAGCCCCCACTCTCAGTCCACACAACTGAGTCCAGCACACCATTTTTAGATGCTCTGAATTCACTGGAGAGATAAGTATTGATTTGTTTTTATGTTATTTCTACATTCTGACAGAAGAAGACTTTTATCATTTCAGATGATTCAAACTGGGCTATTTTCCGAAACTTCTGTGTATCTCTTAACAGTGATATAAAAATTTGCAGCCTTCCACCAAAGAGATAAATTCAGGGACTGGCAAATAGATCCCACCATAGTTCTCCTGGTTCCCCCTTCTCTCCATGCTGTCTTAGTCAGTTTGGGGTGCTAGAACAAGAATACCATAGACTAGGTGACTTAAACAAACATGTATTCCTTACAGTTCTGGAGGGTTACGCTTCAAGATCAGGGTGCCAGCATGTCAGGTTCTGATGAGAACCATCTTCCTGGTTCCCTCATATGGTGGGATGAGTAGGGGGAAGGAGGGGTGGGAGAGAGGTGGGTGGGGGAGGGAGAGGGAGAGAGGAAGCAAGCTCTCTCCTGTCTCTTCTTGAAAGGGCACTAATCCATTATGAGGGTTCCAGCCCCATGACCTAATAACCTTCCAAAAGCCCTACCTCCAAATACCATCATATTTGGGATTTAGGGTTTCAACATATGAATTTTATAGGAACAAAAACATTCAACATTCAGTTCATAGCACATGCCAAGAAAATCTGTGAGTGTATGTGTGTGTATGTTTTTGTCTCTGTCTGCTTCTCTCTGTATCTCTCTCTCTCTCTCTCTCTCTCTCTCTCACACACACACACACACACACACACACACACACACACACACAGACACACACACAGAAAGCAGATGAACACACAAGATGGAGGGTCAAAAGGTACCGGGAAGGTATTTGATCAGTGCACCTACTGTGTGCATAAAATGTATGATGAGGGGGTCTTTATACATGAGGGGGTTCTGGCAGTGTGCCAGTGTGGCCTTTTGTTGTTATATATGTGTAACTCATTTGAGCCCCTACTCTGTGCCAATAAATACACTCACCATTTATTTAATCCTAGTGATGCTTCTGGCTCTGTTAGCTTCTCTGAGGAAACTACAAGCAGAACAGCACTTGGAAATGGCCTTCAGGAAAGGAATGCGGCCAACGGAAGATGCACAGAGGACACTCACTCGTGACAAAGGATGTAGGCCTCAAAAATAGTTTGCGTTGGACTTCCCTGGTGGCAGAATGGTTAAGAATCCACCTGCCAATGCAGGGGACACAGGTTTGAGCCCTGGTCCGGGAAGATCCCACATGTCGCAGAGCAACCAAGCCCGTGCGCCACAACCACTGAGCCTGTGCTCTAGAGCCCATGAGTCATAACTACTGAGCCCACATGCTGCAACTACTGAAACCCACGCACTTAGAGCTCGTGCTCCACAACAAGAGAAGCCACCGCAATGAGAAGCCCGCGCACCGCAATGAAGACCCAACAGAGCAGTAAATAAATAAATAAATAAATAAATAAATGTATTTTTTTAAAAACAGTTTGCTTTTGTGATTATTTAGACATGTGAACCCCAAGAACCACAAAGTATGAGAAAACAAAGTCCCATCTTCAGCAAGTTCGCCAGCTCTGACAATTTAATACTTTTAAAATCTATCCACAGGCATGAGATGGGCAAAAACAGTCATATAATACAGCAGAGACTAATCATTATCTCCCAGTATCGCCCTCCTCCTTTTAGAAATGGAACGCTTCCCTCCCTCCATGGTAGATGTAATAATGCCTCCTCCCCCCGCCCCGCAATATGCCCACATTTTAATTCCCAGAACCTGTGAGTATGTGACCTAACCTGGCAAAAGGGACTATGCAGATGCGATTAAGTTGAGGATCTTGAGATGAGGAGATTATCCTGGATTACCTGGGTGAGCCCAGTGTAATCACAAGGGTCTTTAAAAGATGGAAGAGGGAGGCTGAAGAGCCAGAAAAGGAGACATGACGACAGAGGCAGGGACACCAAATGCTGGGCAGAATGGGAGCAGCAGAAATGTTTACACTCTGGGAACACACATTGTGAAAACCAATTAGGCATTCTCTTCTAAAGCTCACATCCTCTCTCCTTCAATGAATACAGCGTTCTCTCCTTCATTCATTAGTTTATTCGTCCACTCCTTTGTTGGGAACATGCTGGTACAACCACTTTGGAAATCCAGCAACTTGCAACCCAGCAAAATCACTCCTTGTCATACACCTTTCAAAAACGTATTTCACACGGGCACCTGGAGACATTGACCAGCATGGTGATAGGAAGGACGTCCATTCATAGTAGCAAAAATGGGAAACAATGCAAAAGTCCATCACCAGGAGAAAGGAAAACGATACAATGGCACATTCAAACAACGGAAGATCAGACAGGGAAAAGAAATGAAGTACAAAATGAGAGACAGCAAGTCACAAGTCTCTGTGTGGTGTGGATGCCAGTTATATAAAACTAAAACCAAGCAAAACCAGACAATATGTTTTTAGGAGATACATATGGAAATGATCAAACTATTTCTTAAAAAGAAGGAAAAGATGATTTTTTAAAAGGCTCCTGATACTTGTGTCCTCCAGAGAAGGCAGGAGGAGAGGACGGAGCCAGAGCACATGTTGAGGGATGGGTGCCTGAGTACGTATTTTATACTGATGCTACACGCTGTCCACAGGACATGTGGTCTGTGTGTATCAAATATCCTATCAGCTTTCAAAACCGGTTCTAATGCACAGCACCCCCGTGAAAAGGTCTCAGAGAGCACTGTGTGAAGGAAGGATTCTCACATTGGTTCGAATAGAGAAGAGACGAGACAACCAAGTGAACTCAAAGGACTGCACCACAGCATGTGTGCCTTGCCGCCTCGTCAGCAACAATGGCATCACTGAAGCATGTCATTGTGTCTCTTATTAGTGTTGATTTGAGCTTTATTGGGTTAATTTATCCTTAATTTGTGAATCTGTTACAGGTTTATACTTCCAAATGAGCTAAAAGCAAAAGGAGTCTGTATCTAGTTAAGTGCCTATTTTTCAAGAAGCATCATTATTGAAAAGTTTAAGGTAATTAAAAAAGAATGAAATTCTGGCACACGCTTCAACATGAATGAACCTTGAAGACACCACGCTAGGTGAAATAAGCCAGACACAAAAGCACAAACACTGTATGAGTCCACTTAAATGAGGTCCCTGGAGTCAAGCTCATAGAGACAGAAAGGAGAATGCTGGTTGCCAAGGGCTGGGGGGGAGAGGCAAACGGGGAGTTGCTGTTTAAGGGATACGGAGTCTCTGCTTTGCCAGATGGAAAGAGTTCTGTGGATGGTTGGTGGTGATGGCTGTACAACAATGTGAATGTACTTTATGCCACTGAACTGTCCACTTAAAAATGGTTAAGATGGTAAATTTTAGGTTCCATATATGTTACCACAATAAAAAAAAAAAGACTTCAGTGGTAAATTTTCTGTTATGTATATTTTACTGCAATTAAGTAAATAAATAAATAAAAGCTAATAAACATTTTTTAAAGTTCAAGGCAAAAGAGGGTTTCTTGGTAAATACTTCCCTGGTGAAGGGAACTTCAGCCTTACTCATTTGAGAAAGACTGTTCTCTTTGGTTTCTCTAGACCTGCAGTGAGGAGGGAGTTTCAGAGACACTGACTAACAACTGTTATCTCAGAGAGCTGTCTTCTAACTGGATGTGTGTTCCTCAAATGGATATCTTTCCTTCTTTGGGGAGAAACAAAACTTGTTCAAACGAACACCCTTTGGTTTAACTGCTTACTTCACCGTGTGGTTCATGAAATGATCACATCACAATCTCCCACGCGACTAGGGAAATGAAAGTTAGCAAAAATGTGTCATTGAGGGGAGCTTTAGATATCTCCAAGTCCCTCAGGTTATCGGATCTCACACCTAACAGGCGCTCAATAAAGACTTGTAGAATCTAACTGAATTCCAATATACGGCAGTACTGAATCAAGTGTCTTGTTTGTCCTTCCAGTGCAGGCCAGTTATGTTCATAATTTGAAACTGAAACAAAGGGAGAAAGGATACGGTACCCTTTAGCTACCAAGGTTTCCTAACACGTGTTATTATAAAGTTTAAAACTTTCACAGACACTTGGCCTTGAAAGGGCATCATGAATATTCAGCTCCTTTCTGGCCAGGTACACGAGCAGGCATTTGACATGCACATGGTGGTTGAGGAACGAATGCTTTACACAGTGCTGTGCATTAACAAAACTGATGCGTCAAGAAGGCAGGCTTAGAGATGGTTCTCCCAGCCTGGATCCTGGGGTTCTAGCCACCCTTATCTGATGCCCTTTGAAGCCAAAAGCCCAATTTTTTCAGGGGAGTGTATCACAATGACACAAAGCTAAGCTAGGAAATCACAGGATGGTTATCACAGCCACGACCTTTCCCTCGTCAGCATGGGAGTTGGACCCATATCCCAGCCAAACGTGAAGTCCCATTGAGGACACAGGGCCTTTGGGACGCAATTTTCCCTGTGGTTCTGGAAAACAAAATCCCTTTAAAATGCCAGTCTGGGTGTGAAGTGGAAGGAGGGAGGGAGGGAAGGGGGAAAGAAAGAGAAGAGAAGGAACCAAGTCCTTGAGGGTTTTACCTTTCACTGTGTATTCCCTATTCTCATGCCTGAGCACTGAACCAGGATTAATCATCTCAGAATGGCGTGATGAATACGAACGCATTGTGGAATAGGAAAGCCCCACCAGCAGTCTCCTTCAGAGATGTCTCCCTCTCTCCCCTCTCTCTCTGTCTCTGTCACTCACACACGCGCGCGCACGCACACACGCGCACACACACACACACACACACAGCACAGAAGGGATGATAAGCCATATGAGCGGAGTTTCTTGAACTAAAACTGAAAGCAAACACAGGAATGGCAAGTACCCTGCCAATGCACATGTAATGACTCTCATGGACTTACCATCATATTCATCAGCATGGGCCATTCCAGTCATTTGGAGGCTACGGAAACAAAGAATGGATGTGGAATGTCACCCTGTGTACAACCTGATTTCCTTAAAGGATAAAAAGGAAAATAGTGTCCACGCCATCCTTACTTATAATATCAAGATTATGGAAGCAACCTAAATACTCAAATGGTAGGGAAATGGTTACATAAGTTAAGATTCAGGAACTCACCTATTCACCTACTACAAACACTAGCTTTGGAGATGACTATGAAGTAAAAACAAACAAACAAACAAAAAAAACCAGGATGTACAATTATATATACTACATATATTAATATTATCCATATATTACATTATCTTCAAGTATATAGTAATAAGTCTAAAATAAAATGAAAGTGGTTGTACTGGGGGACTGTATGAGGGCTTGATTTAAATTCTCTTGCTTCCAGACTCCTTTGACTTTGTAGGGCTCTTAAGCATCAACATGGCCACCACCATGACCTCCCCTTAATACTCTGCCGTGTGGCTGGGACCAGAAGACATTATTTAAAGAGGATTTTACTGAGTCTAGAGGGTAACAGGAAGGGAAGAACTAGGCATACAGCAAAAAATAATAAATTTTCCCACTTCCTATTTTCTAAACTCTATTATAGAGTCACTATATATTTATAACAAAAATTTTTTTCAAGGTTAGAGAATATTGGAACTAGAATAAGACACACCCATCCTAGAATCTGCCCCTCCCCTCGGTCAGGGATGGAGCCCTCTATACCATCGTAGGAGAAGAGGTTATCCTTTAAGACAACCGCCCTCAATGGCAGGGGAGCTGGTCACCCGGTCCCTGAGGGGTGGGCAGAAGCCCTTCCCCACATCCTCATGTGGCCATCTTGACCTTAGACTGCACTGAATACACGAGCTTCACCCAGCTCCAGCAGCGCAAAGGAGGCGGTGCTATCAGCTGAAGATGCTGAGGCAGGGGCAGTACCATGTGGGCAGGGCTTAGAGGGAGAAATGGGAGGGCTGTGAGACAGGGGGGATTTCAGGAGAGAAAGGGTCTTGAGGGAGAGAGTGTAGGCAGAGGGGGGCAAGAGACCACAGAGAGGGAAGGGGGGTGTTCAAGGGAGAGAGCTGGGAGAGGGAGAGATGGGAGAGAGGAGAGAAGAGAGAGGGTTTGAGGGAAAGAAAGAGGGGGAGAGAGGGGGAGTTTGGGGACAGAGGGGGATGGGGAGGTGGAGGGGTGGGAAGACAGGGAGGAGAAAGAGGAGGAAGAGGAGGGACTTAGTAGGAAGGGGGAGGAGCAAGTGGGGGGGAGGAGCAAGTGGGGGGAGGAGCAAGTGGGGGGAGGAGCAAGTGGGGGGAGGAGCAAGTGGGGGGGAGGAGCAAGTGGGGGGAGGAGCAAGTGGGGGGAGGAGGAGGGACTTAGTAGGAAGTGGGAAGAGCAAGCAGGGGGTGAGGAGGGGAGAAGGTGTGGACAGAGGGACCTGGAAGAGAAGGGGGACAGACACGGGGATGGGAGAGGAGGGGTGGGGAGGAGGGGGGAGGGTGTGAGAAAGAGAGAGTGAAGGAGAGGGGGGAGGGGCAAAAACGGGGGGCCGAAGGGAAGTGGAGAGAGAAAGAGCAGGAGGGAGGGTCAGGCATGGGTGGGTGGGCAGTGAGGGGAGAGAGAAGGCTGGAGGGAAGAGAAAGTTGGGGAGAGATGGAAAGTGGGGGTACAGAGGTGTGGGGAGGGGTGGGGGAGGGGAGGGGACAGAGCAGAAAGAGAGAAGAGAGAAGGCGGGAGGGTGGAGAGAGGCGGACAGCGGACACAGCAGCCACAGTCCCCTGCCCCCTTCACCGACATCACCGGCTCCAGCGGTTAACTCACAGGCCAGGCGGTGGCTGTTTTTCACGTCTTCATCTTTTCCTCCATTTAAAAACCCACAGGCTCCCTAAAAGAGCCAGACAATGTCACAAATGCACCCTGCCCCCTGTCACAAATGCATCGACCCCTCCAAGTGCCCCCAAAGTCACATCCACACTTTTTTAAGTGCTGCCAACTCAAAAGGAAAAACCAAGATCAGTCACACGACTCAGGGTCTCAAAGGGTAAAAACAGCCGTGATTTGCTCGGAAGCATATCGGTGCCCAGCAAGGCCAGGAGCCGCCCCTCAGGGGAGCCTTGTGAGGGGGACTCCAAAGGTGGCCGGATCACCCTTGAAGGCACCACCTCACACCAACCGCCCCTTTGTCAAGAGAAAGCCAAGAAAAGGGGGCACAGGGCACCTTCAGGTATGCCGGCTTATGGCTTTCAAGCATCCGCATGTATAGCACCTGCCCCAGGAGTGGCCCCCAGACATCCCCATCCCCGAGGGACAGGGCTGCGTTCTGGTCAGGACTGTCCCAGCACCTAGCATTCACCTGGCACCGAGGAGGCCCTCCTTAAACACTGACACAGGACTGGAACCGGGCAGTCCCTTGCCTCACAGATGTGGGAGAACAGCAGCCGCTTGTGTGTCTCCAGGGGGCGACACCCTCCATGGGGCTCGGAGTCACCCTAATGGGAATCTGGAACTGGGATCGAATCAAGTAACTCTGAACAAGAGGTTGGAACTGTGGCACGTGCCCCGTGAGTGACTGCACAAAGAAAGGGGACAGTGGGCTTCCCTGGTGGTGCAGTGGTTGAGAGTCTGCCTGCCGATGCAGGGGACACGGGTTCGTGCCCGGGTCCGGGAAGATCCCACACGCCGTGGAGCGGCTGGGCTCGTGAGCCATGGCCGTTGAGCCTGCGCGTCCGGAGCCTGTGCTCCGCAACGGGAGAGACCACAACAGTGAGGGGCCCGTGTACCGCAAAAAAATAAAAAGAAAAAAAAAAGAAAGGGGACAGGGGCAGGGAGGAGAGATGGCAGAAGGGCACACCGGGCAGCTGGCCCATCCCTGGTTCTGGGACTCCTTGGGGCCTTTGGGCTGCATGAGAGGTCCCTGTGGCCCCAGAATAAGCCCCTTTTTCAGGTTAGCAGGCTCTGCTTGGCTTCCTCACTTGAAGAAAGTCCTTACTACACACACGACATCAAAGTGGGAAGACATCTCCTAACTCAGTTCAGAAGTGAGGTCGAGATCTGTAAGATCCAGGATCAAGTTTCTACCGGTTCAGCACCCAGCTCAGTTGAGATCAGGAGTGCACGGCAGAATTTCCTGGAGAACGCTTCCACAATCCACCTGTCTCCCCACCAAAGTCGGATGGGGAGAACCCAGGCACAGGGTTCCCATGCACATCCCCAGGGGAAAAGATCACCAGCTAGAAAGTCCTCCCATCGTCAATTAATCAAGAAGTGAAGTGGAGGGGGCGGGAGGATAACAGAAATACCTATCTGCTGGTATAGGCACCAAGTCTCCCTGGAAGAATTCACAGGAAATATCAACAGTATATGGGGAGAGTCACTGGATAGCCAGAGGACTGGGATGGGAAGGAGACTTTTTAGTGACCACTGTTCACCTTGTGAATTTTGAGTCATGTGGATGTATAACCTATTCTAAAAACTAACTCTAAAAAACAATTTAAACACTTCTCCGGCAAGCAGCTGCAGTGTCTCTGCCCAGCAAACATGAAACAGGGCAAACTGCAGCCCCTTTCAAATTGTTTCTTCAACTGGTGACACACCTACCTGCCTTCTCCCCTCTCGACCCCCCACCCACGCAAAGCTAATTACTTTCATTTCATTTCTTTCCCGACAAAGGTAGCAATTAAGCCAAAAAAAAAAAAAGTCACTGTCAATTAACAAACACGTTGCCCAACCTGCCTTAGGTACCACTGATGAGCTAATTGACAGACGTCTTTGGGTTTGCACCTCTGTGCTCCATCTAATATTTTATTGAGAACAAAGGGGCACTGAGAAATCACTGGTTAAATGGTGAAAACTGTCCCATTTTGTTCAAGTTGTCAAGAGGTTTTTGTGTGTGTGTGTGTGTTTTTAATAATCAAAATAGAAGAAAGGCAAAGCCCGTTTACAAAGTTATTCATGACCAGTGAATTTCGCCAAGTGAGCACGGAAACTACTCAAGCAGAAGGTAGCCAAAGGTAGCATCCAGAAGGGTCTGGCGCAGAAGATGCGGATCCACGGAGAAGCTGGCTGTGGGGCGGGGAAAAGCGAAGCCAGGGCAGACCTTCCCAGCTCTCATCCCAAACAAGGTTCAAGCACCTCCTTCTAGCCCCAGGCACAAAAATGAGAACTAGCTGGAATAATTAGAGAGGACACTAAACTAATTAAAGACTTTTCACACAGGGAGTGGGCGAGCGATGGATAAAACTGGTGCAGCCCCACAGGACCAGACCTAGAACTGGGCCCCAAGTCCTCCAAGTCTAGAAGAGTCCAGAAAAATCCGGCAAAAACACAAGGGCTGATGTTTGAACACTGACTGGTAGGAAGTTGAAGTTTAAAGAGCTGGTATTTTCAACTGTTTATACATGCTGCACTTGGGTGCTTAAGGACTTAGATTTGTTATGCAAAATGAGTAATTAATCAGTACTAAAATATTTATAGTATTTAATCCAAGACACTGAGGAAGAACCAGCAGCATGAATTGGATAGCACTTCATCTTGCCGCTCTGTCCCCTGAGTCTGGGGACAGACCAGACTCCTGCAGTGGCCCCACCACTTCCCAGGCCACTGGAAGGAAATAAGCTGAGGCCTTTACTGGGCTTTTCTTGCCAACTGAATACCATTCAGGAAGGACAAATATCCCAGGATTTTTTGTTGTTGTTGTTATCAGTGTTTTTTCCTGCTGAGCCTAACTGTAAGCATAGTTTACTAGTGAGGTAAGGTCCACGAGCTCCATTTGGCTTTGTTTAAGTGTCCCCTAATGTACAGGACTGCCTGTAAGATATTTACCCATAAAAGAATCATCAAGTTGAAAACCAAGCGCTCATCACCAACCAGTTGCCGGTGTACCTTTGCCAACTGAAGGAACAGAAGCAAAGAAATGTGGCACCCCATCAAGTCTCCACGTGTGGATTCCAGAGACCAGTTTGGCACCGCAGTCTTTTCTCCCACATTTGAAATATTCTTAATGGAGCCCAGTAACTGCCAAGGAAGTTGCCCAAGCAACTAACTCACAAGTGCTTCAGGATGTAGAAAGAAAATCAGAATTCCCCCACAGGATGAAAGGGATGGAACCAACGGAGCTGTGTGGAGGGACAGAGCAAAAATGAAGTACCGCCCCAGAGGAAACATCAGCGAAAACCATTAAAAAACAACAAAACCATACTTTCTCTTTTCCTGTATTCCTTTGAAATCTTAACTGGGATCCTTGGGCTTCTACCATGTGTTCCCCAAAATGGCTGAGTGGTCCAGGAACCCCTCCAGGGGACACAGATCCTAACCTTCCAGTTAGAAACTCACAGGGAGGGGTGATGAAAAAGTTTTCGAAATAGATAGTGGCGCTGGTTGCACAACACTGGGAATGTACGTCATGCCACTAAGCTGTGCACTTAAAAATGGTTAGAATGGAAAATTCTGTTATGTATGTTTTACCATAATTTTAAAAATGAATGTGGGGAAGATCCCACATGCAGCAGAGCAACTAAGCCCGTGCACCACAACTACTGAGCCTGCGCTCTAGAGCCCGCGAGCCACAACTGCTGAGCCCACATGCTGCAACTACTGAAGCCCGCCTAGAGCCCGTGCTCTGCAACAAAAGAAGCCACTGCAATGAGAAGCCCACACACCGCAATGAAGAGTAGCCCCCGCTCGCCACAACTAGAGAAAAGCCCGCGCGCAGCAACGAAGACCCAACGCGGCCAAAAATAAATAATTAAAAATAAAAATGAATGTGATATACAAAAAAAAACATTGAATTGCACACTTTAGATGGGTGAACTGTATGATATCTGAGTAATATCTCAATAAAGCTGTTTAAAAAAACTTACCAGGGAAACAGGCTGCAGAAAGCACCTCACTGGGGGGAAGCGGGAGCCTGATAATTATTGAGCACCTATACAGGTGGCTGGTTCTCTCATATTGAAAGGGAGCTGGGTTCTGCAGCTGGGGGCTCATGTCACTTTACCTCTCTGAGTCTCAGTTCCATCATCTGATGGTGTGGGCCATGACTGCCAAGGGCCCTACCAGCATTTCGGTTCCAGGGACCCAATGCGTGGGTGGCAAAAAGGACTCATCATCTGTCACCCAGCATATAAGCACATCCCACTAGGAAGGCAAAACATCAGGGGAGCCACACATGGAAGAAGCAAGTTCAACAACTTCACGACCCAGGTATGGACAGAAGGGGGTCAAGAGCTGTATTAAGACACTTTCTACTCAAAGGACAAAACGGTGATGGTGAAGAAGTGCCAAAGAGTCCTGCTCTCCAGCGACTTCTTGGTTCATTCATAAAACAAAGGCTGTGGCCACAGGGGAAAACCTTATGTTCCAGAGCAGCTGAGGATGAAGGAAGGAAACGATGCTTTGACCATCTGTGTAACGCCCAGAGCAGGCTTCCCCAGCACTCGGGGCCGGATAACCGTGGTGGGGCTACCTGTGCCTTGCAGGACGTGGAGCAGCGTCCCTGGCCTCTGCCCACCGGCTGCCAGTAGGCTGCCCCTTCCCCACCAGCTGCCACCTCCAGACACTGCCAAATGTCCCCCTGGGAGGGGGGAGCAGAACTGCCCCTGGTTCAGAATCACTTCCAGAGAGAATTTGCTATCTTAAACTTGTAGCTCTTTGTTGAAGCCATGTGACACATGTGGCACTACCCTTCTCACCCACTGAAGTGCAGGCCACCGTGAACTGTCAGCAAACAGACCTTGTCATCACGCTCTGCCTGGGGGATTTTACAGAAGTGCACACACACTCCTGGCAGCCAATAGCCTCAGAGAATTTCAAATAGCAACTGTACTTGGGTGAAAGGGTTATTCATTTATTCATTCATTCATTAACATATGGCACTTACCGTATGCCAGGCAATGAGCCAGGGCAGTGTAGTTGGGGACACCCAATCAGAGATGAACAGACTTAATACAAGATGAAGTGTTGTACAGAAACCTTTGGAACAGGCCTCAAAAGATGAATAAGGGGTGTGGTAGGCTGAATAATACTCACCCGCAAAATGTCCACATACTAGTCCCCAGAACCTGTGAATATGCTACCCTCCATGGCAAAAGGGACCTTGCAGATGTGACTAAGGGTCTTCAGATGGGGAGGGTGTCCTGGATTATCGGGTGGGCCCAGTATAATACAACAGTCCTTATAAAATGAAGGCAAGAGGGTCAGAGTAAGAGAGAAGGAGATGTGAGGACAGAAGCAGAGGCTAGAGTGATGAGGCCACAAGCCAAGGAACGCAGGCTGCCTTTAGAAGCTGGAAAAGGCAAGGAAATGATTTCTCCCCTGGAGCCTCCAGAAGGAAACTCATCCCTGCCAACACTTTGATACCATCCCAGTAAAACACATTTTAGATCTCTGACTCCCAGAAGTGTAAGATTATAAATTTATGTTGTTTTAAGCCACTGGGTTTGTAGTCATTTGTTAAAGCAGAAAGAGGAAACTAATACACGGACACTACAAGGCAGAGAAGAGAGTGAAATCTATTCCCCATCAAGAGAATGACATGGGAGAGGCTCAGAGGCCTGAACAAGCATGGAACAGAAGAAGGCAAGGGTGACTACTCAGCTTCATGAAACCTTTGCTAAGGCATTCAGGATGGAAAGCATCTGCAGAACAGTCAAGGCATGGGGTCAATTCCAGAAACATTTGGGACTTGACTGCCCTTTGGAAGGGGCTGAGATAGGGGCAGGGGGAAGGAAGAAGAGGCAAGGCAATGAGCAGAATACCGATGGAAATGACAGGAAAGGTGGTAATACCCGCAACGACATGGGGAATGAATGAGTCAGGATGGGTGTTATGGAGGAGAAATGCTGAGCTCAGTTTGCAGCAGGCTCTGTTTGAGATGTCTAGGACACACCTGGGGGAAGTTAGCTAGGTGGTCAAGAATAATAATGAACTCAACCAATCTTAATTTTAGGCTTACCATGAGCCAGGCACAGGGACACAATGACCAAACAAATGCAGCTCATGCCTTCCTTAAACGTGGAAGAGAGAGGCAGAAGAATCAGTATCAGAGTGATACACTGAGAGAGACGTGACTGGCCCATTGCTGGCCTGGGAGGTGGAAGGAAGCCATGAGCCAAGCAATGTGGGCAGACTCTAGAAACTGGAAAAAAAAAAACAGAAAAGGGGCTCTCCCCTAGGCCTCCAGAAGGAAGGCAGTCCTGCCAACATCTAGATTTTAGCCTGATGAAACCTTGCTGGACTCTGAACTCCAGAACTTCAAGATAATAAACCTGTGGTGTTTTAGGCACCAAGTTTGTGGTAATTTGTTACAGCAGCAATTGGAAGCTAATACAGGCAACCAGGTATAGAAAATCACAAACAAATATCAAAAACCCTCATAATGCTAATAATATATTTTTAATGCCCCTTGTAAAGATGACGGAAGGGAAAAAAGGGATGATGGGAAACACCTGTGTGATACTCCAAGTGACTAACACTGAGATGGGCCAGCTAGCGTCACTAATGCCCAGATGCTGGAGGTGGTTTGGCTTGGACTGGATTCATGGATGAATCAACACTGAACTGTTCTAGTAACTCCAGGAGAGGCTTGTTCTGAACTAGGAGCACATTTTTCTCCTTCTCTGAGGTCTTATGTCACTTATAACAGCATCTTATTTTATGACCAGAGTGCCCGTGTACCTGCGCCCTCTGGACCTCAGCTTTCTCATCTGCAAGGCAATGAGGTTCTACACTTGACCTTGACCACGCATCAGAACCCTCTGGAGGGCTCATGAATACACAGATTTCTGGGCTCCACCCTCAGAGTTGCCCACTCAGTGGGTAGAATTGGGGCCAGAGAACTGGTATCTCTAACAGGATCTGGGGAGGCTGAAGCAGCTGACCAGGGGACCACATTCTGAGAACCACAGCATTAGAGACCCTCCTTCTCTCACACTGAAAGGATTCCAGTACTTTGCTGCCCTGCACCTTTCCCATTAAGGGCCGTGCTGCTTCTTGGTTCTCAGCAGCTTGTTCTGTTCCTCTGGATCTACCCCGGGTAGAGCATGTGAGTTGTCCATTCTCTGAATGCTGAACAACAGTCCCCAGACTGGAGGTGGCCGATGTTTTGGAAGTCACCCCCGAATATACCTAGATGGCCACTCTCCCCACCCTACCACCTCCTACTCGCTGCCCCCACTCATCACGTACTTGACAAGACCACTCCGTAATCATGTCAAAACACGGACAAAGCAGGAACTTGTCCAAACCACCAAAGTCACCCCAACGTCCCTGGGTCCCGGCTCCTAGAAGAGACTGCTGCTTCTTCACCAATCCCAGCCTTTGTCTGGTCTTCCCCGCTTCTCGGGTAAGAAGATTAAGACGCCTGATCAGGACTCACCCCTGCTTCCTGACAGCATCCAATCCAGAGCGACACCCGGCTTCCTTAAACGCTCCCCAAAGCACCAGACACAGGCCCCACTGCTACGTGTGGTCCTTCCTGACCCCCTCTCGCTGTGATGCCCCACGGGTCCCCATGGTACACGGCTGTTCCACGGCAGGTGCTCCTGAGGGGGGGGGGGCGGGGAGATGGAGGGCAGTGATGGCTCCTAGCCAACTTGCACATTTCAACTCAAACACAGTCTCCTCAAAGACACTGTCCTTACCCCTCTGCAGCCTAAGTCAGATTCCCCCTCTCTAATCTCCTTTCAGGAGACCCACCTGGGCTTACACACATCGTTGTAAGTACTGCACTCAAGCCTACCTCTCCCACTAGACTAAGAAGCCCAAGCCAGCAGGTCTGTGTGTGCTGTGTGCCTGCCGCTGGCACAACACTGGGCACAAAGCAGGAGGTCAATAAATATTGGACGGATAGATGGATAAATGGATGAATACTGACCACTGTGTGCAACCGACTTCAAAACAATTACAGGGACTTCCCTGGTGGTACAGTGGTTAAGAATCCGCCTGCCAATGCAGGGGACATGGGTTCGAGCCCTGGTCCAGGAAGATCCCACATGCCACGGAGCAACTAAGCCTGTGCACCACAACTACTGAGCCTGCGCTCTAGAGCCCGCAAGCCACAACTACTGAGTCCGTGTGCCACAACTACTGAAGCCCACGCGCCTAGAGCCCATGCTCTGCAACAAGAGAAGCCACCACAATGAGAAGCCTGAGCACTGCAACGAAGAGTAGCCCCCGCTCGCTGCAACTAGAGAAAGCCCGCGTGCAGCAACGAAGACCCAACGCAGCCAAAAATAAATAAATAAATATATTTTTTAAAAAAACCCAACAATTACAAATACGAAGGTTAATCAGAGAATGTCAGTAACACAAGAAGAACTGAAGCCGTCTGAGAAGAAATAATCAAGGTCTGTGCAACCAGGAGGGTAGCAAGGCTTTGCCCCAGCCATGATGGATGGAAGGTAGTAAAGTAAAGGTCATGATTGATAAAGGTGGAGTCTTTTCTTCCATTTCTAACTGGAGCCTGTTTGTGGAGGCAAACGTTATACTCATTTTAGCTTTAGCTGATTTAGCATAAGGCAGCACCAATACGATACAGTGCTAACGACAGTCCAAACTTTGTTGTTACTCTGGAATTCTTTCAATGGAAATCCTTCGCTAGGTTTGCACATCCTCCACGACTCACAAATTTCACTGGTAATAATATTTGTGCAGCTGTAATTACAAGACCCTTTCCCTGCATCTGGCACTGAAGGCATCTCCCCACAAACTCAGATGGCACATTCTGACTGGGCTTTTGTAAGAGGCCATTTCACAGCTAACTGGCTTCATTTCAGTGTTAGAGATTTGATACTTTGCAGTTGTTTTTCAGATCAAAGACTATGTAATACAGCTTTACTGTGTTATCCATCAAGGGAAAAATCCTTATCAGACCCGGTAAGAATGGAAGTATATCAAATTGATAAACTGGACAAATCTTCTGAAAACCAAAGAGATACGGGAGACTGGGGAAGGGGGGTGTGCCTGTGTGTACACACACACCTGCTTCAGAAACAGCACTGTTAGGTGTCTCCACTGGAAGACATACAGAATAAATTGTTAAATACCTGTACTTCATCACAAATACACTGCTGAAGATGCTTAAGAAAACAGCACGTGATCTTTAGCCCCCAAACTACTACCAGCATCTCAAATCCCACTCTAAACATTTTAATGAACTAAATGACGGCATCCATTTTACTCTTAGCGCCTCAAAGTATTAACACCTGAAATAAATGAAAATCACTTTCGGCGCCCCCCCCCCCCCACACTTTGTAATGGTTACAGTAAAAAAAGACTAAGCCGCGCTTCCCTGGTGGCACAGTGGTTGAGGGTCCGCCTGCCTGCGCAGGTGACGCGGGTTCGTGCCCCGGTCTGGGAGGATCCCACGTGCCGCGGAGCGGCTGGGCCCGTGAGCCACGGCCGCTGAGCCTGCGCGTCCAGACCCTGTGCTCCGCAATGGGAGAGGCCACAACAGTGAGAGGCCCGCGTACCGCAAAAAAAAAAAAAAAAAAAAAAGATTAAGCCTGAAACGGCTATAAACTGCAGAAGCACTTTCTAATTTTCCTAGGAGGTTCTTGATAATGAAAACAGTTCAGACTTGAATGATAAACAGGTCTGTTTCTTCTTAAACAGAACTCCGTCCTCTCCCCCACTGAGATACAGAAAACAGAGTCCAGCCACGGGAGAAGACATTTGGATCTAACATCTTTTTTTGTGTGCAACCCTTTAGGTGACCCACCCAAAACGAAAGGTGATCAAAACAGCATTTTTGGCTACCTCAGGAGAAACCAATCTGTTGTGAAAGTAACGGGTGATGTTTAAAGTATATACTTCGTTAATGAACTAAATCATCTTATTAGGTGCCAAAGCAAAACAAGAGCGCCAAGCTAAGTGTTCTG
This sequence comes from Tursiops truncatus, assembly GCF_011762595.2. Lineage (NCBI taxonomy): Eukaryota > Metazoa > Chordata > Mammalia > Artiodactyla > Delphinidae > Tursiops > Tursiops truncatus. The sequence continues at coordinate 112,511,498 of NC_047055.1, read as the reverse complement.
CCTTCCATAGAGCAGGAGGGTTTCCTACCTCCTCATTCATTCATTCACTCATTCATTCATTGATTCAATAAATATCTATTTAGGGCCTGCTCTGCGCCAGGTACCAAAGAAAACAGTGCTGAGCAAAACAGTGCAACACAGCAATGTCCCCATGGTCATGGAGCTTACAGGAGACAGAAATGTTAAACTCAAATAAATATGTAATACTGCCAATTTTTTTTAAGGAGAAAGGGCAACAGAAAGGAACTGATTTAGACTGGGAGTGGTGCAGGGATCAGAGAAGGGCACTGAGAAAAAAGTGACATTGAAGTTGAGAGGCCGTCAGATCGTCACCACTTTGGAAAAGGAAAACGATTTATGGCAAATGACCACAAATGGGATTTGAACTTTGCCTGTCAACAACTGACAGGGTTAAACCTCCCCACTTCCAGTGCATCTGTCTTCACGAGCCTCCCAAGACTGCTGGCTGATCACTGTCTGACTCGCCTACCTAAAATCCTATGACCTGAACACAGAAAGGTCTCACTTCATTATGATTTATTATAATCTACAGTCTTCCTATGCTTGGCCTAGAAACACCCTAAAGTAATCTGCCAGAGGTATGAAAACAGATTGGCTGCCAGCAAGAATGTTACCTGGGTGAGCCAAACATTAGCCCTGGCACTCTCAAGCCCATTGCCCAATAAAGTGCCAGGTCCTCTGGGCAACGTGGCTCCAATACTCCTGGGTCTATACCAGATGGGACCCAGGGGGCCTCACAGTTAGTTGCCTACTTGGAACCGATCTTCGACCAGTAAATCAAGGACTAAATCACCGTTTCCAGTTCCCCAAGCCTGCAGACTTAGAGGATGTGGAAAGTGGCCTTTGAGCATCACCGAGCGGAGAGCCTGCCAGGCTGGAGGAATGCAGGCTGGCAGAGAGGGGATCAGGGCTGGGAGGAAGAGGGACGCTAAGGGAGGCGGGTCAGGCGCTCCGGACCCGAGGACCGCACGCCAGGCCGGGTACTGGGGCGTTTCCCGCCCCCCACCACGTCATCCCCCCGCAAAGGCACCCGGCCCCCGGCCGCCCCGAGACCCCGCGATTCCGGCTTCCCCTGCGGCGAGGCCAGGCGGACACATCAAGCCCTGCGCAGGGCCGGAGCCCACCAGCTCCTGGTACCTGCGTCCCCAACGCAGAGAAAGGCGCGCCGGGGGCGAAAAAATGGCCAAAACTCTCCCCGCCCACCCGAAAAGCCAACCACACCCCCCGCATCCCTCAGCCCCAGCCGCCCCGGGCCGGCCCCCGCGATCCTCCGCCCAAGCCCCCGCGGGGTTCCCGTCGGCGCCGCTCGGGCTCGGCAGGGACGCGGGCGCGAGTGGGAGTGAATGGGGGGTGCGCGACGCAGGCAGGGTGCCCACCGCGGTGTCACCCGCTGGGGCCCTGCTCCCGGGGCGCCCTCCTCGGCTCCGCGGTCCCGGGACAGGCGCGCCGCCCCCAGGCTGAGGTGGGCACCCGGGCGCCCCCCACTCACCCATTGGCGTCGAGCCGGGCCTGGCCGCCGAGGCAGCGTGAAAGTTAGCGGAGGCGGACGCGGGGGTCGGGGCGCCGGGACCCGGGCGCGGGAATCGGGGAACCGGGATGTGGGCGCAGGGATAGGGACGCGGCGGCGTCTGGGCCGGCTTCTTCCTTAGTAGCGACGGCCGCGGCGGCTCAGCGCCGCCCGCTGCTGCCTCTGCTGCTGCTGCCGCTGCTGGCCCGGGGCGACTCCTGCTGCTGCTGCATCGCGGCCCGCTGCGCCCGGCTGCGCCGGGTTTCCTGCTCCCCGCCAGTGGAAATTGCGAAAAAAAAAAAAAAAAGCGCCGCCCAGCCCAGCGCCCGGCAGCCGCGGCCGCGCCGCCCGCTCTCCCCTCCTCCTCACCGCCGCCGCCGCCGCGATGCTCCTGCGGCTCCGCCTGCCGGGGACGCGCGACCGCCGGGGCGGGGGCGGGGCCTTCGAGGGGCGGGGCCCTCAAGGGGCGGGGCCTTCAAGGGCGGGGCTGGCGCCCGGGGCGTCCCTGTGACTGCTGCGCTCCGGCGCCCCCCTTGCCGCCCAGTGGGGAGGGACCCAGCTCCGCGAGGCCGCCCCCCACCCTCGGCGGCTCGTCTAACGCCCCGGGAAATGCCGCGAGACTCCTCGAGACCAGAGGAGGGGAGGGAGAGGAGCGAGGGGAGCGAGCGGGGGAGGGCGCGTCCGAGTGTAGTGGCACGTGGGAAAGGAGGTGGAAGGAGCCGACCCCGAAGGTGCGATGTGAGGTGGAGGACAGGCTGGGGGAGGAGAAACCATGGGAAGGTGAGGGGTCGAACACCTGCTGAGTGTGCTAACAGGTAACCCCGGGGTGTCGAGGCAACCCAGAAGAAGGCTTCACAGAGGGGGCTGTTGGGAAGGAGAAGGGGTTCATCCCATGGAGGGAGAGAAACGCTATTTCCCTTCAGTGCAGCGTGGGTACGGCCGGCCAGGTGCGAGTTCGGCTTGTAGGAGGTGGTGGGATGGAGATGCAGAAAGAGAAATGAAGCCGGTGGGCTGCATCGCCCCACACCGACCTTCATAGGGACCCCTAACCCTGCACCCGAATGCCTGGGTCAGGTGGGGTTCATTGCTCAGCGATGTTCCCAGGCTCTCATGTTCCGAGGAATCCACTGAGGCAGTTCCTCCCCAACAGGCATCACTGTGCCATATTGACCCCCAGACCTGGGCTGGCTACCCTTGAGTGGGCACTAAAATGAAAACGGAATTCGTGGTAATTCACGGGTAACTCACAAGCTCCTTTTGGGGTCCATTCACTACCACACTTTTCACCATACTCCGACAGCCATCACATTCATTTACCGTCTCGTTATTTCCTTTTCCCTTTCCACCATCTGGTGGTAGGAAGAGATAGTGAAATAGATGGGAGACATTCAGGAAGAGAGAAAATAAAGACAATAAAGAAATTAAATTTTTTAAAGAAATTAAATTATTCGCCCCTGAAAAATGCAGGAGGCTGAAGGTTAGTGGATCCACAAGTGACAAATAAAAGCTGACCCCTTACCCAATATACGCTGTCTCCATGCCTCACCTATAATGTTGGGGCAACTCTTGTAAATTGGTTACATCCTGGGATTTCTGCAGAAAGGTGTACTTATAATTGTTTCATTAGCTTAAAAAAATACTCAAAGTCAGGGTCTTTACCAACAAGAGATCAGTAGCATCATCTTTCTAAATACTTTGTGTGTGTGTCAGAGCAATCTAAACAAGAGACTAATCAAGGGGCAGAAGACCCATCCAACACAGCTCCTGAGAAAGTGGTAGTGACATCACTGACAGACTCCTATGGAAGGGATCAAAGAACATGGAAATTAAGAATCTGAAGCGTTGAAGGCACAGATGAATACTCAGCTAGACTTGCTCCAGGCGCCATGGCACCTCGCTCATTACATGCCTTGCATATCAGGGCGATGAGACCTTGTGATATGATCTTAGAGCTGACAAACACTGAAACTCATAGAGCCTGGCTAAGGCCCACTGTTACTGGGACTTTTGTTCCTTGAACGCCACCCTAAAACAGCAAACTGGTGGCTGAACTCTGTAGGGCAAAAAAACAAAAACACATCAGTAGCGTGTCTTATGTCCTGTCTTAATCTGATTCACCTCTGTCCTACTTGGAGAAGACAATCTTCTTTACTTGTTCTCCCAGCTTCAGACCGGCAAAGACAGACGACCTGAACTTTTGTGTCTTGTTTTGGCTCTGGTCTATTTCAGAACATATGTTTTCCTTCTTGACCCAGAGTCCTGTGTCCCTACTCCTTGATCTGGGTATGCTTCCTACACGGACAAATTTGTCATTTTATCACAGAAGAAAAACTGACAGCGACAATATTTTTGAAAATTCCTGAGCTGTGCTCTCATTTTAATGCCTTAAGTAAACTAAGTTGTATCAGTTCTATCCATAACACTATAGACTTTTTTCATTTTGAATTGCTCTAAATTATAAAGATGGACATTCCTTCCCCTCCACCTCCCCCCACTTATTGTTTGGTTCTTCTGAATTATTCCTATTGTCCTTTCATTTCTCCTTTGAGAAACTTTTGCTGACTAGCACAGGAAAGTTAAAATCAAGATTCAAATCCAGCTGCTGGTAAGAGTAGATGTATAATTCCTCATCCTGCCTCCCTCTTACAAAAGTATCTTTTAACAGAATAATTAGTGCACTATTTCAAATTATGTGAATTCATCTCATGAATATGACTAGAGAAATACAATCGTATTTAATACCACATCTTTGTCCCACTGAACTCCCATTTCTACCAGAGTAAATGAGGCATTTGGGGGAATGGAGAGTAGCTGAACTGTCACACTTAAAAATGCCGTCACTTGAAAAGGCCCCACTGTGTCACTCAGTGGGGATAACATTTTGGGTGCAGTGGAAGGCATTGAGCCTCTGCCTGTGTAGCGCTCACAGCCTGTCACGCTCTCGCTCTTGGACTTGACATCTGTAATTTGCATGTGATGAATGATAATTTGCTTTGATAACCTTTAATATCATCTTTACATTAATATAAATTACATGCAGAGTGCTTTACAAAAGACAGTCATTATCTGGTGCTTCTGACGAGCTTTATGGAGAAATGTAGAAACCTCATGGTGCCAGAAAATAGGAAGTGATCAATAAAAATGACGGGGCAAGTCAAAAGGGCATCAAAAGAGCTCCCAAAGGCCAAAGCTGGAACAACCCAAGGAACAAAATAAATAACGATTTTATTGGATTATAACCCAAAGAATAAAAGTCCTGTCCCTATGGATATAAATAAATAATTGACTAAATAAGTAAATATGTCAGGGAGAGGGGCCAAGTCTTCCTTACTGAGGAATTCCAATTAATAAATAGAAAGAAATGAGGGAAAGAGAAAATCACCATTGAGAACACCACAGTAATGTTTAATGTGGACATGACGCCCCTCAAATTCTCAAATGGGTGGGTGCAAGTTTAAGGAGAAACCCTGCAGACAGCATGTTGAGCAAGCGGTCAAGGCTCCGTGCTCACAGTTTTGAGGCAGGCTTTTCCCGCCTTCCTTTGCATCATGCATACTGGGTTAAAGGTCACCTGCCCAGATCAAGCCACAGAGATAACTTCTCGCTCTATCCGGTTGACTCCGCTTGATAACCACTCATAGAATGACCCACTCATCGCCCATTTTATCTTTTTCATTGAATCCTTCGCAATACATCTAAGAAAACTGGTTTTACCAGCTCTACGGAGATAAAAACTAATCAACTCAGAGAAGCAGATTGTTTAAAAAACTAAACTATGATTATTTTTACAAAGTTTGTAGGAAAGGCTTGCTTTGTAAAGGAAAACACAAAGGAAGTAAGTAGGAGACGAAATGTGCTCTCCCACCAGACCATAAAACAGGAATAGGTGTTCTTGTTAACAAATCCAAAGAATGCCTGAGTAACTGACTTCAAAGTTGATCAGTCAGAGGAACTTGCATCTAAAACACACAACAAGAGCCCCAGTGTACAGACTAACTTGCCAAGAACATTTTCCATCCTTTTCACAACACTGCTTTGTCTAAGAAAATAGGAAATTGGGAGAACAGTCCTAGGAGATTAACAAACAGTATGGTTTCTACTATTTTCTACCTACTCTACCTGGCCTCCTTGCCCCCAAGATTACAAGGGGTCCTGTGCAAAGAAGGGCATTTTCACAATTAAAAAGTGAATCAAGTGATATTCCCAAAAAACTTCCAAAAGCATTGGACATTAATTTAAGATCATGTGTGTGAAATATGCATTGTAATAAATATACACAACTTTAAATAGAGTAATTGGCGTTTAACATCAGAATAAACCATCCCGACAGGCCAATTTTTTAAAATAGGAGCTAATCAACAATAGGGGGCTTTATGCCATCTGCAGCAACATGCATGGACCTAGATATTGTCATACTGAGTGACGTAAGTCTGACAGAGAAAAACAAATATATGCAGATTCTAAACAACAAATGATAACAAATGAACTTATTTACAAAACAGAAACAGACTCACAGACTTACAGAACGGACTTATGGTTACCAGAGGGGAAGGGTGGGGGGCAGGGAGGGAGGGATAAACTGGGAGTTTGGGATTGACATGTACACACTGCTATATTTAAAATAGATAACCAACAAGGACCTACTGTATAGCACAGGGAACTCTGCTCAATATTATGTAACAACCTAAATGGGAAAAGAATTTGAAAAAGAATAGATACATGTATATGTATAACTGAATCACTTTGCTCTACACCTGAAGCTAACACAACATGGTTAATCAACTATACTCCAATATAAAATAAAAAGTTAAAAAAAAAACCAATAGGGAGCTTTTGATCTTACCAGTAACGAAGATTTAAAAGTAGGGATTGCTCAGAGGCCCCATCACAGACTGGTGTTCTATTGGAGCCCCGACACTCCAGACAGAGGGAAGGACACGTGAGAATGCTCAGAGTCTGGGGAACAGATGATCTTGCAAGGCAGCTTGTGTGGAAAGGGCGGGAGTGTGGCCAAAAGTCTGATTGGAGGAGGTCTCTGCACCAGGCCCAGTGTGAACAAGACCCTGCCGGCCATGGGAGGAGCACAGGTTTCCAAGCCGACTGATTTCAGGAAGGTAACTGATCACCCCACAGAAGCGGGACTGGAGGAAGGAGAGCCTGAAAACAGGAGGCCATGGACAAGCCAGAGATATCAAAGGCAAGAAACGTGATGGCGTTGACATTGACTGCAAGGAGAGGTCACATTCTAGAGTTGTTTGTGAACCACATTTGACAGATCTGGTGAGGCAGTGGATTTGGAGAGAGGGTAGGGAACACAGATGGAGGATTTGAAAGAAAGATTTTGTAAGCTGGTTTGGAAGCTGAGTAGATGGAGAGATCAATCAAGTGGAAGAGGAAGTCATTGCGGGTGGGGAGGAGATACTGAGTTCAAATCTGAATCTTCTTAAGAGTGAATACAAAAGAGAATGAAGCAGTGATCCATGCTACAGCATGGATAATCCTTGAAAACCTGATGCTAATTGAAAGAAGCCAGATATAAAAGGACACATAATCATGTGATTCTGTTAACATGAAATGTCTAGAACAGGCAAATCTAAAGAGACAGAAAGATGATGAGGGGCTGGGGGAGACGATTGGGGGAATTGGGGAGTGACTGCTAATGGGTACAGAGTTTCCTTTGGGAGTAACAAAAACGTTTTAAAATTGATTGTGGTCATAGTTGTACAACTCTAGGAAGATACTAGAAAACTGTTAGATTATATACCTTAAAATAGGTGAATTGATAGTATGTGAACTATATCTCAACAAAGACTGTTATATATTTGAAAAGAGTGGGACCTCCCTGGCGGTCCAGTGGTTAAGACTCTGCTTCCACTGCAGGGGGCTCAGGTTTGATCCCTGGTCTGGGAACTAAGATCCCCGCATGTCACTTGGTGCGGCCTATAAGTAAATAAATAAATAAAATAAAAGAGTGATAATGGGGGCAGAGTTTCAGTTTGGGAAGATGAGAAAGTTCCAGAGATGGATGGAACAATGTGAATGTACACTACATTCACATTGTTCCACCTGAACTATGCACTTAAAGATGGTTGCAATGTTAAATTCTATGTTTATCTTACCACAATAAAAAAAAGAGAGAGTTACTGCATTTGTGGGGCCTGGTGGGGATGGTTTTCCCTGTGTTTTGCCCCCTCCATTAACAGCCCCACATTACTTCCCAAACAGGACATCAGTATTGCAATAACTGCTACCCCATCACCCTCAGTGTCACCTCTTCAGGATTCAAGAGAAACCACAGCCAGTGACCTGAGCTGAGGGTGATGAGCCACGGCCACACCCCAGCTTGTGAACACAGCCAACCCAGATGGGTCCTCAAGCCCCAGACATCACAGGACTTAATTGAAAAGCCTCTGAACCAGGCGCCCAGTTACAGGTGTACCTCGTTTTACTGCACTTTGCTTTATTGCACTTCACAGATACTGCATTTCTTACAAATTGAAGGTCTGTGGCAACCCTGCCTCGAGCAAGTCCATTTACCCCCTATTCCCAACAGCATTTGCTCACTTCATGTCTCTGTGTCATGTCTGTGTAATTCTCACAATATGTGAAACTTTTCCATTATTATTATATTTATTATGGTGATCTTTGATGTTACTAGGATTTGCTGGAGGCTGATGGTTAGCATTTTTTAGCAATAATGCGATAGCACACTTAATAGACTACGGTATAGTGTAAACGTAAGTCTTATATGCACTAGGAAACCAAAAAATGTCTGTGACTCATTTGATTGAGATATTTGCCTTATTGCTGTGGTCTGGAACCCAACCAGCAATATCTCTGAGGTCTGCCTGTAATAAGGTAGCGTGAAACCCTTTTCTGGCACAACTTCTTGTTATATAGAGCCAGTCAAATCAAGTTCCTCTCCTCAAAAATAATCACAGGCTAGCCGGAGGCAAAAGTGGGAAGTAAATCAAGTTCATCTTTGTTTGGCTTTTTGTCTGTTTGTTTGTTTCTACTTTTTTCACTTTTTTATTGAAGTATAGTTGGTTTACAATGTTGGGTTACTTTCAGGTATACAGCAAAGTGATTCACTTATATATACATATTTTTTCAGATTATTTTCCATTATAGATTATTGCAAGGTACTGAATATAGTTCTCTGTGCTATACAGTAGACCCTTGTCGTTTATCTATTTTATGTATAGTAGTTTGTATCTGTTAACCCCATACTCCTAATTTATCCCTCCCCCCCTTCCCTTCCCCTTTGGTTACCATAAGTTTGTTTTCTATATCTTTGAGTCTGTTTCTGTAAGTGGTGTTGGGAAGGCTGGACAGCCTCATGTAAATCAATGATATTAGAACACTCCCTCACACCATATACAAAAATAAACTCAAAATGGTTTAAAAACCTAAATTTAAGACATGACACCATAAAACTCCCAGAAGAGAACACAGGCAAAACATTCTCCGATGTAAATCGCAGCAATATTTTCTTAGATCAGTCTCCCAAGGCAAAAGAAATAAAAGCAAACATAAACAAATGGGACCTAATCAAACTTAAAAGCTTTCGCACAGCAAAGGAAACCATCAAGAAAACAAAAAGCCAACCAATGGAACGGGTGAAAATATTTGCAAATGATGCAAATTTCCAAAATATACAAACAGCTCACACAACTCAATATTGAAAAACACAACCCAATCAAAAAATGGGCAGAAGGGCTTCCCTGGTGGCGCAGTGGTTGAGAGTCCGCCTGCTGATGCAGGGGACACGGGTTTGTGCCCCGGTCCGGGAAGATCCCACATGCCATGGAGCGGCTGGATCTGTGAGCCATGGCCACTGAGCCTGCGCGTCCGGAGCCTGTGCTCCACAACGGGAGAGGCCACAGCAGGGAGAGGCCCGCGTGCCGCAAAAAAAAAAAAAAAAAAAAAAAAAAAAAAGGGCAGAAGACCTAAACAGACATTTCTCCAAAGAAGACATACAGACGGCACATGAAAAAAATAATCGCTAATTATTAGAGAAATGCAAATCAAAACCACAATGAGGTACCACCTCACATGGGTCAAATGGCCATCATCAACAAGTCCACAAATAATACATGCTGGAGAGGGTGTGGAGGGACTGCACTGTTAGTTGGAATGTAAATTGGTGCAGCCACTATGGAGAACAGCATGGAGGTTCCTCAAAACACTAAAGATAGAGCTACTGTATGATTCAGCAATCCCACTCCTGGGCATATATCCGGAAATGAAAACTCTAATTTGAAAAGACACATGCAGGACTTCCCTGGTGGCACAGTGGTTAAGAATCCGCCTGCCAATGCAGGGGACACGGGTTTGAGCCCTGATCCAGGAAGATCCCACATGCTGCAGAGCAACTAAGCCCGTGCGCCACAACTACAGAGCCTGTGCTCTAGAGCCCACGAGCCACAACTACTGAGCCCGTGTGCCACAACCACTGAAGCCTTCACACTTAGAGCCCGTGCTCCGCAACAAGAGAAGCCCCTGCTTACTGCAGCAACGAAGACCCAACGCAGCCTAAATAAATAAATTTATATAAATATAAATAAATAAATTTATTTTAAAAAAAGATACATGCACCCTAATGTTCACAGCAGCACTAGTTACAATAGCCAAGACATGGAAACAACCCAAGTGCCATCAACAGACAACTGGTTTAAGATGTGAAGAAAAAAATATATATATGTATTTATATATATATATATAAATAAAATGGAATGGAATACTACTCAGCCATAAAAAATGAAATAACGCCATTTGCAGCAACATGAATGGACCTAGAAATTATCATACCAAGTGAAGTAAGTCAGACAAAGACAAATATTATATCACTTATATGTAGAATCTAAAAAATAAGACAAATGAGTCTATGTACGTGTTTGTTTGGCTTTGAGTCCCCTGTTGAAGTTTTTTTCCCTGGGCTACAGGGGTTCTTAAAGTGTGGTCCCCAGAGCAGCAGCTGCTACAGCGGCACGTGGGAACTTAGCAATGCACACTGTGGACCCCTCCCCAGGCCTTTTGAATCTGGAACTCTGTGGGGGACCCAGTGATCCAAGTTTGAACCAGCCCTCTAGGGAATTATGATCCAGCTCAAGTGTGAGAACCTCGCTGGACCTCAGCTCCCTGGAGCCCAGATGACCTGTGTGGTCATCTGACAAACTGGTTGATCCTTGAAAAGGGTCTCAAGGGAGCTACCAGCGATACACACCTCTGAGCCGGGAAAACGGATTTGGTGTTTATTATCATTACAAAAGTAATAACTGGTCATTATTTTTTTAATTTTTTAAAATAAAACAAAGATATAGTGTAGAAGGTGAAAATCTTCCATAAGTTCACAATTATTGGTTATTACAGAGATAATTGATAATCACTATTAACTTCTGATGGAATATTCCTTCAGGCATTTTCTAAATGTGTAATGATACTAAGATATATGAAGATTTCCACACACTATAATTGTATTTTTTTTTTTAGTTTGTGACTCTCTTTGGTGCTCTAATGATAGAAAATGAGAACCTTGGGGAGGAAGGACTTTTGTCTTGGAGGATTCCCAAAACACCTTTTCCTTTTCTCATAAATTCGACTGTGAAATATTAAACCTGTCTGGAACAGAACTTTTTGAGAACATATTTCATAACCTTCTGGGAATAAATTAGAATTCCTGATAAAAATGCTTAAGGAATTCTCTGACGCTCTTTAATGAGGCAAAGCTCTTTTCGGGAAACTAGCTACCTCCCCAGCCGCCCACTCTCTCAGCTGACCTCAGGTCGTAAGTGTGGTGATCTTTAGCCTGACATTCTTCTCCCCCCTCACCCCCGCATGATCTAAGGACGATCATCTATCTAACCAGTCGCTTCCCAGAAAATGTCCTGAACAAAAGGGAATCTTTAAAGGAACATTGCCATGTGTTCATAATTAAATTTTTGGAGAAGTTTTATATATGCCTCAGTCTTTCCTAACTGTAAACAACACCAGTAGCCTATCAAGTAGAGACCAGACCTTTTCTCAGCGGCCAAATAAAGGAGTAAAAAGGTTGAACCTTACACAAAAACACAGCGTGTTACCTATCTTTTGAAAATCTACCTTAAGATAATCACTACCGTTTATGGAGAAGCAGGGAGCTCTGATACTCTTCTATCCTCGTTTACATTCTCATGACAACAGTGTAAGATGTTACTATCCCCATTTTACAAGTGAGGAGACTCAAGTTCAGAGAAGCTAAATGCCCCATGTCCCTCAGCAGGGAGGTCTGGCAATGTAAAGACAGCTGTGTCTGATCCCATTAGAAACTACAGAGTTGTCTGAAGTTGAACAAAGCAATCCAATTTTTTTTCATGGTTTAAAATTCCTATTCAGTGGCCTTAATATAAAATGTAAATGGATCCTTAAGAGTGTTTTGCTTGGTATGAAATTTGTATATATACAAAATGTTTATGACATAACACCAAGTGATAAAACACAGAATACATATCTTCACATACCCTATACTTAAAATTGCCTTTTAACTTAGAAAATACATTAAAAACTATGGCAGCAAATACTCCAAAATGTTAAAAGGCCATCTTGGAATCACGTGGCTGTATCTGGTCATTTTTCCTTCTATTTTCTGAACCAGCAGAGGATGTGGGTGCAGCCACTGGCCTGGGAATGAACGATTCAGGCTTTACCCGGGACTAACTGGCTCACGGTCTTGGGAGCTTTCTGAACCTTTCTGTGCCTCAGGTTCCTCACCTGGAAAATCGATTGGCCTGAGGCTATAATGGACTAATGCTTGCAAAGTGCTTAGCTAGTGTCTGGCACTATTCCAGATTTTCTTTAATGAGCATCATTTTAGTAACAAAAAAGGTTGTTTTTAAAGGTTGTTATACGATTTCATAGTTTTATTTATTTGAATATCTTAGAATAAATAATGACTATAATTGAACAAATAAACGTTCCAAGATTATTATTACAGGACCTTAAAGTGAGCATCTAATTTGACAATTTGTAGCAGTCTTAAGAAATAGGCGCTTCTGGTTCATCCAAGCACACTGGCTACATGTGTCACCATCTTTCCCTCTCAAATCCCAGGAAAATGATGATAAAGGAATAAAAAGGGACTCCACCCACAAGGACAAGGAGAACAGGAGAGGAAACAGCACAGGACTAGACATTTCAAGGCGCTGGTGGGGTTCAAACAGCAGCCTGGGAGGGGTATCAGGCTTAGCAGGAAGCTGCCAAATAGAGGTCTTCAGCGGACCCCGGGAAGCGAGCACTTTGGATGAGCAGAATTCAGGCGAGAGTGTCGCCGTCTGCACACTGAGTGGCTGGACGCTCGGTCCTCTCCTGACCCTGCCCCGCCAGACAGTAACCCCGACAGGATTCAGTTCCTGGAACCCTAGTGACCAAGCCTGGTGCTCCTCCCTGCCACGGGTGGGGAATGGGAGGCTCCTTCTCCAGAAAACCAAGGGGGCCGAGAGGAAAGATCCCCGGATGCAGACGTGCAAGAAAATGAAACCAAACACTAGTTCCCTGGAGGTTGTGGAAACCAGACACGTGGGCGGATGGGATTCACAGCGGCTTCCCGTTAAGCTTTTGAGAACACTTTGCCACTGTAAACTGGGGCGATTGGTGGGAGAATCTTCTCAGAGATTCTTGAGAATTGCCGCAGCATGCAATTCTGGAGCTTTGGGCCAAGGCGTTCAAGTGTCAGCTCTTCTGACCTTTTGGGCAGCAACTCTGACCTCTATGCTCACCACCCACTCCAGCTCTTCCAACCCCCAAGCAAGCCCCTAATACTACATTCGACTTTTTATACCTGAAACATGCAGAGTGGCTTCTGTTCTCCTGACAGACCCAGACTGATACAGGCTGTGAAGGAGGCCTTCCTCTTCCATCCTTGGTCCTCCTCCAGCCCACTCTGGGCACTGGAAGTATGGATGGCTTTGTGTCAAGTTCATCCAGTGGACGGCACTGGCAGGGATGAACGGCAGGAGGAGAGAGAAGTCAGGGCATATAGTCCCTTCACGCCCTCCCTTCTGTGTCACCGACCGGCTGTGTTCTTGTGCTGAAGACCACAGCTCCTGACCCCTGCCCTTCCGTGTGGAGACCCTCAGGGAGTTCCAAACATGACTCCCTCCTTCTGCCCTTTGGGCCACAGCATACTGATCTAATCTTTGCTCTTCCCCCTGAACCCTGCCCACATCTTCATAAATGATCCCTTATTAAACCTTTCTCCATGGCCCAGTTTAAGTGCAGCATCTGTTTCCTGCCAGGCCACAACTGACACACTGCTCCATCACCCCTCACCAGAGTCCCTGCCAGCCTCACAGGATGGCCAAAAGGTTTGTAGGTGTCTTGGTGTTCAATACCAACGGTCAAAGGTCACCAGACATTTGAGAAACATTTCCATGTGAAGGAAAGCAACAAATACATACCAAAAAAAGGAACTAAGGGAAAAAAACAAGTATACAGGGAACAAAAGAAGACTTCATCAAAAACCAAACACTAAAAGGTTGAAACAACCTAAGTCCCCATCAACAGATGAATGGATAAAGAAGATGCAGTATGTGTGTGTGTATACACACACACACACACACACACACACACACACACACACACAATGGAATACTATTCAGCCAGAATAAAGAATGAAATCTTGCCATTTGTGACAACATGGATGAGACCTTGAGGGTATTATGCTAAGTGAAATAAGTCAGACAGAGAAAGACAAATACACTATGATTTAACTGATATGTGGAATCTAAAAAAAGAAAGAAAAACAAAATAAGTGAACTAAACCTAAACCAAAACAAACACTCAGATACAGAAAACAGAGTAGTGGTTACCAGAGTGGGAGAGGGGGAGGGTGAAATGGGTAAAGGGGGTCAACTGTATGGTGATCCATGGAGCACGTTGTAGGGTATACACGAGTCGAAATACAATGTTGTACACAGGAAACTTACATAATGTTATAAACTAATGTTACCTCAATTAAAATGTTTTTAATAAAATAAAATAAATACTATATAAGGAGGAAAAAAACACTAAAAGATTCTCAAAATGTGAAGAGACGATATTGTATCCATGAAACAAGGACAGGACACAAATAAAAAATAGAGAGACAGAGAAAGAGGGAGATAAAGAGAGAAAGGGAGGGGGGAGGAGGGGGAAGAGGAGGCAAAGTTGTTGCAATCAAGAGGATGAGAAAGATCTTGGAATACAAAATATTATAGCCAAAATTTAAAAAGCTGAATAAAAGAGTTGTTATATAAAGTCAAGGAAATCTCCCAGGAGGTAAAATAAAAGACAGTGAAATAGAAAATAGAACAGAAGGGATAGGAAATATAGAGGATCATTCCAGAAGGTCAAATATCCAACTTATATGTAGTCCAGGAAACAAGTAAATAAATGGAAGGACTGAAATTATCAAATTAATAATACAAAAAAAAGTCCCTAAATTGAAGGCCAATCGTCTCCACATGGAACGGGCCCATCAGGTGTCCAAGACAATGAACAAAAAAAGATTCACACCAGGACATAGTCTCATGAAATTCAGCATACCAGTGATAAATCCTAAAATCTTCCGGAGAGAACAAGCAAGTTGCTTAACAAAGGGATTGGGGATCAGAATAGTATGAGACGTCTCAATCAGGTCTCTAGAAGTTGGGAGATAACAGAGCAATACCTTCCACATTCTGAGAGTTAATGACCCTCAACCTAGAATTCTACACTCAACCAAACCATCAATCAAATATGAAAGTGGAAGAATGACATTTCCAGACATGCGAGGACTCCAAATGCATGCCTCCCATGTACTCTTCCTTCAGAAACGTCAGAAGGATGTGCCCCAGCAGAGAAAGGAGTACACTAAGAATACGGAAGATACGAGACCCAGGAAACTAAGGGTGCCACCCAAGAGAGCAGTGACAGGACGACCCCTGGATGACGCTGTGTAGCAAGACCAGAGGGCAATCGGTTCAGCTGAAACAACATGGAGAACTCGAGGAGGGAGTTCTGATTTCATTGACTATGCGGAACATGTTATTCATTACCTTTGGCAGATCTGGTGGATGACGTGGTAGGGAGAATAATGCCCCCCGCAGCCAAAGATGCCCACATCCTAATTCCTGGAACCTGTAAATATGTTAAGTTAGATGGAAAAGAGAAATTAAGGTTGCAGATGGAATTAACGTTGCTCATCAGCCAACCTTGGGAAGGGGCGAGGAGGCTGGATTATCCAGGTGGGCCCAATGTAATCACAAAGGTCCTTAAATATGCAACAGGGAGGCAGAAAAAGAGTCAGAGTGGTGCAGCGTGAGAAAGACGGGACCAGCTGTAACCAACTTGGAAGATGGAAGGGGCCAAGGAATGCAGGCAACCTTTGAAAGCTGGAAAAACAAGGGAATGGCTTTTCCCCTAGAGCTTCCAGAAGGAATGCAGCCCTGCCAACACCTTGATTTTAGCCCAGTGAGACCCATTTTAGACTTCTGGCCTTATTATAGCAGCAATAGGAAACTAATACAGAGGATTGGAATGAGGCCTAAAAACTCAGCAAATAAGAAAGTCAAGACAGTTATTAACATCAGGAGAAACAAGTTGTAAAAAAAAAAAAAGGAAAACAATCTATAGTATAAACTATGTGGTTCATTTAACAAACAATATGTGGTCATAAAATGTAAAGCAATTAATATATTGATTAACCAAAAAATATGATAATAATATAGTGGGTGACTTTGGGGTGAGAAGTTGGGAAGGGTAATGGAGGTGATTCTAAGAGGAGCTCAATAGATAGTGCCTAAAATTAATGTCAAGAAATAGCAGTATAGGCATGTTATTTATTTATTTAGTTTTGGCTGCACTGGGTCTTAATTGCTGTGTGCGGGCTTTCTCTAGTTGTGAGCGGGGGCTACTCTTCATTGCGGAGCATGGGCTCTAGGTGGGCGGGCTTCAGTAGTTGTGGCACACAGGCTCAGTAGTTGTGGCTCGTGGGCTCTAGAGCACAGGCTCAGTAGTTGTGGCACACGGGCTTAGTTGCTCCGCGGCATGTGGGTTCTTCCTGGACCAGGGCTTGAACCCGTGTCCCCTGCATTGTCAGGTGGATTCTTAACCACTGCCCCACCAGGGAAGCCCAGGTTATGTTATTTAGATATAAGGAGGTAAATCCATTAGACAGAGGTATAAGATTTGAAAGTGGATCCCCCTGGGGAATGGAACTGAGGAATACAAGGGAGGAAAGCAGGGGTCCACGCATAGCGAGAGAAGCCTTATTTAGGACAATTGTTTACAATGTGTGTAGAGCACTTTCCCGTCCCCGCTGTAACAAATTATTACGAACGGAGTGGCTTAAAGCAACACAAATTTATCTTACCATTCCAGAAGTCAGAAGTCCAAAATGGGGGTCACTGGGCTGAAATGAAGGTGTTGGCCTGGCTGAACTACCTCCAGAGGCTCTACGGGAGAACCCATTTCCTTGCCTTTTCCATTTCTAGAGACTCGAGGCTGCTGGCGTTCCGGAGTTCGTGGCCCTTTTCCCGGCAGCAATTACATCTCTCTGAACTCTGCTTCCATCATCACAGCTCCTTCTGTAACTACCTTGTCTCCCTGTGTTGCTAATAAAACCCCTTGTGATTATATTGGCCCACATGGATAATCCAGAACAATCTCCCCAGTGCAAGATCATTAACTTAATCACACCTGCAAATTTCCTTTTGCCAGGTAACATAGTCACACTTTCCAGGGATGAGGACGTGGACATCTTTGGTGGAGTGGCGTTATTATGCTTACCCCAAGGCGTCTATGTTTAATTTAATTAAAAAAAATTTTTTTTGGCCACGTGGCTGGCGGGATCTTAGTTCTCCAACCAGGGATGGAATCCGTGGCCCCTGCAGTGGAAGCGCCAAGTCCTAACCACAGGACCACCTGGGAATTCCCTAAAAATATTTTTTAAAACATGCACTCTTTGACCCAACAATTCTCCTTCTAGGAATTAATGCTAGTGAAATAATTAGTCATATGTACAGAAATTTATGTTCATAGACACTGTTCATGATGCTGAAAAATTATAAACAAATACATGTTCATGATAAAAAGGTTTAAGGTACAGCTATAAAGACTACTATGTAGCAATTAACTACCATGCTATAGAGCTTTATGATGAATAGCAAAAGATGTTCACTGTATGTTGTGAAAAAAGAAAAAGACAAAATAGTAAGTTCACTACTATCTAATTTTTATTTTTTAAAAGTGTGGGTGTATTATGTGCAGAAAAATGTGTTTTTGTTATGCACGTATGTATGTACATATGTGTGTGTGAGTTTATGTAGGGAGACAGAGACAGATACAGAGAGAGTAGGAAAATGTGAGTGTGTGTGTGTGCATGCACAGTGAGTGCATGTGCCAAAGGCCCACAGGACTGACACCAAACTGGTAACTCTGGTTACCACTGAGTGGTAGGAATACATACAATAAATTTTCATTTTCTTCTTTATGCCTTCTCCTACTTTCTAGGATATTGTCCCCCATCAAGCATGCGTTACTCTTATAACCAGAAAAAAAGTTATTTTCATTTTGCATAAACAAATAACTTTTAAAATGAGCATCTGAGGGCCTAGAGACTAACTATAGCAACAGCTGTGACCGAAGATTACACATGTAGCAATTAGCACAGCTAAGAAAAGATGTTAACAACCTTTATTAACACTCTCCAAACATGGTTTAGCTATCCATGCTCTAGGAGTACGTTGAAGCCATGACTATAAATCTCCATATCTTGTTCTCTTTCAAATCTTGTTCTGTGCTAAGGTCTGCTAGGCTAGAACATCTTAGTGGGCACTGAGTCTCAACTGGTTTCCAGGCAGCAGTCGAAAAAACAGCTCGATTCCCTTCCTTGCCCATTAGGTGGGGCAAGAAAGCTTTAGAAGAGTCCCTACCAGCTAATACATGAACAGGAAGAGACCAAACTGAAAAAAAAAACTGGTACAAGGGCTCAGAAGTCACCTCTGTCCATTTGGGAGGCATGTGTGCTAAAATTTTTCAAGGATGAAAACTATTTCCAGAGTTTTCTAGAGAATGCCAAGTTGGGAGTCTGTAAAATGTGTTTCAGTACCTGAAGATCATACCAGCTACCAAAACAAAACAGAAACAGACTCACAGACATAGAGAACAAACTAGTGGGGTTACCAGTGGAGAGAGGAAGTATGGAGATAGGGGTAGAGTATTGAGAGACACAAACTACTATGTATAAAATAAATAAGCAACAAGGATATATTGTACAACACAGGGAAATAGAGCCATTATTCTGTAGTAACTTTAAATGGAGTACAATCTATAAAAATGTTGAATCACCATGTTATACACCTGAAACTATTATAGTAAATCAACTGTACTTCTAATTAATTAGTTAATTAAAATACCTCTGGTTGAAATGCAAATTAAAACAACACTGAGATAGCACTTTTATGGATCAGACTGGCAAAAATTCAAAGCTTGTCAACACACTCCACTGGCCAGGCTATGGGAAATTCCAACTGGTACAACTCCTGTGGAGTAGAGCGGGCAGTATCTAAGAATATTCCGTATATAGTTTACCGTTCCATCCAACAATCTCACTTCTTGCAATTTACCCTGAAGATTCACCTCCAACAAGATGAAAATAAATATGCACAAGGTTATTGATTACAGCATTATTTGTAACTGCAAAATATCAGAGACTACCGAAATGTCTGAACATGAGTGTGGTTGAATAATGGCATAGGGACAAGTGGAGGACTGCAACTGTAAAGGAGAGGGAGGACAACCTCACAAAGTGACAGGGAGTGACTTCCAGGATTTCTTAAGTGAAAAGGGCCAAGTGCAAAAGAGGATATAAAAGATGCTTCCTTCTGCGTAAGGAAAAAGGGGAAGTAAGAAAACATACATGTATCTGCTTGTCGTTCCCCAAAACACAGGCAGGAGAAGCTGGAAGTTGGTCACCTACAAGGAGAGGGAGGGAACGTTGTTGAAGGAATACGGGACGGAGTGACACTTCTCTTAGTGTATCCTTCTGTATAGCTTTGATTTGTGGGAGTATGTTAATATTCTATATATTCAAAAAATCAAATGAACAAGGATGAAAAGGGAAAAAGCCAAAACTGAAAGCAAATTAAAAAAAAAAATCCCAACTGTATTTCAAATGATGTTCCTTGTATCATCCTTGCAACTTTTCTGTAAGTGTATTTCCAACTAAAAAAGTTTTAGATAGATGGAGAGACAATTGGTTGAAATGTGTGACAATGCCATTTCACACCTACTAGAATGGCTAAAAACACAAAATGACAGGCTGGCAAGGATGTGGAGCCACTGGAACTCTCATACTTTGCTGGCAAGAGTGTAAAATGATACAGCTACTTAGAAAAACAGTTTGGTCATTTCTTATCAAGTTAAACATATACTTACCATTTGACCCGACAATCTCACTTCTAGGCATTTACCCAATTGAAATAAAAAGATATGCTTACGTAAAGACCTGTACTTAATCTGTAATTGCCAAAAGGTAGAAGGAACAAATGCTTATCAAGTAGCGAATGGATAAGTAAATTATGGTACATCCAGACAATGTAATACTACTTAGCAATAAAAAGGAATGAATTAGTGAGATATATACAACAACAAGGATGAATCATAAAAGCATTATGTTAACTGAAATAAGTCAGACACAACAGGCCACATACTGCATGATTCCATTGATATGGCATTCTGGAAAAGGTAGAATTATAGGGATAGAAAACACATCCATGTTTGCCTGGGGTGGGAGAGGAGACTGCCCACAAAGGGGCACAGAGGAACTTCGGGTGGCAATAAAAGTATTTTATATTTTGACTGTGGTGGTGATTAAATGACTGTATACGTTTGTCAAAACTATTGAACTGTATGCCTTAAAAGGGTGAATTTTAGGGACTTCCCTGGCTGTCCAGTGGTTAAGACTCCGTGCTTCCAATGCGGGGGCGGTGGGGCGGGGGGTTGATCACTGGTTGGGGAACTAGGATCCCACATTCCATGCGGCATGGCCAAAAATTTTTTTTAAAAAAGGTGAATTTTACTGTATATAAGTCATACCTTAGTACACCTGACTTTAAGAAAGAAACTCTGCCTGGGTCTGAATCCCAGCTCTGGCACTTATTAGCTGGTGACCTTGGGCAAATTACTTACCTCCTCTCTGCCTCAGTTTCCTAATGGAGACAATAATAGTACCTACCTCATAGTCTTTCTGTGAAGATGAAATGAGTTAATACATGGAGAGTGCTAGGACATTGCTTGACACAGAGTAAGTGCTTAGTACTTGGGAGCTCTTGTTTTTTGGTTGCGTTGTGTCTTCGTTGCTATGCGTAGGCTTTCTCTAGTTGCGGCGAGCGGGGGCTACTCTTTGTTGCGGTGCGTGGGCTTCTCATCGCGGTGACTTCTCTTGTTGTGGAACACGGGCTCTAGGCGCGTGGGCTTCAGTAGTTGTGGCACGGGGGCTCAGCAGTTGTGGCGCACGGGCTTAGCTGCTCCGCAGCATGTGGGATCTTCCCGGACCAGGGCTCGAACCCATGTCCCCTGCATTGGCAGGCGGATTCTTAACCACTGTGCCACCAGAGAAGCCCGTGAGCTCTTATTCTTAGGGTCAGAACAGACGAGTCTGAGTCTGAAAGCTTGGCTGCCAGTTCCACCACTCAGTAACTACGTAAGCTTGGCAAAGTCGTTTAACCTCTGGTAATCTCAAAGCTGTGGCAGTGTTACCCCCCACCTGCCTTGTACACCACACTGGGTATTTACAAAGATCAGATGGGATAAAGGTGAGATCAAGTAATGCCTTGGTCATTCAAGGATAGTTTTTTTTTTCCAAAAATTGGAGAAAGCAGCATCTGAGAGGACTGCCTGGATTCTGAGTCTCTCTGTGAATCCAGGGGCTATTAACCGAGATCATGAACAGAGGAAAAACACTTTTGGGGTTCATTTCAGTTTCAGACAGGATGAGTTTGAGATAGCTGTAGGACATTCAGGTGGAAATTTCTATGTGACAAATAGAAGTAAGTGTGTAGAGCTTGGGGAGAGAGGTCAGGGGTAGAGATAACTTTTTTAAAAAAAATTAATGAACACATGATATCAAAAGACATGCATATAAATTAAATCATCCAAGAAAAATGTGGAGGGAGAGAAGAGAGCCAGGGAATGGGCCCTCAGGATCACCAGCACAAGGGGGCAGACAGAGGGTGAGAGGCCTCAGAGGAGACAGAGAAGAGAGGTCCAAGGGAGAAGGCCAGGAAGGGAAGAGAGAAGAATTGAATTCAACAAACACCAAAACAGCTGGGGGCTCTGGAAGACAGACAAAAATGAATGAAAACAAAGCAAAGGTGATGAAAAGAGTAAACAATTGAAAAAAGAGCCCAGATAGCCAGGTGCTGCCCTGAGGGTTGGGAGGTTTGGACAGAGCTTCAGAAAATAGAGACGGTGGAAGGGGAAAATTATCATAGAATGGAAGGATCTAAGTCTCCAGGCAGAAGGGGCCCAACAGGAGCTCAGCTAAACAAAGGACCCATTCAAAAGACCCATCGTTGATAACTTTTAGAAGATCAGAGAAAAAGAGAAAGTTCTAAATCTCTCCGAGGTTAAAAAACAGTTCACATATACGGGAGTAGGAGCCAAAGCAATGGAGAAACGTTTTTAAAATAGAAAGAAAATTATTTCTAATCTATTCTAGATATTTCATATAAGTAGAATCATATAATATTTGTCCTTTTGTGACTGGCTTATTCACTTAGCATAATGTTTCCAAGGCTCATGCACGATGTAGCATATATCAGCACTTTATTACTTTTCATGGCTGAATAAGATTCCATTGTATGGAGAGACCACATTTTGTTTATCTATTCATCTGTTGATGGACACTTGGGTTGTTTCCACCTTTCGGCTTTTGTGAATAATGCTGCAACTACAAGTTTATAAGTCCCTGCTTTTAATTCTTGTGGGTATATACATACCTAAGAGTGGAATTGCTGCATCATATGGTAATTCCATGTTTAGCTTTTTGAGGAACTTCTAAGGCAACGTTTTTTCACCATAGTTGTTAAGAGACCATTAAATTAGTCACACTGTGTTCCCTACAATCCCTTGCAGAATATTGTCATCAGCAAGAACTTCACAACATTGGAGTCAATTTCTTCTTTACTAAATATTATTTTAAATGTCATTACAAGGGATTAAAATTTGAGGTAAGAATTTACTTTACAAAATTACCTGTAAAGTTTAATCTAGTTTTTAATAGCTTAAATGATACGTACAGCAAAAACAAGCTTTCTTAACGTTAATAAGTCAGGGTTTTAGAAGACATTTTTAGGGGACTGCCCTGGTGGCACAGTGGTTAAGAATCCGCCTGCCAATGCAGGGAACATGGGTTCGAGCCCTGGTCTGGGAAGATCCCACATCCCGTGGAGCAACTAAGCCCACGAGCCACAACTACTGAGCCCGTGTGCCACAACTACTGAAGCCCACGTGCCTGGAGCCCATGCTCTGCAGCAAGAGAAGCCACTGCAATGAGAAGCCTGCACACTACAGTGAAGAGTAGCCCCTGCTCGCCACAACTAGAGAAAGCCCACACGCAGCAACGAAGACCCAGTGCCGCCAAAAATAAATAAATAGATAGATAGAAGACATTTTTAGCTTCCTGAGAATAGGATTCTATCCCATGCCCTCTAAAATACGTAAACTTGAATGTCATACAAACTGCAAACACATTTTAAACATGTATGTGACTATCTGCAAAGGTTGAATATACATAAATAAAATATTATCTCAGCTACCAAAAAGATAAAGCTCAGAAAAAAAGACTAATAAAAAATAGCAAAAGTTAGTTGACACTAAATAT
Organism: Tursiops truncatus; assembly: GCF_011762595.2. Classification (NCBI taxonomy): domain Eukaryota; kingdom Metazoa; phylum Chordata; class Mammalia; order Artiodactyla; family Delphinidae; genus Tursiops; species Tursiops truncatus. Next base: position 112,488,090 of record NC_047055.1, on the reverse strand, counting down.
ATATGAGCAGTGTTATTATGAATGAATTTTTCTTACTTTTACATACTATTCTAAGTGAATTTAAATTATATGTAATTATAAATTATTAGAAATCAATAATTTTTATTAAAAAGTTAACACAACACATAAATAAGCTTATCCACATTGATGATGTGGGAGGGACACAGGCAGTAAAATCCCTCTGGACTAAGGAGAAGTAGGTAGCCCTTGGAGGTAAAGCTTGTTTACATGAATTTTTAGTAACAGATACACAATGGATAGGATATTCTTACCACTTTTTTTAAAAAATGGCTTTATTTTATAAAAATGATACAATGTTCATTATATTCAACCAGAATACAGAAAAGCACAAAGAGTCACTCATAATCCCACCACTTAAAAAACCATCTGTGTTAACAGTGGGTGGGCATATGTCCGGACCTCTCTATTCATGTACAGACACTACTGATGGTGAAAACTGATATACTTTTTATCTTTAAAAGTTTTAGTTAAATTTATTTGAATGCTACAGAAAAAAATTAGAAATGAAACTGAAGGTGCTGCTCAACTTCAGATTAATATTTTTTCATCATAAGGTCTACTGGTTCCTAAAAGACCTAAGTAAGCCAGTGATTCTCAAACTCTTGAGCGAGCATCTGAATTCCCTGGAGGGCTTGTTAAAACAGACTTCTGGGGACTTCCCTGGTGGCGCAGTGGTTAAGAATCCGCCTGCCAATGCAGGGGACATGGGTTCGAGCCCTGGTCCGGGAAGATCCCACATGCCGCGGAACAGCTAAGCCTGTGCGCTACAACTGCTGAGTCTGCGCTCTAGAGCCCGTGAGCTACAACTACTGAGCCCACATGCCACAACTACTGAAGCCCGCGTGCCTGGAGCCTGTGCTCCACAACAAGAGAAGCCACCGCAATGACAGGCCTGAGCACCACAATGAAGAGTGGCCCCCACTCACTGCAACCAGGAAAAACCCACGCACAGCAACAAAAGACCAAACACAGCCAGCCAGCCAGCCAGCCAGCCATCCATCCATCCATCCATCCATCCATCCATAATATCCGTTTTTAAAAAAAACAGACTGTGCTGGGCCCCACCCCCCGAGCTTCTGATTCAGTAGGTCAGGGGTGGGGCCAAGAATCTGCATTTCTAACAAGTTCACGGGTGATGCTGATGGTTGGGGAACCATACTTTGAGAACCACTGCATTAAGGTCAAGAAAAAGACTGAAAAACTTAAGGTTGGACACTACGTTTTTTTCTATTTTATATAATACAATCTTAGACACCATAACTTGACATGACACCTGCCCATGAAAGATGAGGTGGTTAGTTCTTAGAATTCATCCCATTTTCCCCTACCCCACCTCACCCCACCTCCACCATGTCCCGACTGATTAACGTACTTCCATTTTTGTCACGATTTATAACATTTACATTCTATTCTACATCTCTGATTCCTCAGTTTTAAAACCTTAGTTGTATATTTTAACGGATTCAGAGCTAATAACCATTCCTTTTGGTGGGACTTCGTTGGGGAACCTGGTATCCTCTCTCGTCTGGGTTCCCATTAAGTGTCCAGAACTGGTGCTCACTGGACCAAAAGGTGTATCTTATCCTGTGAGCTTTGGCTTCCCCAGGCTGCTCTGCAACCCAGAGAACGCCTTGTCCTGGTGAATCTTTCCCCTTTCCCTGAAGTCCTGAGACAGAAGTAAAGCCCTCACCTTCCCAAGGATTTTCCTTGACTCTCCTCTGTATGACCTGGTCACCGCACCAGTCCCTTTGTACATACCAGGGCTCCACATCACTCCAGTTTCTTTGCTCAGTGCTACTTAAGGGGTGGAGGGGGGCTGCGAGTCACACCTCACCTTGCTGCATTGGCATCTTCTCCGTGCTTCCTTGTTCGGTTGCTGCTGGTGAATCTGTGGCTGCCGGTTACTGAGTTTGCCAGATAATGGAAAAGGAGAGTTTCTGATCCAGCTTTACTTTTCCTGCTTCCTTCCACCTGAAAGTATCCCCATCCTTTTTCTAAAAACTACTGAAAAATGTAGGATTTATTGGGTAAAAGATGGTCCACATGATGCATCTACATAAATTATTATAATGTAAATACAATAGTTTTTTCCAACAGAAAAAAATGTATCCTCCAAAATATTTATAGTAGTTTTATCTGTGATAAGATTATGGCTGATTTTTTAAAAACTGAAATTTACATTGACATAATCGTAGATTTACATGTAGCTATAAGAAATAATCCGGAGATCCCATGTATGCTTTACCCAATTTCCCCCAACCCATCAAATTTTAAAACCAGCAAAACCACCAATGGAATAGTGCCTCTTGAGGTCTGTGAAACCAATAAGAAAGAAATGTGACCAGGGGATGCTCAACCAGGAATGCCAATTTCTCTCTCAACCTTTAGTATATTATGTTCGGTATAGCACTTCACACTATAGGTTGCAGTTCTTTGTTTCTGTGAATGTCTTCCCCAACAGTCGATTAGGTGTCTCAGAGCAGGAACTGTGTCTTATTACCTTTGTCTTCCAGGGCCAGAGGAGGGCCTACCACACAGAGGAGGAAGGTGAGAAGGCAATGATATGTGACTTATCAAAATAACTTTTCTTCTGAAGTCTTACACATTCAAGAATTCAAATTATTTCCAGTCAATAAAAAGTGCTATGGATAACCTTTTGTTCAACCTCCACACAAAAATTAGATATTTAATTCCTAATAGACATAGTCTATTTGTTACTCATTCATGCAACTAATATTTAATGAGTTCCTACCATTTGTCAAGTAGGATGCTGGCAGCTGGGAATGCTATGGTGAACAAGACAGACATGGTCCCTCTCCTTATTTTATACTTTAAATTATAAAGCAAGCCCTTCTTTTTAGCCATTAGATTTTATGCACTCAATATTTTCTAAATACATCCATGCTACAAATAGGTATTTTGCAAATAACATGCTTTTTGCATTTTGAGACAGTACCAAAAGTATATTCAAATATGCCTAAATAGGAAACCGGTTGTGGAATGATTAATATTGAATCAACCATTTTACCCTTAAGTGCTACAATAAGTAAAAATAGAGCTAGAGAACCAACTTTGTTTAGTCAGTTACATTTTTTTTTTCTTTTTTTGGCCGTGCCGCACTGTGCCGCGCCCAGCACCATGTGGGATCTTAGTTCCCTTACCAGGGATCAAACCTGCGTCCCCTGCATTGGGAGTGCAGAGTCTTAACCACTGGACCACCAGGGAAGTCCCCAAGTTACATTTCTATGTTTAATGTCCATTTTCCCTATCAGGCTGTACGTACCATAAAGGCGGGCTCTATGTGTCTTGCTCTCTTGTTCATTGCTATAATTTTAGCACAGAATCTGTGCAATAAATATGCATTAACCTAATGATGAACTATTCGAGGTTTATAACTGTTCCTCAGAGTATGGGAATAAATGAAATAAATTATTTTAAAATTTAAGGCAGATGTTTTGGGTACTTAACACAATACAAAGTTGTCATACTGCTGTGTGCATGCATTTTTTTCTTGCCATAAGTGGAATGTAAAAAAAAAAACCTGACCTATAGAGACAGTACACAGCATAAGACAGGCCATCCATCTAAATTTATTACCCAATTTTAATGCATCAAGCACTCTTGCCCCCTTACTGCTGACCCACTAAGGAAATGGCTACTCTATCTTTTAAAGGCATGTTTAAAAAATTAAACGTTTGCAATAAGATTTTTCATAATCCAGTCATGAAAAAGTTAAGTTCTTACCAGATTTTGATGCAGAAAGTTCTGTCTTTGTAAGTGCAAAACAGTGGTTTAAAAATCAACAGTTCCTACCAAGGGCTATAATTCTCACATGAAATTAAAATAATGTTCTCACAAACTGGCAAGTAACTGCTTCAAGCAGAAGGAGCAACAGTATTTTATTTAATTACAATTAAACATTTCACAAAAGTTTAATTGGGAATGTATATGTACTATTAAGCAGAACACAGAAAACATAAAGAAATAAGGTATTGAGACCTAAAATATCATTTAAAATCCTACCAATGTTATCTTACACATAGTAGGTACTCAATACAACTGAACTGAAAATAAACACTTTATAATATGTGCTTGCAAAATGTGTAATGCTGTAGTAGTAAAGTACAATTTCTGAATATGAGATTTTGTCTGTCAGTTTTTTTAAAAGCCTTTAAAAATATGATATGCATGAGCTTACCCTGAGGGAAAGTAAGATGGAATACAGATTATAAAATCTTTATGTATTTTCCACAATAGCATTTTGAAGTTGGAAAAGAGCAAATAGTTGTGGAAAAAAACTGAACGAACCAATTACTCAAAATTCAGTACACTCATAACTACCTGATGGAAAATTTGAAGCACCTTTTCTTATGTCTTCTTATGTCATAATATGAAATGTATGAATTATATAGACCTTGATCTTCAGAAGCTTAAGAAAACTTCAAGTTGTAAGCCAAAATGTCATCAGAAAAAGAAAAATCTGGTATAAAAATTGCTACGTAAGGCCACTGTTTAAAGTTCTTTCATGTACAGACACTATACAATTCAGGTACTTTTGTTTTTGTTTTTATTACATAAGCAAAACTTTCAACATAGAAACGTCTGGATATAACTCAGTTCTCTATGAAACCATGCTCAGAGAAAAATGCATCAACAAATAATGCCCTTTTGAGACTTTTTGCAAAAGAAGCTGTAGTTAATACGACTTTTAAATTGAATACTGTAATTTAAAAGCAATTGTTAAGGGTAAAAAAGTTGCAGCATTCCACTACGGAAAAATAAAGTTATTTTATCAAGATAGTTACAGTATTAGTGCTTTAGTGCCAATTCTAACTCTTGACAAAAAGATGCTCCCAAATATCATCCTGTAGTGTCATTCATTTCCACTTGTAACAATTCCAGATTAGATTGCTGGGGCAATGTTTGTATATTCCTATTGAGAGAAAACAAAAGAAATACAGACTTCAAAAGAAGCATTGGTTAAAACATCTGAGCTAGAGTTTTGTTTACATTGCAATTTTCAAAATATTTTAATTAATGTATTACCGCTTGCACTCAAGATCCCCACAAAGCTATCTGGATTCCCAAAGACACAAAGTAACAACAAAACACATCAACGCGGATATCAAATGATAAGTCAGTAGGACAAAAAATATATATGGCACTTGATAGGCTGGTATTAGTAAGCTAATGAAAACAGCATTCTGCTATTTGGGCGAGTTTCACTGGGGACATCACTGACAAAAACTCAAGACTCTTAAACCGTAGTCCCTCAAGAACAGAGCCTGATGTGACACACGCACAACCTCAAATGGGTACTTTATCTTTGTCATCATATGGTATCTAATTCTAAAACTATATGGACTCTTCTAGCATGACTGGTAACAGCAGAGAAAGCTATTAGAGGGGGGAAAGCTTTCCTGCTTTTGGATGGTTACCTACAATGTACGAAGATATATGGCTTCAATAAACACAGGAAAAGGAATTCACAATAACAATAAGACTATGATTAAAGGATAACAAATGTGAATTCTATACTGTGATGCTATGCAAAATGTTAAATTACCAACCACAAACTGGACATAGGACCATGCAACTAATAAAAGAGCAAAAATGGTAGAATGACATGTTTTTCTGGGACATTAAAAAACTTATTAATACATATATCCTTACCTTTTACTAGGATCTTACATTATTAAAACTGAAAGAAATTTAAAAGTTGATTTATATTTTGGCACTTATATTAGTATGGAAACGTTTAATTCCAAACAAAAACAGTACTGAAGAAAATTCTTCTATTTTGGTTAATGAAATGTTCAAAATACATGCATATATATTTTTGTCAACATCATTCCTTTAAACAGAGCCAGAATACATTGTATCCTATTTCTTTACTCATTATATAATATAAACATCATTTACATTGATCTTCAAATAAAATATCTGTTGCCTACTAACAAATGTAAAAGGAAACGCTAACTATAATAATTCTGAAAAACTTTTTCAACTGAAATATCTTGTTTATAAAAATGTGGAATTATTCTGAATCACATTCACCCTTGACATGGCTTCTTCTACACTATCTCTTGGATTGATCCCTGCATTCTTCCAATTATTTGAAAACCTATTATAAGCAGAATGCTGAACTAGACATACGAGCATCACCCTCCTCTAGGTTTTCATAACTTGACACTTGAGTCAACTGTTTCCTTGTTGATCTTCCTGCACCTCGCCTCCTCCCAGAACCTGCTCACCCAGCCATCAGCCTCAAACACCACTTTCTCCTTCTCAGTCTAGGAAGATGTCCTACTGTCACCACATCACATCCTCTATATTCTACCCAGATTTTGAGGTCCTCTATAATTTGCATACCCCTGTCTCTACCCAACTCCACATTCTACTCCCAAAAATGGATCTTTGGCTGTAGCCCATTCTAAGTCCTACTCTCCATGACTCAGCTTACAACCTACCTCTTTGGTGAAGAGAGTAGAAATCACAGTACTTAGCATACATTCCCTGACCATTTCTAATACACTGATCCTTTCCACCTCTCTGTAGGCACTTACCATCTGTGAAAATAAGCTCTTCAAAAATATGGCTGTGCAGAAAAGAGTTAATATAGCATACCTGACCGCTATTGTTTGAAAAGTCTGATTATAAGGTTGGCCCTTGGCTGGCATCTAAGAACTTAGATTTCAGGACGGTTTCCACCACTGATGAGTGCATAAATTGTGCAAACAACATGGTCCATGCTGAACATCTGCTTTCTTGCTCTGAGTCTGGAATGTGGTATGTGCCTGGCAGGGGGTGCCTATGTGACCAGCGCTGGGCGCTGAGTCTCTAACGAGCCTCCCTGGTTGGCAACATTTCACGCGTGTTGTCACAGCTCGTTGCTGGGGGACTCAGGCACATCCTGTGTGACTCCACTGGGAGGGGACTCTTGGAAAGCTGCACCTGGTGTCCTCTGGACTCGCCCGTGCGCCAATTCCCCGTGCTGATCGTGCTGTGCGGCCTTCCGCTGGAACATCTCATCTATGAGCGCCACCACATGCTGAGTCCTCTGAATCCTCCTAGCGAATCACTGAACCCGGGGTGGTCTTGGGGACCCCTGACACAATTGCTGCTGTTCACTAACTTTTTAGAGCTATGGATGGGTGTGTGTGTGTATGTGTCTATGTGTGTATGATTAGATTAGATTCCATTCAACAAGCATTTTTAAAGACAGACCATATGAAAGGTAATGGGGGAGATGTGACGCTAATGAGGTACCCTCTGTGAAGGAGTTGATCAACTATTTGGGGAAATAGGAAGGTAAACAGCAACAGTTAGAGACCAAATGAAACAAGAGCTAAAGAGGGGGCTTTGGTAAGGCTTTACAGTGGATCATAAAAGGACAGCAGGGTTTAATAAGAAAAGGATGGGGATCAGGAGGCTATTTCTAGCCAAGAGAACGTCAGGAACAAAGATAGAAATACATGAAAACGGGCTTCCGTGGTGGCGCAGTGGTTAAGAATCCGCCTGCCAATGCAGGGGACACGGGTTCAAGCCCTGGTCTGGGAAGGTCCCACATGCCGCGGAGCAACTAAGCCCGTGCGCCGCAACTACTGAGCCTGCGCTCTAGAACCTGCGAGCCACAGCTACTGAGACCGTGTGCCACAACTACTGAAGCCTGTGCACCTAGAGCCCGTGCTCCGCAACAAGAGAAGCCACCGCAATGAGAAGCCTGTGCACCGCAATGAAGAGTAGCCCCCGCTCACCACAACTAGAGAAAACCTGCGGGCAGCAACGGAGACCCAATGCAGCCAAAAATAAAAGAAATAAATTTTTTAAAAATACATGAAAACATATATTATGCTCCAAAAAACAGAGGGTGCATGGAAAAATGTGGTTAGAAAGGCAGCTTAGGGCTGGACCTGGCTAACAAGTCTGGTCTCTTTTTTGATAGGCAACAGATTCCTTGGAAGGTGTCTGCACAAGAGTGATATGACTCCGACTGTGTTTTGGGACAATAACTGTGTTACTAGTGAAGGGACAGAATAAGCAAATCACAGGAGGCAAGGGAGCAAGTTAGAGGCTGCTAAGATTCCCCAAGCAGACCAGGAATACCTACGAATGTAGCATACAGTAAAGGTGGCATTTTCAATCAGTGGGGAAAGGACAAATTACTCAATAAGCAAGCAGTGTTAGAAAAATTGACTATCTCCTGGGAAAAAAATCAGATCCTGCCCTTATATTGTATCGTTAAAACAAATTCTAAAAGGAACAAGTATTTATATGTTGAAAAAAGTAACCATAAAACCACTTAAAGGAAACACACTAAGGAATTTTAATAAGCACAAACATGATATGAAATCTAAAAGCCATACAGGATTAACTTGACAGGTTCATGAAAATTGACAAGTTCTGTAATGTAAAAGCCACCATAAACAGCCAACTAACATGAAATAAATAGGAGCAAAATATATGATAGGTTAATACCCTCAGTAAATCAAGAGCTCTTAAAAATCAGTAAGAAAAAGTACCAACCCTCAACAGAAACATTGGTAAAACATAGAAATAAGGAAATTGAGGGAAGAAATACAAATGACACATAACATATAAAAAATATGTTTGCATCATTAATAACTGAAGAAAGGCAAATGAGAACTATCTCCTGCTATTAAACTGACAACAGAAAATAAAGATTAATAATGTGGAGTGCTGGCTAGGGTGCAGGTAAACAGGAACTTTCATGTACTTCTGGTAAGAACAAAAATGAGTAAAAAGGGAGCTATGGCAAGGTACCAAAATGTCAATGTGCACAGTGGTTTAAAGGAAATAATGAAAACCTGTAAACTATCCTGAAGTCATCAACAGACGCTTGGTTAAGTAAGTCAGTAATCATCAAACTGGTTTACACATACCCTTAGGAGTATATGAAGACTTTCCAGTGAGTATGTGGGTACAGACAGTTTGGAGGGAATCAATTTCCAGATCTTCAAATTCTCAATGTTTGCTTTCCAAAATAACCTGCCTGTACAATCGGTTAAGGCTGATTCCCTACCTCCCACTTTTATACTAGGAAGATACACCTTCTCATCCTGAATCTTAGTACTTTGCATTACCTGGGGACCCCCCCAAAAGAGGGGGAAATTGGAAATACTGGTGACGGTGCCAAGAAAGTGAACCAACCTTAGCAGCTAGTAATAAATAGCATACTTCTGCAAGTCGGATGCTTTCCATTTCTTTGCTTTCGTTTAATTGTAGGAGGACAAAATCAAGCTGTCAGTAAAAGAACATTCAAAATACTTTTTGAGGATAGATCACTAAGTGACTTTTTGGCCTATAATTCAGAGTGAGTCCAAAGAACGGAGTGGCATTGCTATAATAAAAGTTCTTTCATTCCCATCTATACAATCATATAAACAAGGTTTCTCAGGACTTACATTTATAAAAAGAAAAAATGGAATTGATAATTGAACACTATTATTCTACTACTAATAAGTAATATTTATCTATGAATACCCAAACTAATTGAAAAGAGAAATGCATTTCCAATAAAACTTTTATCTGATCAATACTTAACAAAATCTGTAATACATTTACGTTATTTTGATCAACTGTAATGGTCATTCAGTCCAGAGAAATATTGAACACCTAAGAGTCACAGAAATCTATTAATATTATGTGTCAAATTTGATTTGGTGAGCAATAAAAGACTTTCAAAGATAAAAGTCTATGGGGCAAACAGAATGGAATCCAAATTCAAGGCCAAAAAAAGGAATGATGTAAAGTTTCCCACTTGTTAAAAGAGCTCATCTGCGTACTTTAAAAAATGGATGTTACCAAATTCCTGTGGTGTGCAGGTTCACTGAAGAGATTTAAAACAATGATGTAACAGTTTTATTTAAGACTCTATTTATAATATGCCAGAAATTCTATCCTTTATAACAAGTTAAACTTATGATTAAAAAGTATTAGATACCAACCTAAAAATGTACAAGGAGGTAGATAATTTTTCATAATTTTAGGGTATGTAAGCAAAAGAGGTTTGAAAAGCACTGAAATAAATAAGACATCCATAGAGTGGAATGATATGCGGCTATTAAGATGAATGAATTGGATGGAGCAATGGATGAGTGATACAGATAAGAACACCTGGGACAATCGCAGTCAGAAGGAAAACTGGGAGGGTTAGTACGACAAGTTTCTAGCTTGGCTGGCTAGCTGTGAGAGCTACAGACCCTGAGGAGATATCAGTGGTCTGGGGAAGAGAGCAAGTGCGACTTTATTTTTAACAGCTTTACTGAGATATAACTCACATACCATACAGTTCTCCCATTTAAAGTGTACAACTCAATGGTTTTTAGTGTATTCACAGAGTTGTGCAACCATCACAATAATCACTTCTTTTGTGCCCCAGCATCCTTCAGCTCGAGGGACACAGCAGCAGTATAACAGGTTCTTGCTGATTCATCTGATCTTGGTTCCTGTTCTATCTTTGTACCCCATGACTTTCATGGTTTTTTCCAACCCCAAAAGCCATGAATCCTGGTCTCTAACTTCCTTCTCACAGTGTCCTTCTGCTCTCTCCTTCCCCCCTTTCTATCCAGGGGCAGAGATCTGGTAGGCACCGAGCTGACAGGTACCTGGGGACTACTGGAGAGTCTAGGATGCTGAGGAACTCCATGTTTTCCTGACCAAACACACAATTGCTAAAAGTTTTTCAGAGGCAATGTTCCCAGCGGGGACTTCATGAATTCTGAATAGGTTCTCCATCCTAGTCTGGTCCATAGTCAGACCCTCAAGAGTTTCTGAAAACGTCCTATATGAGCAGAGAATATTTCATGGGGGTGCTTGTGAATGACAGTGGATAAAAGACAAGCTTCTTTCCAGGGGGTAATAGACATTTCTCCCATCTCCTCATCTTCCACCCCAAGCACAGAATCCAAGAGAAAGGAAACATAATAAAATGGAATTTGGGTGCCAGAATGGGGTTAATATGACAAGTGCATGATGAATGAGGAGGAAGCATTTTAGTTCTGTACTTTACTAATACTGCTTGGGAATCTTACTACCTTGTAGGCAGCTGGGGAGCTAATTCAGTTTTAGGGAGGCCACGATTATTCTGGTAAGTGGACAATAGGACATATCAGGAGCACGTCTAGGATCTCCCCAACTCTTCCCGGAAGCTGTTTGGCACTGGACACAAGAAGCACATGTCTGATGGCACAGTAAACAGACTGTACTACAGAGGAACATTATAAGAAATTCAAGCCATGACTGATCAGCCCAGACATTTCAATGTGGTGGGGGAGTGAGGAATCCAGACAAGACCAGTCTAAACTTTCCTGGTGGACTTTGAGGCATGTGGAAATACAAAGGTTCATATCTAATTTCAGGTTCAAGAAGTTCCAGGACACCTAGATTAATTAATTAACCATGCATCCTTAATCTAGTCGGTGGTCTAATAATGAAAACAATGAACTCCTTAGTAGGACAAAAAGCCAAAGCAGGGTACAGATGCTGCCTGGACTAAGACTTCTCTCCAGGGCAGGACCTTCAAAGTTCCCCCCAACAATGCTAAAGCTTGGGATAAAGCAACCCTGGAAGAAACCAAAGATTCCAGGCCTTCACCTCTTTTCTTTAGGGCATGAAAGCCAAGGTAAAACGGAGTAATAGGTCTAAACTGTCAGTCTGTACATATGGAATGGGATTCCAGGGTAGCACAATACTACTAGGACAGCTCTAAGGCCAAGTAAGCCGTAAGCACCTTAGTTCACGATTTGCAGGGCAGAAATAGAGACACAGATGTAGACATCAAACGTATGGACACCAAGGGGGGAAAGTGCTGGTGGGGGGGTGGTGGGATGAATTGGGAGACTGGGATTGACATGGATACACTAATATGTATAAAATAGATAACTAATAAGAAAAAAAAAAGTACCTTAGTTCAGACCTTGGCAGAAACAGAGCAGATGTGATGTCTCATTCCTTTCCCTAAAGGTTAGGAGAGTGTGGAGCCCAACTGTTCAGAAGGGTGCTAACAGTAGGGTGCCTGAATTCATGCCATGCTCATAGAGGTGGGCCTAGTTCAAACACAAATCTATACAAAGCCTGGCTATGCCTTGCTTGCAGGTACTGACAGTAGCCAGGGTGGAAAAGCTCATGTCAAAGTAGCTACAACACGAACATCTATGAAGCAGCATCCAGAATGGTAGGCCCAAGAAAGAGTAGTAGACACTGGTTCCTTAAAAATCTAGTGTGTGGCGACGACTTCTAAAGCTCTCAGTTGGCAGCAAAAGGCAAGAGGAAGGTGAGACTGTGATCTGCCCAGGACCCTAACTGCAACTGCTACATTCTAGATGATACAAAAAGCTTAGGCCCTAGGGGCTTCCCTGGTGGCGCAGTGGTTGAGAGTCCACTTGCCGATGCAGGGGACACGGGTTCGTGCCCCGGTCCGGGAGGATCCCACATGCCGCGGAGCGGCTGGGCCTGTGAGCCATGGCCACTGAGCCTGCGCGTCCGGAGCCTGTGCTCCGCAACGGGAGAGGCCACAGCAGTGAGAGGCCCACGTACCGCAAAAAAAAAAAAAAAAAAAAAAAAAAAGAAGCCTAGGCCCTAAAGCCTGGAGACCCATAGCAGGTTGTGGCTCTTTCTAGGACACACTTGTTATGTCCTAAGATGAAGGCTTGATGTCTGGTTTCTACTGGTTGTTAAGTGAGGCTGGCGGGCAATGTGGTCTGGAAGAACTGGGCAGCCAGCAGGAATGGGGCAAGCTGAGGAGAAGAAAAGGATGAGGAAATGGAGCAAGTTCAATGAGAATATAGAAACTGCAGGCTGAGGCAAGCACTCAGGAGCCCCCAATCATCTAAAAAACAGAGGTAAAAATGGAGCTAAATGAAACTAACAATCAGAGTTCAGCACAGAGCTAACAGACGAAAAACACACAATAGGTACCTGAAACCCAACCTTGCAATTGAGGAAAAGGCTTGCCTCACCCTTCCTCCCCGAGTGGGGATCAATGACCAGCTTCCTTGAGAACAGCCAGGCTGTCACCTGTGACTGGGGATGAATGCCTAGAAGACCTACTGCAAAGAAACTTGCCACATGAGACAGGAAGAGAAGCAGCACCTTGGTCCAACATAGGGAGGTGTATGAGAGGGGAAAATGACTCCAGTTACATTCATGTTTTTAAACAAGAGATAGCTTTCCTAACACCAAGAGTGATATACACAGTGAAATTAAAAACCTCTTTTAAGGCACTCAGTTAAAATTGAGGGGTGGGAGAAGTTACAGAAGATATTCTATTCAACGCTAAAACTTCAAAAAAAAAATCAGTTGTCAACTCCATTCTACTGGTCCATCTTTTGAAAAATAAGTTTTACTAAAATCACCAAGTAAGCTCAGTGTAAAGTCTTCACAAGCATGAATACTTATGGGAACACTGAAGGTTAGAAAATGTATAAAACCATAATTAGATTATTTGATAGCAACACTAGATATACATCATCTACTCAGAAGAAAATATTAGCCCCAAATTATTAACAAAAATGAGTCAAACATTGACAAACATGCCTCAACAGATGTAATGCTATTGTTCTCATTTAAAATATAATTTGCAGACGTTACTTTTATATGATATTTATGCTGCATTTTCAAATACCAACATGGTGAATTTAAATAAAATCAATCCACAACTCAAAGAGTACGCAATCCAAATTATCAAGTAATGAAACTTTTTATTAATAGTTAGAGTTAGCATATAGTAGTGACGGTTGCACAGCACTATGAATGTAATTAATGCCACTGAATTGTACAGAGATGGTTAAAATGGCAAATTTTATGGTATATATATTTTATCACAATTAAAAAACATAAATGAATGGGAAAAAAAGATAAGTTAGTGTATTTTGTAATTATGTACCCTTTTTATGTACTCAGTTCAATATTTTTTGGTACCTAGAAAATTCACATTGTATCAGGCTAAAATATATCAGCTAAAAGACTTTACCTGATTTTCCATTTCAAAGATTAACCATACAACAGAAATTCTAAAGTAAAAAGTTCAAACAGCTAGCATATTCAAAGTATTTGAGGTATAATAGCTAAGGCATTCTTCAATTATCATGCAATAAGAACACTGATATCTAGGTTGTTTCTTAAGTCAAAATTACATTACAAACTGAATTTATCTATTAAACATAGATACTTTAGGAGTTCAAAAGTCGGTCAACATTTTTAAATGATCATAATCCAACTAACCTTTTTTTTCCTCAGTAATCTTTCTCTGAATTTATTAGTGATAAATCCACTTGGACCAGCAAACCGTAAACGCTGATATTTAGCCTGAATGCACAAGCTCTTCTGTAGTAGGCCTGATTTATACTGGGGCTGAAATGTGCCACCTCTAAAGTTGGTCTGTAAAGGAAAAAAAAATTAAATGTTAAAACTATAGCTTCCAAGTCTATTTTATTAGTATAAGAAAGGGGGGGGCTTCCCTGGTGGCGAAGTGGTTGAGAGTCCGCCTGTCAATGCAGGGGACACGGGTTCGTGCCCCGGTCCGGGAAGATCCCACATGCCATGGAGCGGCTGGGCCCATGAGCCATGGCCGCTGAGCCTGCGCTCCGCAACGGGAGAGGCCACAACAGTGAGAGGCCCGCGTACCGCAAAAAAAAAAAAAAAAAAAAAAAAAAAGAAAGGGGAAAAGGTCTGGAATGTAGAGCTTCCCTTAATTCTAGGTACTACAGATATTTAAAGGGAAAAGGTTAATGATGGTAATAAAGCATGTTTTCCTCAAACTAGCGTCCTAGTTTATTTTGTATAATAATAATTTAAAAACTATTTTATATAAATGAATTTTTAAAACTATTAAGTTAAATTTTGAAATTCTTGAAATTTATCATACTAAGAAAAAGACAACTTTAAAAACCTCAGAATTATCCTTCTGATTCATAGTGAAGTATATCAAATCCCAACTGGGTGGGGGAAGATATTAAGTATCAACATTTATTTAAGAATCAAAAACTCTCTTGGGACTTCCCTGGTGGTCCAGTGGTTAAGAATCCACCTTCCAATGCAGGGGACGAGGGTTTGATCCCTGGTTGGGGAACTAGGATCCCACATGCCGTGGGGCAACCAAGCCCACGTGCCACAACTACTGAGCCTGAACTCTACAGCCCACGCTCCACAACTAGAGAGAAGCCCGTGCACCACAATGAAGAGCCTGTGTGCTGCAATGAAAGATCCCGCATGCTGCAACTAAGACCCGACACAGCCAAATAAATTTTAAAAATTGAAAAAAAGAATCAAAAACTCTCTTAACTTTACTCTTGTTAGTACCTTTTTTAAAAAAAAAAAATTATTTATTTGGCTGTGCCAGGTCTTAGCTGTGGCATGTAGGATCTAGTTCCCTGACCAAGGATCGAACCTGGCCCCCTGCACTGGGAGCACGGAGTCTTAGCCACTGGACCACCAGGGAAGTTCCTCTTGTCAGTACTTTTGAGTCAATCTTTCTTTACCATAAAAATCCCACTACAGCACATATTTTCAAGAAAAGAACTATACTTAACAAGACATTTCCTGACCTGCATACTGCCCAATATTACAACAGACATAGAGAACAATGAATATGTGTGTCCCATGTGGGACATGTACAAATGGTATCTTACAAAGGAGTAATTATAAAAATTAAGTGGATTCTTCTTTCCACAATGATTTAACAAATGGGTATGTTATGCATAATGATACACAAAAGTTTATTAAAAAGTATTTATGCCAGGCCTATTTTCCAATTATTTTCTTAAGGCTACAAACAATTTCAGGTAAAACAGAATTATAATGAGACACTGTAATTTTGTTAAAACTATCTGCACCAACTTGATACATCAGGGCTAATCTTGAGATTTACATTGCCCATTTTTACATATCTAATAAGGTGATTACTACCTTGCTTTGAATTAATCCAATTTATGTAAAAAGTAAATTTTAATGAAAGAGCTCCCTTTCTTAGGAATGATTATTTCTTCCCCCTACTTTACTATAAAGAATTGTGAATTTCTAAACAACCATATAACATTACACAGCTTTAAATGATTGGTCAAAAGGAAAGATTAATGCACATATTTTGAAAAACATTTTTTAAGTAAGTTAATGTTAAAGACCTTTCCCTTAAGGAGAATGGGTAACAGGAAATAGATCTTATAACAGTCTTAGAAAAATTACTACAACTGACTATATCTGACCAATGAGAAGTGCAACATGTAGGAAACACTTAAATCTGAATGCCCACCTACACCATATATAAATTATATAGACGTTACATTTTTAGTTGACTTTATGCCTCATTACTTAAGAGATTAAAAGATGGTACAAAACATGTTTTTTTTTTAAAAAATATTTATTTATTTGGGTGCACCGGGTCTTAGTTGCAACACGTGGGATCTTTGTTGTGGCATGTTTTAGTTGCGGCATGTAGACTTCTTAGTTGCGGCATGCATGTGGGATCTAGTTCCCAGACCAGGGATCGAACCCGGGCCCTGTGCATTGGGAGCGCAAAGTCTTACCCACTGGACCACCAGGGAAGTCCCAAAACATGTTTATACAGCCTATGGCCCTAGCTATTTTTGAAAACCTAATGTCACACATGCTTTTAGGTACATGAACCACTGGCTAAAAATATTATCTATGCAATGGCTACAAATTGTGTTACTCCCACTGAAAAAAAAAATCTTTTTTTTTTTTTTTGGCCCCACCGCGCAGCTTGTGGGATCTTAGTTCCCTGACCAGGGATTGAACCTGGGGCCGTCACAGTGAAAGGGTGGAGTCCTAACCACTAGATGGCCAGGGAATTCCCTGAAAAAAATCTTTTGACATCAAGAATTTTGACTCAGGAAGCCAAGGTATTAACAGAAGATCACTCAAGTACACTTCTAGTCTATGGTTTGGAGATCATTTATACTACCTTTCTGCTCATACTAACTTCCTACTAATGAGCTAAACACTCTAGCCAGACTGCCTGCTACTTTCACCAAAAAAACCCTCAGGTTCTTGGCCTTCCCTGGTGGCACAATGGTTAAGAATCCGCCTGCCAATGCAGGGGACACGCGTTTGAGCCCTGATCCAGGAGGATCCCACATGCCGCGGAGCAACTAAGCCCGTGCGCCACAACTACTGAGCCTGCACTCTAGAGGCCGTGAGCCACAACTACTGAAGCCACAACTACTGAGCCTGTGCGCCTAGGGCCCGTGCTTCTCAAGAGAAGCCACCGCAGTGAGAAGCCTGCACACCCTGTGCACCGCAGTGAAGGATAGGCCCCGCTTGCCGCAACTAGAGAAAGCCTGCGCGCAGCAACAAAGACCCAAGGCAGCCAAAAAAAAATAATAAATAATAGTAATAAATAAAAAGGTTTAACGATAAATAAATAGTACAAAAAAAAACCCCAAACAGGTTCTTTTCTTTTCTTTTTGGAGGAAGGGGAAAGAGACACTGTAGAGTGGAAAAATATGAAAAAAGGACCTATCATAAGCACGAAATTCAGTCAAAATGGATTTAAAAAGCACCTCAATTTATGAGAGCAAGGAGAGAGAAACATAATACCTTGCACTATAATTCTTATTCCATATGTTTGGGGGATGAAGTGTTCTGGAAAAACAAACATGTTCACTGATTAAAAGTATCACTGACATCAGACATAGCTGTACAAATAATTAGAACGTGATGAAATATGCTTTAACAAAGCATGTTGGACCAGAGTCTTTCTCTGATGATCCAGAAGGCCTCTGAGGGTTGTGTGTCTATGGGCAGGGTTTTTCAATCACTGAATCCTGGAGAAGGCTCTATAGCTATGCACTTACATCTTAAGAGGTAAAGAGGCAGGCTTAAAGGGAAGGTCTGGGACCTTGCCCACCTCTCCACCTAGAGCCACTCCATCTGGATCTGTTTTATGTATTTGAGTTTCCATGTAATATTTGAAAAAGGATTCCACTGGTAAAAAATATATTTGAAAATCAAATCCTGAGGAAACGGGTCATCATTAACCTGATTACAGTTAACTATAATCCAGAAATATTAATTTAAAGCTACTATTTGAAATATAACAAAAAGAGCTTTTAATTTACTAACACTTAGAACATTATGTTCAAAGCAAAAACCCAAAGCTAGAATTGGATGGAGAATAACACTCTACCTTAAAAGTTCTTCTAAAGCCTCTTGTATTTTGATGGTTTCCCTCAATTCCAAATGGTTTGTGAGTAATGACGTCTTTTCTCTGCATAGTATGATAATTCTGCATGAAAAAAGTATTAGTATGGTTAATATACTTTAAATTTTATTTTTAAAAGTTCATTTTACCATTCAAAAAATACATGTTTTTGTTTGTTCGTTTTTGGCCACACTGTGCAGCACATGGGATCTTAGTTCTCCGACCAGGGATCAAACCCACTCCCCCTACATTGGAAGCACAGAGTCTTAACCACTGGACCACCAGGGAAGTCCCACAAAAATACACGTTTTAAATGCATGGGATTAAGAACACAAAGCATGTAGCATGTAGCTTAGCTGTATGAACATACACACATCTTCCTTCATGTAACCCATGCTAGTTTGTGAGGGGTTGGTTTAATTCATGAATGTGAGAAGTGTAACAAAATACATACTCCTGTATAACACAATGGGTAACTTTTAGAAAATGGACTGTAAATCTAGCATTTATTCAGGCATCCAGAAGAGAAACAAACCCATTATTACTAGGAGTTGCTAAAGTGTTGCCACTGTCTGAGAACACAAATTCTCAATGCTATAGGAGGCAGGTGCTGCTGAATCAGGTACCTGCTTTGAGTAGATGCTCCTGCCATGACTAGGTAAGTATCAGAAGGCAGAGTATTAAGACTGTAACTACAAAGAACCTGAAACCTTTGATGGGAGCAGGAAAGATGGGGCCCATTTTTTTTTTTTTAAGAATGCCTATGGAGAACTTCCGGGAAGATGGCGGAAGAGTAAGACGCGGAGATCACCTTCCTCCCCACAGATACACCAGAAATACATCTACACGTGGAACAACTCCTACAGAACACCTACTGAACGCTGGCAGAAGACCTCAGATCACCCAAAAGGCAAGAAACCCCCACGTACCTGGGTAGGGCAAAAGAAAAAAGAATAAACAGAGACAAAACGATAGGGACGGGACCTGCACCAGTGGGAAGGAGCTGTGAAGGAGGAAAGGTTTCCACACACTAGGAAGCCCCTTCGCGGGCGGAGACTGTGGGTGGCGGAGAGGGAAAGCTTCGGAGCTGCGGAGGAGAGCACAGCAACAGGGGTGCGGGGGGCAAAGCGGAGAGACTCCCGCACAGAGGATCGGTGCCGACCGGCACTCACCAGCCCGAGAGGCTTGTCTGCTCCCCCGCCGGGGCGGGCGGGGCAGGGAGTTGAGGCTCGGGCTTCGGTCGGAGCGCAGGGAGAGGCCTGGGGTTGGCGGCGTGAACACAGCCTGCAGGGGGTTAGTGTGCCACGGCTGGCCGGGAGGGAGTACGGGGAAAAGTCTGGAGCTGCCGAAGAGGCAAGAGACTTTTCCTTCCCTCTTTGTTTCCTGGTGCGGGAGGAGAGGGGATGAAGAACGCTGCTTAAAGGAGCTCCAGGGACGGGCGCGAGCCGCGGCTAAAAGCGTGGACCCCAGAGACGGGCATGAGACGCTAAGGCTGCTGCTGCTGCCACCAAGAAGCCTGTGTGCGAGCCTCAGTGTCACTATCCACCCCCCCCTCTAGGGAGCCTGTGCAGCCCGTCACTGCCAGGGTCCCGGGATCCAGGGACAACTCCCCCGGGAGAACGAACGGCACGCCTCAGGCTGGTGCACCGTCCCGCCGGCCTCTGCCGCCGTAGGCTCACCCCGCACTCCGTGCCCCTCCCTCCCCCAGGCCTGAGTGAGCCAGAGCCCCCGAATCAGCTGCTCCGTTAACCCCGTCCCTTCTGAGTGAAGAACGGACGCCCTCCTGCGAACTACACGCAGAGGGGGGCCAAATCCAAAGCTGAGCACCTGGGAGCTGTGAGAACCAAGAATAGAAAGGGAAATCTCTCCCAGCAGCCTCAGAAGCAGCGGATTAAAGCTCCACAATCAACTTGATGTACCTGCATCTGTGGAATATATGAATAGACAACGAATCATCCCAAATTAAGGAGGTGGACTTTGAGAGCAAGATTTATGATTTTTTCCCCTTTTCCTCTTTTTGTGAGTGTGTATGTATATGCTTCTGTGTGAGATTTTGTCTGTATAGCTTTGCTTCCACCATTTGTCCTAGGGTTCTATCCATCCGTTTTTTTTCTCTTAATAATTATTTTTTATTTTAATAACTTTATTATATTTTATCTTACTTTATTTTATTTTATTTTATCTTCTTTCTTTCTTTCTTCCTTCCTTCCCTCCTTCCTCCCTCCCTCCCTCTCTTTCTTTCTTTCTTTCTACTTCTACTAATTCTTTCTTTCTACTTTTTCTCCCTTTTATTCTGAGCCGTGTGGATGAAAGGCACTTGGTGCTGCAGCCAGGAGTCAGTGCTGTGCCTCTGAGGTGGGAGAGCCAACTTCAGAACACTGGTCCACAAGAGACCTCCCAGCTCCACATAATATCAAACGGCGAAAATCTCCCAGAGATCTCCATCTCAACACCAGCACCCAGCTTCACTCAACGACCAGCAAGCTACAGTGCTGGACATCCTATGCCAAACAACTAACAAGACAGGAACACAACCCCACCCATTAGCAGACAGGCTGCCTAACATCATAATAAGTCCACAGACACCCCAAAACACACCACCAGAGGTGGACCTGCTTATCAGAAAGACAAGATCAGGCCTCATCCACCAGAACACAGGCACTAATCCCCTCCACCAGGAAGCCTACACAACCCACTGAACCAACCTTAGCCACTGGGGACAGACACAAAAAACAACGGGAACTACGAACCTGCAGCCTGCAAAAAGGAGACCCCAAACACAGTAAGATAAGCAAAATGAGAAGACAGAAAAACACACAGCAGATGGAAGGAGCAAGATAAAAACCCACCAGACCTAACAAATGAAGAGGAAATAGGCAGTCTACCTGAAAAAGAATTCAAAATAATGATAGTAAAGATGATCCAAAATCTTGGAAACAGAATAGACAAAATGCAAGAAACATTTAACAAGGACCTAGAAGAGCTAAAGATGAAACAAACAATGATGAACAACACAATAAATGAAATTAAAAATACTCTAGATGGGATCAATAGTAGAATAACTGAGGCAGAAGAACGGAAAAGTGACCTGGAAGATAAAATAGTGGAAATAACTACTGCAGAGCAGAATAAAGAAAAAAGAATGAAAAGAACTGAGGACAGTCTCAGAGACCTCTGGGACAACATTAAACGCACCAACATTCAAATTATAGGGGTTCCAGAAGAAGAAGAGAAAAAGAAAGGGACCGAGAAGATATGTGAAGAGATTATAGTTGAAAACTTCCCTAATATGGGAAAGGAAATAGTTAATCAAGTCCAGGAAGCACAGAGAGTCCCATACAGGATAAATCCAAGGAGAAATACACCAAGACACATATTAATCAAACTGTCAAAAATTAAATACAAAGAAAACATATTAAAAGCAGCAAGGGAAAAACAACTAAAAACACACAAGGGAATCCCCATAAGGTTAACAGCTGATCTCTCAGCAGAAACTCTGCAAGCCAGAAGGGACTGGCAGGACATATTTAAAGTGATGAAGGAGAAAAACCTGCAACCAAGATTACTCTACCCAGCAAGGATCTCATTCAGATTTGATGGAGAAATTAAAACCTTTACAGACAAGCAAAAGCTGAGAGAGTTCAGCACCACCAAACAAGCTTTACTACAACTGCTAAATGAACTTCTCTAGGCAAGAAACACAAGAGAAGGAAAAGACCTACAATAATGAACCCAAAACAATTAAGAAAATGGGAATAGGAACATACATATCGAGAATTACCTTAAATGTAAATGGACTAAATGCTCCCACCAAAAGACACAGATTGGCTGAATGGATACAAAAACAAGACCCATATATTTACTATCTACAAGAGACCCACTTCAGACCTAGAGACACATACAGACTGAAAGTAAGGGGATGGAAAAAGATATTTCATGCAAATGGAAACCAAAAGAAAGCTGGAGTAGCAATTCTCATATCAGACAAAATAGACTTTAAAATAAAGCCTATTAGAAGAGACAAAGAAGGACACTACATAATGATCAAGGGATCGATCCAAGAAGAAGATATAACAATTGTAAATATTTCTGCACCCAACATAGGAGCACCTCAATACATAAGGCAAATACTAACAGCCATAAAAGGGGAAATCGACAGTAACAAATTCATAGTAGGGGACTTTAACACCCCACTTTCACCAATGGACAGATCATCTAAAATGAAAATAAACAAGGAAACACAAGCTTTAAATGATACATTAAACAAGATGGACTTAATTGATATTTATAGGACATTCCATCCAAAAACAACAGAATACACAGTTTTCTCAAGTGCTCATGGAACACTCTCCAGGATAGATCATATCTTGGGTCACAAATCAAGCCTTGGTAAATTTAAGAAAACTGAAATTGTATCAAGTACCTTTTCCGACCACAACGCTATGAGACTAGATATCAATTACAGGAAAAGATGTGTAAAAAATACAAACACATGGAGGCTAAACAATACACTACTTAATAACGAAGTGATCACTGAAGAAATCAAAGAGGAAATAAAGAAATACCTAGAAACAAATTACAATGGAGACACGACGACCCAAAATCTATGGGATGCAGGAAAAGCAGTTCTAAGAGGGAAGTTTATAGCAATACAATCCTACCTTAAGAAACAGGTAACATCTCGAATAAACAACCTAACCTTGCACCTAAAGCAGTTAGAGAAAGAAGAACAAAAAAACCCAAAGTTAGCAGAAGGAAAGAAATCATAAAAATCAGATCAGAAATAAATGAAAAAGAAATGAAGGAAACGATAGCAAAGATCAATAAAACTAAAAGCTGGTTCTTTGAGAAGATAAACAAAATTGATAAACCATTAGCCAGACTCATCAAGAAAAAAAAGGAGAAGACTCAAAGCAATAGAATTAGAAATGAAAAAGGAGAAGTAACAACTGACACTGCAGAAATACAAAAGATCATAAGAGATTACTACAAGCAAATCTATGCCAATAAAATGGACAACCTGGAAGAAATGGACAAATTCTTAGAAATGCACAACCTGCCAAGACTCAATCGGAAGAAATAGAAAATATGAACAGACCAATCACAAGCACTGAAATTGAAACTGTGATTAAAAATCTTCCAACGAACAAAAGCCCAGGACCAGATGGCTTCACAGGCGAATTCTATCAAACATTTAGAGAAGAGCTAACACCTAACCTTCTCAAACTCTTCCAAAATATAGCAGAGGGAGGAACACTCCCAAACTCATTCTACGAGGCCACCATCACCCTGATACCAAAATCAGACGAAGATTTCACAAAGAAAGAAAACTACAGGCCAATATCACTGATGAACATAGATGCAAAAATCCTCAACAAAATACTAGCAAACAGAATCCAACAGCACATTAAACGGATCATACACCATGATAAGTGGGGTTTATTCCAGGAATGCAGGGATTCTTCAATATATGCAAATCAATCAACGTGATACACCATAGTAACAAACTGAAGGAGAAAAACCATATGATCATCTCAATAGATGCAGAGAAAGCTTTCGACAAAATTCAACACCCATTTATGATAAAAACCCTGCAGAAAGTAGGCACAGAGGGAACTTTCCTCAACATAATAAAGGCCATATATGACAAACCCACAGCCAACATCGTCCTCAATGGTGAAAAACTGAAAGCATTTCCACGAAGATCAGGAACAAGACAAGGTTGCCCACTCTCACCACTCTTATTCAACATAGTTTTGGAAGTCTTAGCCACAGCAATCAGAGAAGAAAAGGAAATAAAAGGAATCCAAATCAGAAAAGAAGAAGTAAAGCTGTCACTGTTTTCAGATGACATGATACTATACACAGAGAATCCTAAAGATGCTACCAGAAAACTACGAGAGCTAATCAATGAATTTGGTAAAGTAGCAGGATACAAAATTAATGCACAGAAATCTCTGGTATTCCTATACACTAAGGATGAAAAATCTGAAAGTGAAATCAAGAAAACACTCCCATTTACCACTGCAATGAAAAGAATAAAATATCTAGGAATAAACCTACCTAAGGAGACAAAAGACCAGTATGCAGAAAATTATAAGACACTGATGAAAGAAATTAAAGATGATACAAATAGATGGAGAGATATACCATGTTCTTGGATTGGAAGAATCAACATTGTGAAAATCACTCTACTACCCAAAGCAATCTACAGATTCAATGCAATCCCTATCCAACTACCACTGGCATTTTTCGCACAACTAGAACAAAAAATTTCACAATTTGTATGGAAACACAACAGACCCCGAATAGCCAAAGCAATCTTGAGAATGAAAAACAGAGCTGGAGGAATCAGGCTCCCTGACTTCAGACTATACTACAAAGCTACAGTAATCAAGACAGTATGGTACTGGCACAAAGAGAGAAATATAGATCAATGGAACGGGATAGAAAGCCCAGAGATAAACCCACGCACATATGGTCACCTTATCTTTGATAAAGGAGGCAGGAATGTACAGTGGAGAAAGGACAGCCTCTTCAATAAGTGGTGCTGGGAAAACTGGACAGGTACATGTAAAAGTATGAGATTAGATCACTCCCTAACACCATACACAAAAATAAGCTCAAAATGGATTAAAGACCTAAATGTAAGGCCAGAAACTATCAAACTCTTAGAGGAAAACATAGGCAGAACACTCTATGACATAAATCACAGCAAGATCCTTTTTGACCCACCTCCTAGAGAAATGGAAATGAAAACAAAAATAAACAAATGGGACCTAATGAAACTGAAAAGCTTTTGCACAGCAAAGGAAACCATAAACAAGACCAAAAGACAACCCTCAGAATGGGAGAAAATATTTGCAAATGAAGCAACTGACAAAGGATTAATCTCCAGATTTTACAAGCAGCTCATGCAGCTCAATAACAAAAAAACAAACAACCCAATCCAAAAATGGGCAGAAGACCTAAATACACATTTCTCCAAAGAAGATATACAGACTGCCAACAAACACATGAAAGGATGCTCAACATCACTAATCATTAGAGAAATGCAAATCAAAACTACAATGAGATATCATCTCACACCAGTCAGAATGGCCATCATCAAAAAATCTAGAAACAATAAATGCTGGAGAGGGTGTGGAGAAAAAGGAACCCTCTTGCACTGTTGGTGGGAATGTAAATTGATACAGCCACTGTGGAGAACAGTATGGAGGTTCCTTAAAAAACTACAAATAGAACTACCATATGACCCAGCAATCCCACTACTGGGCATATACCCCGAGAAACCCATAATTCAAAGAGTCATGTACCAAAATGTTCATTGCAGCTCTATTTACAATAGCCCAGAGATGGAAACAACCTAAGTGTCCATCATCGGATGAAAGGATAAAGAAGATGTGGCACATATATACAATGGAATATTACTCAGCCATAAAAAGAAACGAAATTGAGCTATTTGTAATGAGGTAGATAGACCTAGAGTCTGTCATACAGAGTGAAGTCAGAAAGAGAAAGACAAATACCTTATGCTAACACATATATATGGAATTTAAGAAAAAAAAATGTCATGAAGACCCTAGGGGTAAGACAGGAATAAAGACACAGACCTACTGGAGAATGGTCTTGAGGATATGTGGAGGGGGAAGGGTAAGCTGTGACAAAGCGAGAGAGAGACATGTACTTATATACACTACCAAACGTAAGGTAAATAGCTAGTGGGAAGCAGCCACATAGCACAGGGAGATCAGCTCGGTGCTTTGTGACCACCTGGAGGGGTGGAATAGGGAGGGTGGGAGGGAGGGAGACGCAAGAGGGAAGAGATATGGGAACATATGTATATATATAACTGCTTCACTTCGTTATAAAGCAGAAACTAACACACCACTGTAAAGCAATTATACTCCAATAAAGATGTAAGAAAAAAAAACCAAAAAAAAAAAAAAAAAAAGGAATGCCTATGTTGCGTTGTAGCAGAACTGACTATTCTGTAAAGATTAAATGTTAGGATGCATATGATAACATTCTTGGTACAATATTTACACGTTGTGGGCATCCACGCAGGCTGATTTTCCTCCATTCAGGAAGCCATTCAATCAAATAGGAAGTATCTTTTCAGTCAGCATTAATATGGGTCACACTTCATCATCA
Source organism: Tursiops truncatus (assembly GCF_011762595.2). Lineage (NCBI taxonomy): Eukaryota > Metazoa > Chordata > Mammalia > Artiodactyla > Delphinidae > Tursiops > Tursiops truncatus. Next base: position 112,461,734 of record NC_047055.1, on the reverse strand, counting down.
GGTGAGGGGACGGGATCATTGGTTGTGGGCTCCTGGGGGCTGCTCTGTCTATTCCATTTACCAGTGCACCCCGATGGGATGTGTGCTGCTTAGTACCTAAGCTTTGTCTCAGACTCCCAACTCACACTCTATACTCGACTTGGGGTTTGGACTGGGAGTCAGTCCTTGAAGCCAGCTCCCACTTAGATCCCACCCACAGGGACACTGGAGGGAGACTAGAAGGCTGGAAGAGAGGAGGCGGGGTTGCTCCTTCCTGTATGTTTGTTGTTCTGCTTTTCATCCTGGCAGTGGTCCTTTGGTTCAGCCTCCAGTTTGTTTGTTAGTTTTTTGACACAGCCAGCTCCAGCTGGGCAGCCCCCACTCCTCGGAGGTCCACACCCAGCTCACACCGGCCTTTCTCTAAGCTTCTAGAGCTCTACGCTTTCTTCCCTAAAGGTCGTGGTTGCTTCCTTTGGTTTTTTGATTATTTTTATTTTTATTTATTTTGGGCTGCGTTGGGCATTCATTGCTGCATCCGGGCTTTCTGTAGTTGCGGCAAACGGGGGCTACTCTTCGTTGAGGTGCGCGGGCTTCTCATTGCGGGGGCTTCTCTCGTTGCGGAGCATGGGCTCTAGGCACGTGGGCTTCAGTAGTTGTGGCACGCAGGCTCAGTAGTTGTGCCGCATGGGCTCTAGAGCGCAGGCTCAGTAGCTGTGGCGCACAGGCTTAGTTGCTCCGCGGCATGTGGGATCTTCCCGGACCAGGGCTTGAAACCGTGTACCCTGCATCGGCAGGTGGATTCTTAACCACTGCGCTGCCAAGGAAGCCCGATGGGGCCCAGTTTGAAGATGGTTTCTTTCTCCAAAATCAACAGTCTTATAACCTTCTATTTATTCCATTTGCTATGGAGTCTGTACTTCTCACAAATCTTCCTCTTTCACACCTTTATTTCTCTCCCCAGTTAAGAAAAGTCATATAAAACCCTTTTCCTAGTAGTCATCTTGAGTTTATGCTAAGCCTATACATTTGAATAAGTGCATAAAGACACATGTAATGAAATGAGATTTTGGGGGACCTTGAGAGGGAGGGGGTGTATTTTGCACATGAAGGGATGTCAGTCACTGGGGGCCAGTGGGAAGACTGTACCAGGCAGCTTCTGACCAGGCTCCCAATCATCCCCACCTTCCAGTAGCCAGGCCCTTATGCTATTCACTTCCCTTGAGTGTGGTCTGTATCTAGTGACTTGCTTCTTACAAATGGAGTATGGTCGAAGTATGGATGTCACTTCTGAGATTAGGTTACAAATCGACTCTGGCTTCCATCTTTCTAGCTGTCACTTGCTCGCTCTTATGGAAGCCAGCTGCCACTCTGTGAACTGCCCTATGAAAAGGCAAATCTTTAGAAACAGAAAGTAGATTAGTTGTTAGCTGCGGGTGGGAACACGGAATAAATAAATAGCCCTGAGGGTTCTAATAGGGGTCACGAAAATGTCCTAATACTGGATTATGGTGATGGTTACACATCTTGGTAAATTTACAAAAAATCATTCAATTTTACACCGTTACATGGGTGAATTTTATGGTATGTAAAATATACCTTAATAAAGTTGTTTAAAAAAAATTAAGAAAGCTAGTACTATAATAAGTGCAATAAAATCCTGATAAATCAAATGAGATGATCATTTATTTGGTCATAATAACTATAAGCCTCAACAGAATCTTAACACTGAACAACAGAATCATAACACTTACTTAATGAACAGTTACAAACATTATGAAAAATATTGGTGATCCCTGTACCTATAGATACATGTGAGAAGGAAAATGGAACATACAAAAATAAAAAAGTTGGAACTGCAATCTTACCAAGTAAGGTTTCTGAATAAATTTTCTAAAATTTGATTTTACCAAACATGTAGATTTTTGGAATCCATCAACATGAGTATTCTTCAACCTTGTAAAACTGGAATGCTGATCACTCCTAATAAAATGAAAGAGAGAAAATAAGAATCTTTTATTAGTTTACATTTATCCGACAAATAAACAAGAGAAATCAAATTACACCCTTTGGAAACAATTAAAGCAGCGCAACAGTAAAAAAAAAAATCTCAATGATCTATCACTACTAAAATTACAAATAATATTTACCAGGGCTAAAACTCTCATTTTTCAAAAAACATTATTTAGCCAAGTTGGCAGTTAGCGATAGGGGGAAAACCATATTCCTAGGACCAGGGTTCTTAATCTGGAGTCCAAGGACAGGCTTCCTGGGGCTGTAACCCCCGAAACCATACATATGTAGAACACATGTTTCCTGAGGGAAGATAGTCACGGCTCTTGAACCTTTGGCAGCACGGGACAGCCCCCCTTGCCAAGAGACTCAGTGGTGAAAGCTCCAGGGAAGAGGCCAGTGAGTGGCTCAGGCCTGCTCACTGGCAGAGCTGGGGCCTCTGATACTGCTGGCTCCCCTCTCCTGTTGTAGTGAGGCCCAGAGGCCGCCAAGGGCTATTCCTGGCCAGCCCTACCTGGGAGGGAGCTCCTTCCTTGGGCTTCTTTCTCCTCTAACCCCGGGGCCTCATTCCCACAGCCCTTGGGGGGTCCTCTCCCTGTCACATCCCACCTCTCCCACAGTGGTCCTCAGACCCTTCCTGCTCTGTGGCGAACAAACGGCTCACGGCTTCGGCCCTGCTACACTCCTCCCACAGGACCCCAGTGACATGGGGACAAAATCCACACTCCTCCTCACTGACCCCCAAGACTCTTTCGGCGCACGCCCTTGCAGCCTTGCCGGCTGCTCCATCCCAATCTCTGCAACACCCACACCGAGCTGCGGGAACATCACCTCCATGCGGCTCTCGGCACACACCACAACCTCGCCTGCCTCTACGCACTGGCCCATTGGGTGCCTTCTGCTGTAATTTCCTTCCAACTCAGATCAACCTCAAGATTTAGCCCCACTTGCACCTGTTCCAAGGCTTTCCCAGACCCCTCTGAGGTGGACTAGGTGTCCCTGCTATGTGCACATGTGGCACTTTGGGGTCTTCACAAGTGTTTGTAACTAATGGTGCACCTTCTCACCAAGCAAGGTGCGATCCCTTCACAGGAGGCACTGCGGATGGTTCGTTCTGTGGTCCCAGCTCTGACATGGAATAGCCACTCGGGATTTTTTGAAATGTTAAAAAAACCCATATTCTGTCAAAATGTTCATGATATGGTAGTAAGTCAAAAGAGTAGGGGGCGAAGTCAAATACTGAGAATAATTTCACTTGTTTAAAATATACACATATAGGGCTTCCCTGGTGGCGCAGTGGTTGAGAGTCCGCCTGCCGATGCAGGGGTCACGGGTTCGTGCCCCGGTCTGGGAAGATCCCACATGCCGCAGAGCGGCTGGGCCCATGAACCATGGCCGCTGAGGCTGCGCGTCCGGAGACTGTGCTCCGCAACGGGAGAGGCCACAACAGTGAGAGGCCCGCGTACCCCCCAAAAAAAAAAAAAAACCAAAACAACCACATATATGGCCAGAAAAAAAAAATGATATGAAATGTACTAAATATTAACAGTAATCATCCCTGACTGGTGAAATTAAGAATGCCTTATATTTTTGTTTTTATACTTTACTATATTTTTCCAAATGTTCACCATTAACATGTACTACTTCTATAAACAGAACAATAGACTCTAAAAAGTCCTCTTTGCAAAGCATATATCTGATGAACGGGTAGTACCCAGAATATATAAAGAACCCTTACACCTCAATAATAAAAATATGATAATCCAATTTAAAAATTGGCAAAGGATTTGAATAGATATTTCTCCAAAGAAGACACACAAAAAGCACATGAAAAAATGCTCAATATCATTAGTCATCAGGGAAATGCAAATCAAAACTACAAGAAACTACTTAAAACCCACTAGGATGGCTATAATCAAAAAAATGACAACACCGGTGTTCATAACAGCATTATTCATAATAGCCAAAAGATGGAAACAACCCACATGTCCATCAACACAAAAATGGATAAACAAAATGTGGTGTATCCATACAATGGAATATTATTCAGCCTTATAAAGGAATAAATTATTTTAATGAAATACTGACACATGATACAACATGGATGAAAACATTATGCCACGTGAAATAAGTCAGACTGAAAAGGAAAATTATTGCATGATTCTACTTATATATGTATGAGGTATTCAGAATAGGCAAATTCATAGCGATGGAAAGAATAGAGGCATCAGGGGCTGGGGGTTGGGAGTTACTGTTTAACTGGTACTGAATTTCTGTTTGAGAAGATGAAAAATTCTGGACGTGGGTAGTGGTGATGGTTGCACAACACTGTGAGTGTATTTAATGCCAATGAATTGTATGCTTAAAATGGTGCAAATTCAGTGTTCTAAGTCAGTGCTTAGAACACTGACTAGAACATAGACATTAATATATAAATATTTGTTGAATAGATGAATAAATGATCTTTATAAAGTTAACTCTAGTTCAGTAGATTACAGATTGTTACAACAGCAAAAATAAAAACTGATGTTTTCTATAACTTGCCTAGCTAAAAAGAAAATCTAGGCAGTTTGATGCCCTCTTGAAGTCTACTGATACTATTTTGAAGCTGCTTTATCCCACACATACCACGCCCGTATAACACAGCACCTCAATGACAGTGTAGGGAACTTAGTAATGCTGGTGACAAGAGGGAGAAACGGTGTGTCAGGAGGAGACACGGAGACTTTAGGGTAAGAGGCTGGTCGGAAGTGGGAAAAAATAGAGAACAACAGGGTCTTAGAGACAAGACAGAATGCCCCGGTGTGAGACTTGCTTGGGAAAGGTTTTAAGGTATCAGGGAATAAAAAGTGATCAAGATCTAAATGCATTACAATTTCAGTATCTTCTGTCCTGTCTACACCTTTGGGAAGTCTTCATTCATTAAACAAAGATGAATTGAGCCCAAGGCAGTAGGAATACAATGGTGAGCCAACATAGACACAGAGTCTGCATACAACTTTTAAGGGGGAAAAAAAAAATCACACAGAAGGGAAAGAGCTACATCCTATGATTTATAATTTCCTTGTATTTCACTTCTTCTGTATTTCTATGGAAATCTATACACTGACTTGATTTAAAAGGTTTATGCAAAAATATTAATGAGGTCAATTTTGATAAATTGAATTTTTAAGATAAAAGGATAAAATATTTTTCTTATGTTAACAAGGAAACTGAATTAGGATAAAGTGAGAGATTAAAGCTTCCATATTATTTTTTTAAAAGGATAAACAATAACAACTTCTGGCGAGGATGTGTTAAAAATGGAACCTTCATACACTGCTGGTGGGAATGTAAAATGGTGTACCCACTGTGGAAATAGCCTGGCAGCTCATCAAAAAGTTAAACATAGTTATCATATGAACCAGCAATTCCAATCCTAGGTATATACAGAAGAAAAGTGAAAAATATATCCACACAAAAAATTGCATACAAATATTCACAGCACCATTATTCACAATAGCCAAAGAGTGGAAATAGCCCAAATATCCATCAACCGGTGAATGGATAAACAAAATGTGGTGTATCCACACAGTGGAAAGTTATTCAGCCATAAAAGGAATATTCATGCTACAACATGGGGCAACGTAAAAAACATACTACATGAAAGAAGCCCGTCACAAAAGGCCACCTGTTCTATGATTGCAATTATATGTCAAGAATAGGCAAATCCATACAGACAGAAAGTAGATTAGTGGCTGTCAGGGGCTGGGAGGACGGAGAAATAGGGAGTGACAACTAATTGTACAGGGTTTCTTTTGGGGGTGATGAAAATGTTTCGAAATTAGATAGTGGTGATAGTTGCACAACTTTGTGATTATACTAAAAACTACTGAATTCTTCACTTTCAAAAGGTGAATTTTATGGTCAGTAATATCTGAATTAAAGAAAAACACTTCATAGCTCCACCATGCCACACCAGCCATCCAATACGAATAAAACAGTTCAACAGATCCAGAAAAAGACACCTTGCAGGAAGACATTTTTGCACCCTACAACGCCACCCTCAAAGCTAACATTAATAATACTTAATGCTGACCAACTTCTCTGTAGCTTACATGCATCACTTTACTTAATTTTCACCACTACCGTGAGGTAAGTATAATTCTTATCTCTATTTTACGCTGAGGAAACAGAGATTAAGTAACTTGCCCAAGGTCAGTCACATAGCTAGGTATCTACAGAGCCAGGAGTTGAACTCAGGTGTTAATTCCATTGCTCAAGCTCTTCATCACCTCAAAGGGTAAAGATATATTCTGAGGCCATACATGGTCTTTATAATTTGTTGATTATCTTAAATCTGTTTTAAAAAACCTTTTTCTTGGTACACTGAGTTTCTCACACTTGCTGAGTAGTCAAGAAAAGCATGACTGAGAGCTTGTGTCACTAAAGAGCACAGTCATGCCGTGTCATATTAGGAAACTGGAGACTCACCCACCAAGGGACAAGATTTTAACTATTTTCAATTGTTTCATATGCCTCAGCACACAGTTTTGCTATCTTTTAATTAGTCCCAAACTTATTGTCAGTATCAAGTCCAGTTTTAAACAAGCTCCACGTATCTTGACCTAGTTAGCCATAGACATGACTTATAAGTCTAGTCAAGTATTTTAATTTTTGAAACTAAGGACTATGGAAAGAGAATTAGCACTGGTCCTTTCTATTCATACATTCCCACCTTCTGGGAGATCCAAATAGTTTGAGGACCCTTGAGTGAACTGGAAATTTTTTCCCATTAAATTATATCTCATAATCATATGAGGTCCCAGAGTTGCCATGAGTTCTACATAGTTCTCAGGACTAGGGATAAACTGGGACCAATCTAGAATACTCAGAGCCCCTAAAAAGAGGTACAGCGTTGGGAAAGAAAAACAAGGATCTACTGACAATCAATTTGCCACTCATGGCATAAGTACTTCACATGTGCCAGTTCATTTAATATTTATAACCTGTCCAACGTAAATTGGTTATTCTCATTTTATAGAGGAAAAGGCTCCAGAAACTAGGCAAGTTTGCCCAAGAGCAAACAGCTTGTAAACTGGCAGAAGTAGGATTCAAACTCAGGTCTCTTCTGCATTTTCTACTACACCTGCCTCTGTTTCACGGACAGACATCCACAAAGAGTTCTGAAAGAGGACGGCACTGACCTCAGGAAATTTTGCAACATTCAAAGACTACCAGAATCTAAAGGGTAGAATGTGTCAGAGTTTCAATCAGCTCGAGCCAAACAGTCCATAAATTTGCTGGTCTTGGCTCCTGCTAATATTAAAAAAGCTACTACACTTCTCTCTAGATTACAAAGACATCAAATACTCACCTACCCCATAATTTTTATTGTTTCAATGAAATAGCATATGATGACCACTGAATAACTTTGAAACATTTTAACAGATTTCACTTAAACATGTAAAATGGATTTGAGGAATTAAATTCCTACACTAAAGTGAAAATTACCATCACACACAGAAAATTGGAAAATATGCTAAAACCAAAAGCTGTCTGATAACAGGATGTTTTTCATCTACTGATTACCTCTCTGCAGCACTAGCTATGTGAAAAATGTGCTCATCTTCATTCTGTAACCGTTCTTTTCTCCTTCTTTCAATGTCATGTCGTAGGTCATTTGGATCTATTATTTTGACCAGAGTCTGAGGAATTTTGACAGAAGACAAACCATTCACATTACTGTTAGTTGCACAAAGACCATATCGAACAAGAACCTTAAGTAAAAGTCCTAAATAAGTTACCTTGTACTCATCCTGCTCATGCTAGTGTAAACTGATAAAAATATTTTGAGACACAATTGACAATACAGAGTCAGAAAAGTTCATAACACTGAACCAAGAATCCCACTTCTGGGATTCTATACCAAAGAAACGTCTATCTACCCAAGTATATTCAAAATATTATATTTTAAAAATAACCATAAAATGAAAGTAACTTAAGTGTGAAAAAAAATTTAAAGGAGAAGGGAAGAATAATTTTATGGTAAATTTAAGTCATAGGAGTAATGTACAAGCATTTAAATTATGATAATGTAGACTATGTGGAAGTAACCATGGAAAAACACTTACTGAATAGTTAATTAAAACTTACAAAGCCTCAATTATAAAAAGGTCATTGGGAGTTCAGAGATTTTACATAAAAGGAATGTTACTATAGTTTAAGTAAAAAGATAAAGCATCCAAAACTACATGTACTGTGGTAGTGTATGTTAAAGCGCTAGACATAAGACTGCAAGGAAAGATGATCAAATAAGATTTTGTCTTAAGTGGTTGAATTAGGGGTGATTTTTTTTAAATCCTCAAATTTCCTATAAGTTTATTATAGTACTTTGATGAGCAGAAATTTTCTGAAAGTATCATTTATTCAATAAACTAACCTATCTCCATAAGTACAATAAAACTGTAACCATTCACAAGTGAAAATATTATTTATATATTCTATCACAAATGTATTAAAATCTCTCCTCTATAAAAACTCTTCACTCGCAATGAATAAATTAGCAGTTCTTTTAGAACTTGATATATTTCTTCTAAAACAAGAGCCAGTTTTCTTCCCCCTGGGCTAGTTAAGATAGTTTTTCTAATTAGCAAAGAAATGGCGGGGAGGGAGGTGTTATGGGTGGGAACAATTAAAAAAATTCAGGGGCTTCCCTAGTGGCGCAGTGGTTGAGAGTCCGCCTGCCAGTGCAGGGGACGCGGGTTCGTGCCCCGGTCCGGGAAGATCCCATGTGCCGCGGAGCGGCTAGGCCCGTGAGCCATGCCCGCTGAGCCTGCGCGTCCAGAGCCTGTGCTCCGCAACGGGAGAGGCCACAACAGTGAGAGGCCCGCGTAAAAATTCAGTATTATTTCCATTATTTTTCTAGTTCATATTCCATAGAATGTTTCACACAATCTTCAGTAAACAGAAGAGCAGTGTCAAATGAAACTAAGTTCCTTTGCATTCATTCTACATACAACTTAAAAATATATCCCACATGACTGCTTTGGAAAAAACAGGTATCAAACATACTTTCTGCAAGCTTTACCGTGTGAAGTTTTGGAATGAACATTAAACACTACAATTTTATGTCAATTTTACAAAGCTGTTACCCTTAGGGATTGTCTCTCTTAGGGCATATTTTTGTCTTTTGCCAGTGTTCTCTCTGCAATCTTTTGATAACTAGAGTCACTTGGAGAGCTTTGTAAATTTCAGATTCCTGGGTCTCCATCATTCTTCCTCACCCACTTTAACTACCTTTTTTACTCCCAATGACCAGTTCCGTTTCCCATTAGTATACCAACAATAAGGTAATCTCTCATCAAAAATTATATTCACTTACCTGTTCTGAATCATATACCATAGTTTGTTTACTCTGAAGCTCGGCCAAAGACATATCTATTCTCCTAAAATAATAAAGGCATATTACAATTAAATAATTATGTTATACACTGAAATCTTGACTCCATTATTACAGAATGGATTTTGAAATAACGCTGGTGTGTCTTGGAGGAAGAAAAAGAAATCTGCTACCAGGTAGTTTTTCACCTATATGGCAGTCTCCCAGGACATACATATCCTGTAAACAACATCACAGTGACGCCTCAGTGGTTCTCAAATCACTAGTCTGTGTAACCTTAAACTTGGCTCCGGTGATCTACCGCATTCTAACATTGATTCAACTCAGCTCACAAGACAGGGCGCACCACCTGTTTGGACAGGTGCCAGCAGAAGAAGACATAGGTTTTCATCCGGCTGCCCTCAGAACAGCCATTTCTGACCACATGAAGCAACCCATGATTTCAATGGCTCGACAACTGTCTTTCATCTTCCAGTGATAACTTCAGTAGGCAATTACTATAGACACAGCAGAATCAAAGTTAGGTAGGTAAATATTTTCAAAGTCCTACACATTTAAACAATGCTAGTCATGGCTTCAATATAACCTAGTCTATCAAAGTGCACTGGCCCAGTACCTGCTTGGGTTAGTCCTGTTTTTAGGCAGGAAATGCAGTTCTAGAGTCTACAACAAGCCCAGGAGGCAGGCAGCACCTTCCCACAATCTGTTCTGAGGCTCATTCCCATGAGTTAAATGGGCATACAATAATCACTCATTACCTGTGAATTTCTGGATCTGAGTTCAATTTAAATTCATTTACATCTGCAGCTTGTGTAACTTGCATTTTTGAGAAACGCTCATGTAGAGTAATTCCAAGTGATGGAAAATAATCTGCTGCAAAAGGGAAAAAAAAGTTTTATCTCAATGTAAAACTGATTCCACTTAAAAGATTATATATAATAAGCACAGGAAGAAGGGACTATTAAAAAACATCCAACCTGTTTTCTCTTGAAAACATATGGGACCTAAGCTTATTCCACAGACTAATTTGTAGTGCTCACACACTTTCCCAAGCCCAAGCAACAGTAAACGGATTTATGAACCCAAAGATTCTGTTCCTATTTAACATGTCTGCTTACTTGCCAGGGGGAAAAGACAGTGGCTCTCTCAAAGAGAGGACAGGACCTTTCTTCTCCTAGGTAAGATCTTCCTACATCTGGGAAGTAAAGCTGGTATACAGCTCTACTCTTCACCTAGAGTAAAAAATAACTCCAAAAACAACCCTGAAACATCAAAACAATTCTGAACAAATGTTAAATGTTATGTTTACATATCACAGAAGGCCTCCTAATGCCATTTTACTTTAATATTAACTGAAGTTCATGAAGACATTCTGAAAGCGGCTATGCTACAAGCTTTTAACAGAATAAAGAGAAAGATAGTACACTTGACCCATGAGAATGCTAAAGCAATCCTTTTCCCTAACTTACTGTTCCTGTTCCGGGACGATCTCCTGAATTTTTCTACAATACCAGCTCCCTGTCTGCCAAGAATCACACTTCTTTTGGGTAAGAGGGGCTGGAATTGAGAAGGTGAACTGTTTCAAACTGCATGCTTTAAAGTAAATATGTGCCTTAGTTTGAGGGCTGCAAAGAAAATAATTCATTTGCAAAATATGTTTTATGAAGGTAAAAAAGATTAACACAGTTATCTAGTAAGAAATATAAAATTATAAATTTTGAAATTCTCGAAAGACCCCAGTTTATAATACCCACAACTGCCTTATTTATGCAGCATCAATAAGGAAAGTTATTTTACATGACTAAATTATCCAATTAATGGAAACTGGCCAGAAGCAAAAGCAAAACACAACAGCTCAATGTAAACCTTTGAAGTATTTATTATGCAATGTCCTGATGTCATCGTGTATAACAAATCAAACTGGAATCTTCTATTGATCGCTTAGCATCACCCTTATGGCACAAAGTCCCAGTAATGCCCTCAGGGGCTTTAAGAATACGACCAAATGACCTATACTTCCAAATTTCTTGAGTTTCTTGAGTTTCATATCTGGTTTTTGTTATTTCCTCCTTCCTATTCAGTTATCAGTTATTGTTTCTTTCTGCTCTCAGTACACCTGTCTTTTGCAGTAGCCAACCTCTTCCTTTATAACTTTCAATTTGTAATCTACTATGAGTTGAAGCATCAAGTTATTGGAACTACATATAAAGAACAACTAGGCTTGAATTAATACGTGCTACTCTCTTCACCAGATTTCCTAATTAATGATCTAACTTATAATGAAATATTAATTACTACTACAATATCACAGATATTTACCTATGTCTCGTGAAAAGTCAGTACATTATTTTTGTGTTATCCCTAATGTATGTGTGAAATATACCAACCTTTAACTTGATGGATTATAGTTATGATTTCCTGAGCAAATTCTCCTGTAGGTTTGTTTTCAGTATTCTGAGTTGAGTCAAGATGTTCAAACACTGGATGAAAGTTTTCACTTTTCCTGCCAACAGCAACCAAATCATGTGACATCTGTCTCTCTGTGGAATAGCTAGAAGCAACCCTAGAATAATTTGTAAATGTTTAACTAAATTTGAGACTATTTTACTGAGAAAATAACTTTAAAAGTTAATCAAGATAGCTATAAAACTAAAAAGATGTCTATCTTTTCTTATAATTAAGGCACTAAATTGTATGCCATAAAACATGTACAATAATGAGTAGGAGAAAATAGCTATAGGTACACGGTTTTGAGTTCTCCTTTTCAAATCAGAGATCATTAAATATTTGCCACTTTAATAATAAAATCCTCAAAGTTCTAAGCTAAACAATTTTTACTTCAAAAAATACAGCAAGGCATTGAAGACACTCAATATGCAAAAAGTAATCATTATTTTCTACTCCCAAATGTCCATAAAATTGTAAAGCCAGCAAGCTTACACTATCTTGAAATACTACCATACTTTAAAAGCTGATATCAAACATAATAACGTCTCTGACTTCATAAAAGTCCTTAAAGCTCCATGTCAGTAATGAGAAGCTGAGAATAGTATTTTGAAATCAAATTCTGTTGAGATTAATTTAATCACTTACAAAGTCTCACTGAACTCTCAGAAAATAGTCTTAGTTGTTATCACAGTTATGATCATTAGGAGCAATGACAGTGTTTACCCTAAATATATCCTTAAAGAAATACTACCATTTATTATGTAACCCCAACCATCTTACCATTTTAATGCTTTCTGAATCTTTACAACTTTCATTAAGAGCTTTCCTGACCTTTAAGTACCATTATAAAGCCATGATTATGACATATAACTAACAATTATTCATGCCAAACGAAGGGGCTCAGAGCTTACAAACATTATCTCATTTAATCTTTGCAATAGCTCTATGGGGAGGTGTCATGATATCGAGACAATGGATGTCTTGGTTGTTTTGCTTTTCATCCCAGAGGTTAAGCATTCCTATGAACATAATCCTTCCAAATGTCTTAGTGGGAAAGTTTACTTTATTCCAATAATGCTACTCCTGCTTAAAACTACTCATATTCTTCATCTGGAGGCAGTTTATGCGTCACAGAAGAAAATGCCTCATTATTTATATTTATTCCTCATTTTGGACCCAAAATGGCACTAACCAGCTTATACCCATCTTACTCCTCTGCATTTAACTCTGAATAGCTTTTGGCTCTTCCCGAAACACAAGTTTCAGGAGTTGACGTGTGAGCTAGGCTTTGAAGGTTGGTGTGTTTTAGACATGTGGAGATGAGATGAAAGACGTTTTACGTTTATAGGTTAACAAAGGCAGAAAACACACCTAGGAACTTTGAGCTGTGTGATCTGAGCAGTCTGGGGAAAGGTAGGAGGGCAGGAGGTGTGAAGGTAAGACGCCACACTGCCAGCCTGATGTGACAGGATTAGCTGATGGGAGAGGGTGGGAGGCTCAGTTCTGGCCGCCAGAGGACTGCCTTCTATCAGGTGTCTTGGAAGGGTGTTGCGGTTGACAAGGCCAATTAGGGGACTTTTGTGAAAAAAGTAATGAGATGCTGAATTAAGGGAGTGTCAGTCTCCCTAATCCTTTTACCTCAACTCCAAAAATTCTACATGTGTTCTTAGGAAGACATGAGCAAACTAATGACTCGGAAAGTGCTTTGTGATAGTTATTAGCTGGAAGAAAACCGAGAAAGGAAAACTTTACATGTGTCATACAGATTTTGTTATCTATTATAAGCTTCCAGAGGGCAGGGGATTATCCATTAGTTTTGGTGGTTGGGTTTTTGTTACTGTTGTTTTGCCAAGCAGTTGGTTTTGTGGATGGATTTTAATGTGTAGAAGAGGAAATTAAGGTTTAATGTAGCTTTTTAATGTTTTCTTAGTTATTATGCACAACACTCAAGTGAATGTCAGGGGAAATATCCTTAAACAGAGAAGGAAAACTGGGGTGGAGTGGTGGGAGGGAACAGAGAACCTGGAAGATTTAATCAGACCGGAAGTAGATGTAGTATTAGAATACAGGTGTTGGCTATATTTTAATTTTTAAAACTGTCTAAAATGCATCTCAAATGAGAACATTTGATCTTTTCAGCTTAACTATTGTATTGGGGGTATTTTGTGAAACTGTTAACTTGTTGATCAGTAATGTCATGGGAAATATAAAAAGGAAAATATGAACAAAGAGGTGATTAAATTTATAAATGGAAATACCTAGAACATTTTGCATTCTAAAGTTTCTAGAAACTTTTCCTTATAGCAAAAGTATAATTATTTTTAAAAGACTAAATTTCAGGTTATACTATTTTCATGTGTATTTTCTCGAAGGATGATCACTGATATTTTTTTATTAAAAATATTGTTGTGGGGTGTCTCTAGAGCACATTTTTTAACTGATAACAAGTTTAAACACTAAAATTTCAGGAATTAAGTGTAGCTTCAGAGTATACCACAGCACTCCTATGAACTGAGAGTTGGACTTGCAGTGGGGATGAGAGTTAGGCCAGTAATAAAAAATTAGAAGTAAATTTTACTAATTATCTGGTGAAAAATTAGAAGCCTTTATCAGCTGGTTTCGTCTTGGGAGAAACTGAGACTGCAATAAAAACCATTATCAACTGATTTCCCCTTATAGATAGATCATTTTTATAGTTCCATTTAAACATCTTATTTTTCTCCTGTAAAAAAAATTTTAAAGCTGTTTTTTGGGTATGGAACACGCTTTTTGTACCATTAAACCCCTTTAAACAGAGAGCATTTGTAATTCTTTTGTTAGTGGAGGTTGTTACAGGGCCATTCTAGCTTCTAGCATTCTAGCTTCTAGACATTTCACTAAATGTCTCTTACTAGTTATCAGATACACAGTGAGAAGCTTGGAGCAAATTAGGAGGAGAGAAAGGATATGGGCCTTCTAATGAAAGTCTTTCTGATGAGTCAAGGAAACCACATCAGTGGCATCAACCTGCGGCATAATCACTCCTCCATGTTTCTGCCTTGGCAGGGAGTCGTCTCGACAGGTCTGGTTTGAGAGCAGGGAGCATGAAAAGTCAGATGGAAGCTTTTCCTCTGAGAAGTTAAAAATAGGCACTCAAAACCATCTTGTTAGAGGAGTTTAATTTTTTAAAGAATATCTGTAAGCCCCTCATAACCGTGGAGCGGTTTTGGATATATGGCTGTTAGTGACGTAAATAAATAAGTAAATACATACACGTGTACACCCACACCCCAAAATGTATCCATCTGATTGATTTTTGTTATATGAAGAGGTATTATTTTTTTCTTGTGGTGCTGCTATTTAAGACATATCTCAGGGCTCTCTTCTGGATTTATCTTCAGAGCCTGAAACATCATCATGAAGAACCCTAGCAGCTGTAAATCTCAATTCTTTGGATGGTGGAGTCGCACACCACCTCACACATTCACTCCACTGTGCCGTGGTATTACCAACGTCATCCCATGGTCTATCAGACCAGAGGAGAAGAAACCTAATCCTATGTGGATCCATAGTCCCAGGGCACCCTAACAGATTGTCTCACAGGGTAGGTCCTCAAAAAATACCCGCTGAAGGAATACATGATAAAATGGAAAATGACTTGGACAATATGAAGTGGTGAGTTTCAGCTAAAAAGATGACAGACTTAAAATTGTGAGGCCAATTTAATTTTGTTTTTTAACTTTCTTAGCTTACTTTAAAATTTTTTACTTAGTTTAGACCAATTTAAAATTTTTCATTTTTTATAATAGAAAATCTCAAATATATACAAAAGTTCAGAGGATCCTATGATGAACCTGTCAAGCCAGCTTCAACAGTTATCAACATATGACCAATTGAAGCAGACTCGCAGAGCCAGGAAGAACTACCGGTTAATTTGGGCCCCAAAGTCATTGCCAGGTGACCTGCCCAATGTCACAGAGCTGCTCAGTGACCCACTGGAAGACAAAAACCTATGCATCCCAACATCAAACAGAATGTTTATCTCCCTATACTAGGACCCCTAAGAGACACTAAGAGAAGCTAGGGTGAAACATAGGAATGAAAGGGAAACTTCTTTCAATTTTTGATTTTCGAAAATGTATATGAGAAATATTAGGGGGAAAAAACCCTTAGTTTTTTTGTGATACATAACAGCAAGGTAGCAGGTATGTGTATCACAAAAATATCTCCACCCACAGCTTATTTTGCCTCCAGCCAAATGCCCATCAAAGGTAAACTTGTGTGATTAGGCTACCTTCCTTCAATGCTCGCTGTGGTTTTTCACTCTTCTGCAGCCTAGGCAGCAGCTGTTTCCTCAGAGCATGTGGGCTCCAGTGTCTTCTGGGGCTCATCACCCGCCTCATCCCCCTTTCAGTATGGGGAAAGACCGGGTGGGGGGTAGGGAGGCCCTCTCTATATCTCTTCAGTGAGAAATAAAGGATTAAATGCAAATGTGGCTGAGGCACTCAGTCTAACATCAACTTCACTAGCCAACCTTCTCATCCTAGATGCCTAGTCCCAGCACCTGAGAAGTCAAAGGAGCCTCGGTCCAGGTCCACCTGCCCCAGCTTACGCTTCTCCGGAGACTGGCAGGCTCTCCTCCTCCCTCTCACCTCCTTCCTAGCCTGACCAAGGTTCAGTCTCTCACCTACTCCACCCAACATTAAACCAAAACTCCCTTCACCTGCCCCAAGACTTCCAGATGTATACAACAGTGAGTGTTTGGGGTTCATAACAACCTTAGTACAGATTTTCATATTGTGACTCCCTAATTTCATTCTAAAATATATAATTATGACTCTTGTGTAACTTCTACCTCTGATAACGCAGTTTCTGACAAAGTAGGTCACTAGAATATCGGCTTTGTGTCTGCCTACTGCTATTCTAGATACAAATTAGAATCTAGAAAAACCACTAGGTGATAAACGTACGTTTTCAACTGCATTAATAACTGGAAGAACATATATCAATACTTGACCAAAGCTAAGAAAGTAAACAAATGCATAAAATGAACCATCTTAGTGTTTCCAAAAAAGTGCATAAACCTCTCTAGATTTTAACCAACAAATAACCTCTCTGCACTCTATGATTATTTTAATCTTGTTAAGCAGAGGAAAACCTAATTTATGTTAGCAGTTGAGAACATGGCTCTATTGAGGGTATTAACTACCTTTGTTTTATGGACACTTCATCAGTCCACATATAACTAAATCCAACCCCACAAAATTCTTCCACAACTCATTCATCAATTAATGATTATAATCAGAGAGAAAGATTTTTGTTGACTATGATGCATTGCCATACTGAAAAGGTGCATATATTTATTAAATTATTTATTCTTCAAGTCTTTGAATAGAAAGGACTTACAGTGAAGCTCTTTATTACACAAGCCGTTCTACAGGTCCTTGACAGGTAATTCAAACACGTACTGACAGGCCCCACTAATGGGTCATGAAATTCATAAAAGGACAGTTTATAAATTTATTTATTTATTTATTTATTTATTTTGTGGTACGCGGGCCTCTCACTGCTGTGGCCTCTCCCGTTGCGGAGCACAGGCTCCGGACGCGCAGGCTCAGCGGCCATGGCTCATGGGCCCAGCCGCTCGCTCCGCGGCATGTGGGATCTTCCCGGACCGGGGCACAGACCCATGTCCCCTGCATCGGCAGGCAGACTCTCAACCACTGTGCCACCAGGGAAGCCCCAGTTTATAAATTTAAAACAAAAGTTACAGCAGCCTCAATTTTAGGAAGCTCATTTTGGTGACACATGATGAAGATCAAGCTTCTATTTCTCAATATCAAATTATAAAATTAACAGTGTTTAGCATCTCTAATGAGGTCTACTAAAATAAAATCCTTCAAAATTGGTACTTCTAGCATTCTTTAAAAATGTTACAGCCAATTTATTAATTCTAATTTAAGTATAAAACACTTTATTAAATATTGAAAAATTCAAGATTTTTAAATTTTTTTACTTTTGTTTAAAAATTCAAGATTTTTGTGATTTGATTGTATGTAATTTTACCTCAAAAGGAAAAAAACTGTAAACAAATATTAAATACTGAAATATTTAAAGGGGAATGTACTCATATCTGCATTTCACTTTGAAATGCAGCAAAAAAATAAGATGGAATGATAGATGAACAGATATGTGATTACAGAAGTAAAATGTTAACTGTAGACTCTAGGTGGTGGGTATATAGGTATTGACTGTACAATTCTTTCAACTTTTCTGTATGTTTGAACATTTTCATAATATAATGTTGGAAAGAAAAAAAGCTTAAGGTAACATCCTTAAACTTGATGCTTACAGCAGCTTTTGTGCTCTTAAGACTAAGAACTAATAGGAAATATAATAGCACAAAATGACTTAAGACATATTATATGAAATAGAATACAAAATTATTAATACAACATTATGATAACCAGGTATACATAGAAAAACAACAAAAGGAGCTGTAGGGCTTTCCTGGTGGCGCAGTGGTTGAGAGTCCGCCTGCCGATGCAGGGGACACGGGTACGTGCCCCAGTCTGGGAAGATCCCACACGCCGCGGAGCAGCTGGGCCCGTGAGCCATGGCCGCTGAGCCTGCGCGTCCGGAGACTGTGCTCCGCAACGGGAGAGGCCACAACAGTGAGAGGCCCGCGTACCGCAAAAAAAAAAAAGGAGCTGTACTAAAATATTAATAAAATTGTCCTAGGATAGTAGGATTATGGGTGATTTCCCCCGCCCTTCTATTTGTCCGACTTTCTTTAATATAATCATATTTATAAATTCTTTCTGTGTACATATAAATATACATATGTATATTTTAAAATATTTGTTGCAAGTACAATGAATGTAAGAAAAATATCAGGGAGGGGGACTGCCATATCTAACTTTAAGGAAAGAAGTAAAATATATTCTGTTTAAAAAAAAAGACTGTGGGTTTACCTCCCTCACCATCACATTTTGTTCCCTCTAGTTTTTGATTCAAATACAGATATGAGTCAATGGTGAACATAAATACACCAAATCAACATGGTCCTTCACTTTTTAATTCACATACTGGTAGTGTATTAAGGTAACAAAAAGACTTAGCTGACACATCCAAGTGTCAGTGCCTTATTATTCTCAGAATCCATAAAGAGGTAATATTCATAATAGAAAAAAGCATGCAATCCACTGCAGGAGAATATCACTTATTACAAAAGTAGTCATTTTTGTTAAACAATCAAGAGCTAAACCAAATGTCTTATAAATAGGCCTCTTTCTAGACTCTAGCCTAACTGCCTCTACCTAGGAGAAGCTAGTCGGTTGAGCACCACTCCTTTTGAGACGGCAGCAAGAACCACATTAAGTCATCCACCTCCTTGAGTCACAAGGGGACATGTGAATTTGAGCCCCAGGCACGGACTTAGATAAGTCACTTCATCTCTCACTGCCTCAATCTCTTCCTCTATAAAATCAGGGTCTGCTAAGGTCCCTTCCAGGTCAAAAATTCTCTGAATTTCAGGCAACAGGCTCTGAGAAACTAAGCAAGGAACGGGTCTCCTTGAGCACCACCCAGCCTATCCGTGGATATAGAAAATCTGGCAGCATAAAAACATGTAAATTCATGAAGAGGAACAACTCCATAGAATGCCCTTCACTCAAAAAGCATCTTGAGATACAAACGTGGAAACGAACAGACATGACGTCACCCCATGTTACTAATCATGGGATTCATCCCCATTAGAGGGCTTTTTTGAAATATCCAGGCAATCCCCGCCCCCCAGCTCGAACTCTAAACACATCATTAATTCTATTTTCAAAGGTTCAAATAAAGGTGGCAGAAACAGTTATAGAAAAAAACAAAGATAATACCTGGATGTTTTCTTCACATCTACTTTAACTGTAAGTGATTTCTTCCGAAGAACGGAAGATGAAGGTTTCGAGTCAGAAAGTTTTTTACTCTTATCAAGTCGGTTATGGGAAGAGTTGCTCTCTTTTCTGCCAGCCCCTTCTTTCTTTATTTTGTCCTTCCGTTTGTCATTACAGGGTCTCAAACCAACGTCGCTTTTATCTGAATGAGTGCAGGTAGTGCAGTCTTTCTTAGATGGCTTAAAAGGCTCTTTGACTTGCCCACCTTCAGTCTCTCTCCCTCTTCCAGCATTAAAGCAATCGGACTCTCTATTTACAGGGCCTTTTTGAGAACCGAATTTTCTATCTTCCTCCTTAGAGTACTTCTGAGTTCTTCCATCATAAAAGTCCTGGTCCCCATCTGAGGTCTTACGATGTTTGTGGCGATAGTCACAGGATACCTTGGCTGCTGAACTGGTCTCTGGGAATTCCCTCGGAGCATATCGAAGAGTTTGGGGTCCAAGGTTCCATTGATCTTTCTTCTCTTGGTAAGAAGGGAGAAAATGCCTGGACTTCCACTGCGGGCTCCTGGGAGGCTCTCTGTTTTCATACCTCTCCACGTCTTGAGGTCTTTTTGATGTGTGTCCATATTTTCTGAAATCACGATCCTCAGGATACCTGTGTTGACATAAAGCAGTTTACACTTGCACTAGAGAGAAGTGAGAATTTATGTGTGTGGAATGTTGGGCAACATGGCTTTAAATGCAGAGCACAGTGGCAAGTTAACCTATAATCCCTGAAGCCAACTCATAGATGCACAAGGCACTTAGGAAAATAGCATCATTTTTTTTTAATATTCTAGCCATCAACATGATTCACTCTAAAAATAAACACTTCACTACTACCAGTGGACCAAAACTACATTACAATGCTTTTAATCTTTTTAGACAAAAGCTTTTCAAGGTGGTTATCTTCAACCACAAAGTAAAGAGACTTTTTTTACTTGAGTCTTTATACCAAATTACCCAGGTTTAATGTTATCCTATACCTCGTCTGAAAAGAGCTCCTTTTCTCAAAATCTTCAGAGCCTCTTCTAAGTGACTGAGAATATTTTTCGTCTTGTATCCTCTGGTGCCTCAATTCATCTTCATGCCACTGTCCTTCGAATCTAAAAGAATCTGCTATTGACCTCAGAGGTGGTTTCCCTCCTTTTCCACTTCCTCTAACTCTGTGGTCATCAGGAAAATACCTTCCTTGCACTTTCTGGGGATAACAATTCCTCTGGTGCTCCTTGTAGAGTACACCTTCTGAGTATTTGGGCATATACTGAGATCTTCTGTTACTATCATCCCCTCTTCCTGGTAAATATACTTGGGGAGGCTTATAAGTATAAAAATTTTCTAAAGAGTTTCTTCTTATGTTTGGGGAAGATGATCTATGTTCATAAGATCGGTAATGTAGAGTTTCACGAGAAGGAATCCTTGGTTTACTCTGTCCATGTTTCTCATTGTCCATTCTCCAAGTGACAGGTCTTTTTGGATCCTTCCTATATTCATAGCCATAATGCTCAGGTCTTTGCTTGTAGTGTTCAGAATTTCTAGGTACTGGTGATAAAGACCTATGTAAACAAATACAGAAAAGTTTAGTCCATTCAAAGACAATAGACTAAGTTTGTCTTAACATGACTTACCCAAATAAAACATTTGCTTTTCCCTGCTTCTTCCACTCAAATTAAATTCATCAATTTGTGATATTTGCATTCGAAATTGTTCACTTGGGAGTCTGATTATGCTTCCGCCCGATTCAACAAGCATACTCTTTTCATCTTAACTAATGTACCCCATGTGCATATCAAAATGAGCTGAGCACACCCATCCTGTTGGAGGAGGACCAGCTTAGGTATGCAGCAGGATCTATTTTGGAAGATTGCTGACAGCAAAGTTCTGGCAAAAGGGCCAGTCAACAAAAGCTTACATCAGGTTCAATGGTCAAGTAAGAAATAAGCAGAAGGAAGGCTAGATTCACACAAGTAAATATGTAGGAGTCTCTGGAAAACTGAACATAACCTCTGAAATTAAATTAGATTCCAAGAGTTTATGATGCACAATAAATCCAAACTCAGACCCAAAACTGACCCCACAGTTTCCCCAATTGATTGTCTACTCTCTCTACTAAGTTTATATCAAGAAGCAAAAACTACATCCTTGAACAGTAAGTGGAGAGGGTGGGAGGAAGAGGGCCTTTGCCAATGAAGCAACTGACAAAGGATTAATCTCCAAAATTTATAAGCAGCTCATGCAGCTCAATAACAAAAAAACAAACAACCCAATCCAAAAATGGGCAGAAGACCTAAATACACATTTCTCCAAAGAAGATATACAGAGTGCCAACAAACACATGAAAGAATGCTCAACATCACTAATCATGAGAGAAATGCAAATCAAAACTACAATGAGATATCATCTCACACCAGTCAGAATGGCCATCATCAAAAAATCTGGAAACAATAAATGCTGGAGAGGGTGTGGAGAAAAGGGAACACTCTTGCACTGCTGGTGGGAATGTGAATTGGTTCAGCCACTATGGAGAACAGTATGGAGGTTCCTTAAAAAACTACAAATAGAACTACCATATGACCCAGCAATCCCACTACTGGGCATATACCCTGAGAAAACCAAAATTCAAAAAGACTCATGTACCAAAATGTTCATTGCAGCTCTATTTACAATAGCCAGGACATGGAAACAACCTAAGTGCCCATCATCAGATGAATGGATAAAGAAGATGTGGCACATGTGTACAATGGAATATTACTCAGCCATAAAAAGAAACGAAATTGAGCTATTTGTAATGAGGTGGATAGACCTAGAGTCTGTCATACAGAGTGAAGTAAGTCAGAAAGAGAAACACAAATACCGTATGCTAACACATATATATGGAATTTAAGGAAAAAAATGTCATGAAGCACCTAGGGGTAAGACAGGAATAAAGACACAGACCTACTAGAGAACGGACTTGAGGATATGGGGAGGGGGAAGGGTGAGCTGTGACAAAGCGAGAGAGGCATGGACATATATACACTACCAAACATAAGGTAGATAGCTAGTGGGAAGCAGCCGCATAGCACAGGGAGATCAGCTCGGTGCTTTGTGACCTGGAGGGGTGGGATAGGGAGGGTGGGAGGGAGGGAGATGCAAGAGGGAGGAGATATGGGAACATATGTATATGTATGACTGATTCACTTTGTTGTAAAGCAGAAACTAACACACCATTGTAAAGCAATTATACTCCAATAAAGATGTAAAAAAAAAAAAAAAAAGACATGGACCTCATGCTTAGTCCCTCCGTAAATACTACTAACATAAATAAGTTTTCTTTCCCAGACCTGTCCCCTTACATATAAAATGAAAGGTGTGCTGTTGAACCAGAGATTGTAACTTTGGTGAATGTGTGCTTTAATGCAGCTATAATGCTCTCCAGGGACAGCACATCCTTTCTGTAACTACCTTCTCCAATACCTCAGCATTGCCAACATGGAGCCTTTCATTCCAACTGAGGAGGAAGGCTCCTAGGAGTATCTGGGGAAACAGCCTGAGTTACCCAGACTTCAGGTTAAGAGAGAGGAGTGACACTATCTGGAACACAACAAAGTTCAAATTGGCACCTGGGGACCTTTCCTCCCATCTGACCTGTCCAATCTTCCAATTTCCTCCCTGAGGGTTTAATGTCTTCTAACCAATGAGGCAGCTACCCTTGCAGCTTTTGTTATCGCCCCCTCTGCAGCAGCTGCCACGGAGTTGGAGTAACCAGGAGCAAAAGCCTTTCCTTTTGGTGACATGTCTGGGTCCTTCCTACGAGAAACGAGGCTGATTTATCTTCCTCACGTACATACTGGGATTTATACACTGGACTTGCCAATATCTCCCTTTAGAGTCACCAAGCTAGAGGTACTGGCAAGTGCATTATTTAGCTGAAGTAGAAACTCCGTCATCCAGCTGGCTGCACCTCTTCACAGGAAGAAGCAACTGGAGCCTCCGAGGACTTCCTGGAAGACTTCATCTCTTCCACTGCTAAGGAGAAAAGCTGGCAGCCAGAGGCTGAGGTCTTCCAGACTGATGAAAAACTCAATCTCTTACTTTAATCCTTACCTCACATGGAATACTGCTTTGATATTATATTTCATCTCAGGGTTCTATTGTACAGAGCCCCTTTCTTCTGAAGGAGATGGCTGGAATGGTGGCTATTATTTTTAGTTCTCCTAAAGGGACAAAAGAGACCCAAAGAGTCTGTTGGGAGACAATTCTCCTTGGATGTCTTGTGCTCTGCATGCCTCCTGAGCTTTTGTTCCAAGGCAAACTGCCTGGGAAGATGGGGATAGGGCTTCCCTAAGGGGCAGAGGGCCAATGTGCTTGCTGTCCAGGATAACAAGATAATGTCTCCTCCAAGGCAAAGGCTGGGCAGGGTTGCTTGCTGTCCCTAATGGGGCTCGGGTTCCTCAGCTATGTCAGCATCGCCCACCCTCAGGGGACTAGAGGTAAGGGGAGCACAGGAACATGAAGCTCAAGTCGCCTGCTGCATATGAGTAATAAAGGCCTTTGTCTCTGATCCAAAAGTGCCTTGTGACACACTAATGTGCTAGCTTGCAAGTCGGGTAAGATATCAGACCCTTTACAGTTGGTGACAAAGAGTCCTGAGAAGGCATCCAGAAATCAGGCACTAAGCTTGGCAGGGTCTTTTGCGTCCCTTCACCAGAGCCTACCACAAAAGGGTGAAACAAAATGACCTCTGTGAGGCCCTCCATGTTCAAGCCATTTGCTTCTTTGCATTCCCTTTTCTTTCTGAAGTTCCTCCCCATTACAATTTGGTCTTGTGAACTACAAAATGAAAACTGTTGAAGAAATGATTGATTAGTCATTGGAGAATCATAATGAACAAGCATCATGACCAAGCCGTATTAACATGAAAAATCTTGATCTGTCTTTTGCGTATGTAATTGTGGTCCTCTTTAAAGTTCTAAAATGTACTAGTCACTTTCACAGCTCTGCACCTTTGCTCTTGTCATCCCCTTAACTGGAATACTTTTCTTCTCTCTTTCTGCATTTAAAAATTCTACCCATCATTGAGAATTCCCTGGCAGTCCAGTGGTTAGGACTCCGCACTCTCACTGCCAAGGGCCCAGGTTCAGTTCCTGGTCGGGGAACTAAGAGTGCACAAGCTACACGATGAGGCCAAAAAAAAGAAAAAAAAATTCTACCCATCCTTAAATCTCATCTCTTCTTTGAAGACTTTCTTGGTATCTCTCCTTCCCCTCCACAAAAGCAGAACTATTCCCTCCCTGTGGATCCAGAATACCTTGTCCCAGTCAGTAGTAGCACAACACTTTTCCTACAGTATCATAGTTGCCTATGGTGTCAATCTGCCCAGTCAGGCTGCGTGCTTGCTGAGGCCCTGTACACAAATTTGCCTTTGTAGCCCCAGAACCTGCCTATAGCAGGTATACAGTAAAAACTGGTTAAATTGTTCCAATCTAATTATATATACTATTGATACTACCAACAAGCAAAGAGGAGAGTTGATTTATAATTGAGTTGTTCAAAATTCTATTACTCTGCCATGAAGAAGAAGACATAGGAAACTCCCAATTTCTTCAAACATATTGATTATGAAAATAATTAAACTGAATATACACTGAAGAGTTCTAAACCACTTACTGATGCAAAATATATAACACTCTCAAAGGTGTTTCTCAGTCTTCCTTTCTGTGGCCATTGCATTTCTTTTATTATGGATTAATTCTAGCTGCCAGCCATAATTAAAGAAAGCTGTCAGGTCCTAGAATCTAGAAATATAAGGTCGATCACTATGAAGCAGCTACTGTGAATAACCAAGTCCACGAGCTTATTAAAATAGGTTCTTAACAATACTGGTGAATTTGAAAGTCGAAGCACATCCCAAACCCATGCTTACGCTGCTAAACTAAGGACTGCTCACCTGTGCCTCCACCTGGGGGATCTAGAGCGTGACCGTGCCATCCTTTGACATGTGAGCCACTATCCACTTTTTACACTGCAAAGAAACACAATATTAGCAAGTTTGTAGAAATGGCCTGCAACCCGCTCTAAAAACAGTGAACGCCACTGACAAAAAGTAATTTAAGCCCTCTGTGCCTCAGTTTCCTCATAGGACCCACCTTACTGGAATCTTGTAAGGATAAAATGAATTAGATCAAGGGTCAGCAAGCTTCTTCTGTAAAGGGCCAGAGAGTAACTATTTTTGGTTTTGCAGGCCATATAAGGTCTCTATCACATTATCTTCTTCTTTTTAAAAAAATGCTTAAAAAATATAAAAACCATTTGGGCCACAAAAAACAGGCCCCAAAGGGCTCCAAATGCGTTGTAGTTTCATGATCCCTGAGTTAAGGCATGAAAAGAGCTTAGAATATTGCCTGGCACACAGCAACTGATAAATAAGTGTTTCAAAAAGAGGAAAAACTTCCCCAGAATTCCTCTATCTGAGCACAACCACTACTACCCCTTCCCAACTTCCGCTGTTGGTTATGTACATATAATCGGAGTTACGTTCATATAATCACAGTCAACATCTTTAGGAATACTTGATGATATATCCTACTTTTAAAACTGTCAGATAATAAGAATTACAATGCCTAATAATCATACTCAATTGCCACCTAACTTCTATCAGATAAACATACCAAAACTTAATTAAGCATGATTAGACATTTAGTTTGCTTCTGATTTTTTGCTAAAACAAATAATGTCAAATAAGTAAATTTTAAAAGACATATAAACTTGATTTTTAAAATATTTTTCAGTCTTTAAAAGAAACTGATAGGTTTAGGAGCTGAATTAAAAAAATATGATTTGGGTATAAACTTTCATACTATTATTTACATTTCAGTAGTCTTCCTCGGTTTTGATACTATAATTACATACTGCCCAACTTACTGTCTCCAAACCCCTGATGGCTTTCAAAATTACTGCCATGGGCCCATGAATAATACATACAGCCACCATACACAGACTGTAGAATGAATAAGTATATGTCTCATATATTAGAACCTCTATTTTGCAAATTTCTGAAGATACTATGGCCACTGTTAAAATATAAATGGCTTCTTGTCACTACGTAGTTTTTCCACTGACTGATACAAAAAGTACAACTATAACTATGTGGGCATTGGTTTGAAAAGGGAGTCCTCATAGTCAAACATTTGAAAACTACTATTATAATAAATTTCAGAAGGAAGTAATAGCATATAAGATCAAAGGACTTGAACTAGATCACTCACCAGAAGTACATTCAATTCAATTCATTTAGTTACACACTGCTTCTTTCCAAAAAGAATGTGAGGCTAGGAAGAACAATTAGTTCAGATGTACTATGAAATTAAGACAGTAAAGGGGAAAGTGTTTTCTTAGTAACTAAAAATAAAAAAATGTTCATTGCAGCTCTATTTACAATAGCCAGGACATGGAAGCAACCTAAGTGTCCATCGACAGATGAATGGATAAAGAAGATGTGGCACATATATACAATGGAATATTACTCAGCCATAAAAAGGAACGAAATTGAGTTACTTGTAGTGAGGTGGATGGACCTAGAGTCTGTCCTACAGAGTGAAGTAAGTCAGAAAGAGAAAAACAAATACCGTATGCTAACACATATATATGAAATCTAAAAAAAAAAAAAAAAAAAGAGGTAATGAAGAACCTAGGGGCAAGACAGGAATAAAGACACAGACCTACTAGAAAATGGACTTGAGGACACGGGGAGGACACATGGACATATATGCACTACCAAATGTAAAATAGATAGCTAGTGGGAAGCATCTGCATAGCACAGGGAGATCAGCTTGGTGCTTTATGACCAGCTAGAAGGGTGGGATAGGGAGGGTGGGAGGGAGGGAGACGCAAGAGGGAAGAGATATGGGGATATATGTATATGTATAACTGATTCACTTCATTATAAAGCAGAAACTAACACACCATTGTAAAGCAATTATACTCCAATAAAAATGTTAAGAAAAAAGTATTCATTTAACAAATGCTACTGAGTACCTATTATTTGCCTGGCACTGTTCTGGGGAGACAGCAGTGAAGAGAAACAGGCAAAAATTCCTGTCCTCCTGGAGCTTACATTCTACTGAGGGAACTTATAATTTAATTAAAGAAGCTTTGGGCATATACCTATTAAATTGAACAAATATAATAAACCCAAAGGTTGTGCGAGAGACACCAAATACTGTTGGTGATGATGAAAAAGTATATCTTTCCCAGAGGGTAATTTTTTTATCCATTTTATTTTTTGAAGAACACTTACTGAAATATAATTCACATTACCGTACAACTCACCTATTTAAGTGTACAGTTCAATGTTTTTAGTATATTCACAGGGATGCATAACCATCACCACAATCTAATTTTGGAATATTTTCATCCCCACTAAAAGAAACCCCATTAGCAGTCACTCCCCATTCCTCTCCTCCTTAGATTAGCCTCTGAGAACCACTAATCTACTTTCGGTTCCTATGTATTTACCTACTCTGTACCTTTCATATAAACGGAATCACACAAATATGTGATCCTTTGTGACTGGCTTCTTTCCCTTAGCATAATGTTTTCAAGGGTTTTACCATGTATCACTAGTTCATCCTTTTTACGGCTGAATAATACTCCATTGTATGGGTACACCACATTTTGAGATTCATTGATCTCTCAATGGACATTTGGGTTGTTTCTATTTTTTTGGTTATTATGAATAATGCTGCTATGAACATTTGTGTACAAGTTTTTGTGTAGACACAGTTTTTCGTCTCTCTTGGGTATAAACCTAGGAGTAGAAATGCTGGGTCATACAATAACTCTACGTTTAACTTCTTGGGAGACTGCCAAACTTTTCCAAAGCAGCTACATCATTTTACATTCCCATCAGCAATGTATGAAGGTTCCAATTTTTCCACATCCCCAATAACATTTGTTATTGTCTGTCTCTTCAATTATAGCTATCCTAGTGGGCGTGAAGTGGTTCCTCACCACAGTTTTGATTTGCATTTCCCTAATGACAGGTAACCTTGAAATATGTAAGAAATTATGAAACTAATCATGCCTACTTTCCTTTAAACTAATAATTTCAGTTTAAATGTATTATTCTAAGGTAATAATTTAAAAGAAAAAAGCAGCTATATATACTAAGATGTTTATATAAGCTTCATTTATAATAGGAAAGAAAAAAATCCATCCAAACTAGTTATAACCCAAATGCCCAACAATCAGTAAAAGATTAAATAAATTTAAAATACATGCGTCTAGTCACTCCCTACCTTTCTCCTAGCCTTACATATGTCTTTTCCTCCATATATCCTATTCGTCCACCACAGCAAACTACTTGCTTTTCCCTGATCAGGCTGTTCTGTTCATATCACATAGATGGCTTTCCCTCACTCTGCCTGACAAATCCCTATGCTTTCAGGACTGTTTGACCATAATCTCCCCTGAAATTCTTTCTTTAACTTTCTTTCTTTCCCCCTGAGTTTCTTTCGTCTTGGGAATTCTGAGTTTATTCTGCAATTATTTCAATACATTGTGATTATTTGTTTACATAATTGTATTTATTTCAACAGGCAAAAGACACCAAACAGCACATTACAGAACAGAAAACTCAAATGACCTATGGACATCTGAGACGTTCAACCTCAGTAGTAATTGAGGAAATACCAATTCAGATCATAACCATGCCACACCTGTCAGAATGACAAAAAACAAACAAACCAAAAAGCCCTGAAGTTGCATATTCCAGAGTATTGGTGAGGCTGTGGAAAGATGGGAACAAGATGGGGACTCTCGTATACTGCTAAGCAGGTGAGTATACACATGTATAACCACTTTGGAAGGGGTTGGCAGTACCCGTTAAACTTGAACACGCTCATATCCTATGACCCAGCAGTTCCACTCAGGGATAGACCTTAGAGTGGTGGTTCTCCAACTTTAGTGCACGGCAGAATTACCTGAAAGGCTGGTTACAACACACAATGCTGGGTTCTCTTCTGGGGTGGCCCCACTTCTAGCAAGTTCCCAGGTGATGCGGATTCTGCTGGCCCCAGGACTATAAAACTACTGATTTAAAGAGAAAGGTGTAGGTCACTTGGGAGAAAATGTTTACAAGTGAGATTTACTGGTTATGTGAGAAAAAAAGTATTACTTAGAATATTTTCCTCTGCTAATATTAACATTATCTTTATTAAAATTCAAACTAGTAGATAGCCTCATCAACCAGAGGGAAGACAGCAGAAGCGAGAAGAATTACAATCCTGCAGCCTGTAGAACAAAAACCACATTCGGGGCTTCCCTGGTGGCGCAGTGGTTGAGAGTCCGCCTGCTGATGCAGGGGACACGGGTTCGTGCCCTGGTCTGGGAAGATCTGACATGCCGCGGAACGGCTGGGCCTGGGAGCCATGGCTGCTGGGCCGGCGCATCCGGAGCCTGTGCTCTGCAACAGGAGAGGCCACAGCGGTGAGAGGCCCGCGTACCGCAAAGGAAAAAAAAAAAAAAAACACATTCACAGAAAGGTAGACGAGATGAAAAGGCAGAGGGCTATGTACCAGATGAAGGAACAAGATAAAACCCCAGAAAAACAACTAAACGAAGTGGAGATAGGCAACCTTCCAGAAAAAGAATTCAGAATAATGATAGTGAAGATGATCCAGGACCTCGGAAAAGGAATGGAGGCAAAGATCGAGAAGACGTGAGAAATGTTTAACAAAGATCTAGAAGAATTAAAGAACAAACAGAGATGAACAATACAATAACTGAAATGAAAACTACACTAGAAGGAATCAATAGCAGAATAACTGAGGCAGAAGAATGGATAAGTGACCTGGAAGACAGAATGGTGGAATTGACTGCTGCAGAACAGAATAAAGAAAAAAGAACGAAAAGAAATGAAGACAGCCTAAGACACCTATGGGACAACATTAAACACAACAACATTCACATTTTAGGGGTCCCAGAAGGAGAAGAGAGAGAGAAAGGACCCAAGAAAATATCTGAAGAGATTACAGTCGGAAAAATCCCTAACATGGGAAAGGAAATAGCCACCCAAGTCCAGGAAGCGCAGAGAGTCCCATACAGTATAAACCCAAGGAGAAACACGCCAAGACACATAGTAATCAAACTGACAAAAATCAAAGACAAAGAAAAATTATTGAAAGCAGCAAGGGAAAAACGACAAATAACATACAAGGGAACTCCCATAAGGTTAACAGCTGATTTCTCAGCAGAAACTCTACAAGCCAGAAGGGAGTGGCATGATATACTTAAAGTGATGAAAGGGAAGAACCTACAACCAAGATTACTCTACCTGGCAAGGAACTCATTCAGATTCGATGGAGAAATCAAAAGCTTTACAGACAAGCAAAACCTAAGAGAATTCAGCACCACCAAACCAGTTCTACAACAAATGCTAAAGGAACTTCTCTAAGGAAACACAAGAAAAGAAAAACACTTACAAAAACAAACCCAAAACAATTAAGAAAATGGTCATAGGAACATACATATTGATAACTACCTTAAACGTGAATGGATTAAATGCTCCAACCAAAAGACACAGGCTTGCGGAATGGATGCAAAAACAAGACCCATATATATGCTGTCTACAAGAGACCCACTTCAGACCTAGGGACACATACAGACTGAAAGTGAGGGGATGGAAAAAGATATTCCATGCAAATGGAAATCAGAAGAAAGCTGGAGTAGCAGTACTCCTATCAGATGAAATAGACTTTAAAATAAAGAATGTTACAAGAGACAAAGAAGGACACTACGTAATGATGAAGGGATCAATCCAAGAAGATATAACAATTATAAATATATATGCACCCAACATAGGAGCGCCTCAATACATAAGGCAACTGCTAAGAATTGTAACAGAGGACATTGAAAGTAACACCATAATAGTGGGGGACTTTAACACCTCACTTACACCAATGGACAGATCATCCAAACAGAAAATCAATAAGGAAACACAAGCTTTAAATGACACAATAGACCAGATAGATTTAATTGATATTTATAGGACATTCCAACCAAAAACAGCAAATTACACTTTCTTCTCAAGTGCGCACAGAACATTCTCCAGAATAGATCACATCTTGGGTCACAAATCAAGCCTCAGTAAATTTAAGAAAATTGAAATCATATCAAGCATCTTTTCTGACCTCAGCACTATGAGATTAGAAAACAACTTCAGGGAAAAAAACGTAAAAAACACAAAACACATGGAGGCTAAACACATGGAGGCTATTTATTACTAAATAACCAAGAGATCACTGAAGAAATCAAAGAGGAAATCAAAAAATACCTAGAAACAAAAGACAATGAAAACACGACGATCCAAAACCTACGGGGAGGCAGCAAAAGCAGTTCTAAGAGGGAAGTTTATAGCTATACAAGCCTACCTTAAGAAACAAGAAAAATCTCAAATAAACAATCTAAACTTACACCTAAAGGAACTAGAGAAAGAAGAACAAACAAAACCCAAAGTTAGCAGAAGGAAAGAAATCATAACGATCAGAGCAGAAAAAAATGAAATAGAAACAAACAAAACAATAGCAAAGATAAATAAAACTAAAAGCTGGTTCTTTGAAAAGATAAACTAAATTGATAAACCATTAGCCAGACTCATCAAGAAAAAGAGGGAGAGGACTCAAATCAATAAAATTAGAAACAAAAATGGAGAAGTTACAGCAGACACCGCAGAAATACAAAGCATCCTAAGAGACTACTACAAGCAACTCTATGCCAATAGAATGGACAACCTGGAAGAAATGGACAAATTCTTAGAAAGGTATAACCTTCCAAGACTGAACCAGGAAGAAAGAGAAAATATGAACAGACCAATCACAAGTAATGAAATTGAAACTGTGATTAAAAATCTTCCAACAAACAAAAATCCAGGACCAGATGGCTTCACAGGTGAATTCTATCAAACATTTAGAGAAGAGCTAACACCCATCCTTCTCAAACTCTTCCAAAAAATTTCAGAGGAAGGAACACTCCCAAACTCATTCTATGAGGCCACCATCACCCTGATACCAAAACCAGACAAAGATACTACAAAAAAAGAAAATTACACACCAATATCACTGATGAATATAGATGCGAAAATCCTCAACAAAATACTAGCAAACAGGATCCAACAACACATTAAAAGGATCATACACCATGATCAAGTGGGATTTATCCCAGGGATGCAAGGATTCTTCAATATACGCAAATCAATGTGATACACCATATTAACAAATTGAAGGAGAAAAACCATATGATCATCTCAATAGATGCAGAAAAAGCTTTTGACAAAATTCAACACCATTTATGATAAAAACTCTCCAGAAAGTGGGCATAGAGGGAACCTACTTCAACATAATGAAGGCCACATACGCCAAACCCATAGCAAACATAATTCTCAATGGTGAAAAACTGAAAGCATTTCCACGAAGATCAGGAACAAGACAAGGATGTCCACTCTCACCACTATTATTCAACACAGTTTTGGAAGTCCTAGCCATGTCAATCAGAGAAGAAAGAGAAATAAAAGGAATACAAATTGGAAAAGAAGAAGTAAAACTGTCACTGTTTGCAGATGACATGTTACTATACATAGAGAATCCTAAAGATGCTACCAGAAAACTACTAGAGCTAATCAATGAATTTGGTACAGTAGCAGGATACACAATTAATGCACAGCAATCTCTTGCATTCCTATACACTAATGATGAAAAATCTGAAAGAGAAATTAAGGAAACACTCCCATTTACCGCTGCAACAAAAAGAATAAAATACCTAGGAAAAAACCTGCCTAGGGAGACAAAAGACCTGTAGGCAGAAAACTATAAGACACTGATGAAAGAAATTAAAAATGATACCAACAGATGGAGAGATATACCATGTTCTTGGATTGGAAGAATCAATATTGTGAAAATGACTATACTACCCAAAGCCATTTACAGATTCAATGCAATCCCTATCAAATTACCAGTGGCATTTTTTTAAAGAACTAGAACAAAAAATCTTAAAATTTGTGTGGAGACACAAAAGATCCCGAATAGCCAAAGCAGTCTTGAGGGAAAAAAACGGAGCTGGAGGAATCAGACTCCCTGACTTCAGACTATACTACAAAGCTACAGTAATCAACACAATATGGTACTGGCACAGAAACAGAGATCAATGGAACAGGATAGAAAGCCCAGAGATAAACACACACACCTGTGGTCAACTAATCTATGACAAAGGAGGCAAGGATATACAATGGAGAAAAGACAGTCTCTTCAATAAGTGGTGCTGGGAAAACTGGACAGCTACATGTAAAAGAATGAAATTAGAACACTCCCTAACACCATACACAAAAATAAACTCAAAATGGATTAGAGACCTAAATGTAAGACCTCACACTATAAAACTCTTAGAGGAAAACATAGGAAGAACGCTCTTTGACATAAATCACAGCAAGATCTGTTTTGATACACCTCCTAGAGTAATGGAAATAAAAACAAAAATAAACAAATGGGACCTAATGAAACTTCAAAGCTTTTGCACAGCAAAGGAAACCATAAACAAGACGAATAGACAACCCTCAGAATGGGTTGTCTCCTTGCAAATGAATCAACGGACAAAGGATTAATCTCCAAAATATATAAACAGCTCACACAGCTCAATATTAAAAAAACAAACAACCCAATCCAAAAATGGACAGAAGACCTAAATAGACATTTCTCCAAAGAAGACATACAGATGGCCAAGAAGCACATGAAAAGCTGCTCAACATCACTAATTACTAGAGAAATGCAAATCAAAAGTACAATGAGGTATCACCTCACACCAGTTAGAATGGGCATCATCAGAAAATCTACAAACAACAAATGCTGGAGAGGGTGTGGAGAAAAGGGAACCCTCTTGCACTGTTGGTGGGAATGTAAATTGATACAGCCACTATGGAGAACAGTACGGAGGTTCCTTAAAGAAGTAGAAACAGAATTACTATATGACCCAGCAATCCCACTACTGGGCATATACCCAGAGAAAACCATAATTCAAAAAGACACATGCACCCCAATGTTCATTGCAGCAGTATTTATAATAGCCAGGTCATGGAAACAACCTAAATGCCCATCCACAGACGAATGGATAAAGAAGTTGTGGTACATATATACAATGGACTATTACTCAGGCATAAAAAGGAACGAAATTGGTTCATTTGTAGAGATGTGGATCCATCTAGAGACTGTCATACAGAGTGAAGTCAGAAAGAGAAAAACAAATATCGTATATTAACACATATATGTGGAATCTAGAAAATGGTATAGATGAACCGGTTTGCAGAGCAGAAATTGAGACACTGAAGTAGAGAAAAAAACGAATGGACACCAAGAGTGGAAAGCGGTAGAGGGTGGGGGTTGTGGTGGGATGAATTGGGAGATTGGGATTGACATGTATACACTGATGTGCATAAAATGGATGACTAACAAGAAAAAAAAATTCAAACTATTCACTCAAAAATGGGTGCATTTTTTTGCATATAAATTACACGTCAAAGCTGTAAAAACGTTACCTTTGGGGTGATGTAAGTGCTGTAAGATTAGAGCAGATATTATGGAGATGGTTGCACAACTCTGCAAACGTACCAAAAATCACTGAATTGTACATTTTAAACCTGTAAAATATATCTCAATAAAGCTTTTGTTTTAAAGTTAACTTTATTTGCATTTGCTTTTTTGGGTGCATCAGCTAGTAATGAACAGTAGTAGCTCAGGGGCTTAATGCATAAGACAGGAGAGTTAATTTAAATCCTAGAGTCTGAGCTAAGATGGTTTTTACATTTTTTTTTCTTTTTTTTTTTTTTTTTTTTGTGGTATGTGGGCCTCTCACTGTTGTGGCCTCTCCCATTGCGGAGCACAGGCTCCAGACGTGCAGGCTCAGCGGCCATGGCTCACGGGCCCAGCCGCTCCGAGGCATGTGGGATCCTCCCAGACCGGGGCACGAACCCGTGTCCCCTGCATCGGCAGGCGGACTCTCAACCACTGCGCCACCAGGGAAGCCCGGTTTTTACATTTTTTAAGTGTTGTTTAAAAAGAAGAATATGCAACAGAGACTGTATGTGGCCCACAAAGTCTAAAATATTTACTATCTGGTCCTTTACAAAAAAGATTGCTGATCCCTGATTTAAACTAACTTACTTGTGACTAGCAAAGTTAATCAAAGGATGCTTTAAGACAGAGAGGGCGAGAAAAAAAAAAAAGAAAAGGCAGAAACACCAGCAGCGTTTGTGACTGGGGCGAAGGAGATGCCAATTACAAAAGAGAAATTCATTTATACTGCTCCTTTGGAGTGAACTGTGTAGGGGCAGTGAGTGAATTTGTGTGCCCTTGGACATGGAAAGATGAATGGACAGCAGGGGCATCCACTCCCAGGAGGATGCTGAAGGGGATGCTGGTGTCAAAAAAGGCCACCCCAACCAGGACTGCACTGGACACATACGCTCACCCAGCTGAAAGCAATTCTCCTCCTCCATGACATCACTTCCCCCTCTCCATTAGGTCCCTCCCATCACCCTACTACCTCTCTCTCCATTTACAACCAAATTCCTCAAAGGGCTGACTGTTTACCACAGTCATTCTCTCCCATTCTTCTCCCCCCATTCTACTTGGCCCCTCACCAATCTAGCTTTCCACTCCACCAAACTGCTCCAGTCAAGATCACTAACGAAATCCATGTTACTAAATCCAATGGCTATTTTCCCTCCTTCTCCTGGATCTACCAGCAGCACTTGATGGTCAATCACACCTTCCTCCCAGAAACATTTTCTTCACTTGGATTCCAGAATACTACACTTTCCTGGTTTTCCTCCTACCCCTAACAATGCTTTCTGTCTCCTTTGCTGGTTTTTCCTCACCTCCCCCCTCAGCAGCCTGACCCCTAAATAGTGAACACAGTCTTCCTCTAAATAGTGACTTCAGTCTTTGACTTCTCATTGTCTACACTCTCTTCCCAGTCTGCACTTTCCTTCAGTCTCATGGCTTTAAATACTCTCTATATACTAACAACCCCCAAATTGACATCTCCAGCCCTCACCTATCCTCTGTGTTGCACTCTTCCACATCCAAAAGCCTATTGGATGCTGTAAACATGTCCAAGAGCAAACTCCTGACCTTCCTCCGAAATCTGCTCCTCCCAAGGTCTGTTCCACCTCAATAAATGGCAACTCTATCCTTAGAGTTTTCAACAAAGAGGAAACATAACTGTCCAATAAACATACAAAAAGATATCCAACACTACCTACTAGGAAGATAAAATTAAAACGAAGAGATACCATTTCATACTCATTAGATTTGCAAAAATTTTAGTCTGATGATCCCCATGTGTTTACAAGAAAGTGGAAAAAGAGAATTTCTCAACTGAGGAAAATTCCTCCCCCCAAAAAAACATGAAGCAGAAGAAAACTCTAACTGTATACTCTAAACAGAATTAAATATATCCAAAAGCATTTAGGAATATATATTTTAAAAAACGCACCTTGAATCAGAAATTTAAAAACTAAGAACAGAAACATACCAAAAAAACATAGTGATATGACAGAAAAAAAAATAATCAAACTAAGGGGAAAGAATGGGAGAAAAAGACTAAATTTTCTCAGAAGTGAAGAATAAATTACAAGGTGCCCAGGGGAAAATAAACTCAAAAGAAATGATGCAGCCACTTTGGAAAACAGTCTGGCAGTTCCTTAAAAAATTAAACATAGAGTTACCATATGACCCAGAAATTCAAATCCTAGGTATATACCCAAAAGAAATAAAAATATATGTCTGCATAAAAACTTGTACACAAATGCTCATAACAGCATTATTCACAAGAGCCAAAATGTAGAAACAACTCAAATGTTCATTGAGAGATGAATGAATAAACAAAATGTAGTATCCCTGTACAATGGAATATTATCTGGCCATAAAAAGGAATGAAGTACTGACACACAGTCAAACAGGGATGAACCTTGAAATCATTATGCTAAGGGAAAGAAGCTAGTTGCAAAAGACCACATATTGTATGATTGCTTTATATGAAACGTCCAGAATAGGCAAATCCATAGAGACAGAAAGTAGATTGGTGGTTGCCTAGGTGCGGTGGGGGGAGGGGGGCATTGGGGGGAGTGGGCACAGGGTTTCTTTTTGGTGGGATGAATATGTTCTAAAACTAGACTGTGATGATGGTTACACAACTCTGTGAATATACTAAAAAAACACTGAATTGTAGACTTTTAAATGGGTAAATTGTGTGGTATGTTAATTATATCTCAGTAAAGCTGTTACCAAAAAAAAGAAAAATCAACTGACAGAGATCCCATACTAAATGTGAGTTCAGCATTTACAAATGCAAAGAATTGCCCAGGAAAGCCCTTACAACAAAGACGCCACACTGGCAGCACAGTACGGGACCAAGTTAGAGCCCACAGAACAAGAGGGCGATCAGCAGTTCAGAGGAAGCCAGACCTCAGGAGAGCAGGGCATGACTTATTCTCCCAGCCACAGTGGCTGGATGCTGTCACAGTTCCTCAGTAGTGAGGAGCTGGAAGTGGATACAGAACCCCACTGTTGCCTACCATTAGTCTACTTTGATTTCATCGATGAAGTGTATTTCTCTCACACACAGAACAGGCTAAATAAACAGGGGAGTAAGGGCATTTTAAAAGGTGTAAGTACAAAGGTTAACCATTAGAACAAAAATAAAAACCTTCCTCTTTTTAAAATAAAAGAGCAAAAACTACATCTCATAGCAAAAAGAAATAGCAAATATAACAAAATACACATGATTATAAAATATTACGATAGACCAAATATATCAGTCCTAACAATAAATGTGGTGGGCTTATTAACTCATCTACTAAAATAAACAGGTACAATTTGGCTCACAAAACAAGGAGTTGTATAAGAAACATATCTAAAACAAAGTGATTGTGAAAAGTTAAAAATAAAAGGATGGCCAAATTATACAAGGCAAATGGAAACAGAGAGCAGGGGTGGCAAACCTAGAATCAGGCAAAAGCACAGTTCAAGCCCCAAAGCATTCATCATGCCAAAGAAAGACACTTTTTAATGCTAAAAGCCACAATCCTCGATGAAGAGAGAACAAATAAAAATACACATATTTACATGAATATAACAGTGCAACCACCTTTATGAAGCAAACACTACAACAGATGCAAGGAGACACAGATAGAAACACTAATAATAGGAGACTTTCATATACCACTTTCAGTGGTATATTAGACAGATTAGGTAAGCCAAAAATGAGATAGAAG
Source organism: Tursiops truncatus (assembly GCF_011762595.2). Lineage (NCBI taxonomy): Eukaryota > Metazoa > Chordata > Mammalia > Artiodactyla > Delphinidae > Tursiops > Tursiops truncatus. The sequence continues at coordinate 112,422,713 of NC_047055.1, read as the reverse complement.
ATCTAAACAGCATGATCAACAGGGTAAATCTTAAGGATATTTATCAAACTCTACACTCTGATACTAGAGAATACTCTTCTGAAGTGCCCACACCACATCACCAAAAATAATCATATATTAGGTCACAAAGAAAACATCAGTAACCTCCACATAATAGAACTATTACAAGCAATACTCTCTGATCATAATGCAATAAAACTAGAATCTACTAATAAAAACAAAAAAGAGAAATTCCACTTAGAAATTTTAAAACCTCTTATTAAACAACTCCTGGGTACTCTAAGGTAAATTTTTAAAGAAATAATGACAATAAAAGCACTACATATCAGATTCTATGGGATGCATTTAAAGCAGTGATCAAAGGAAAATTCATTGCACTAAACATATTTATCAATAAAAACGAAAGAATAAAAGTAAATAAATTTATTTCCAAGGTAAAAAAAAAGAAACTAAAAAATAACAAAGCACAAGGAAGGAAACAATAAAAACAAAAGTAGAGGAAGAGAATAGAAAACTAGATCTAAGTAATAATTCAAAATTCTGTAGTTTTTGGAAAAATTAAAATGGATAAACCACTAAATAACTTATATAACTTGCCTAGGAAAAAAGAGAGAAAGCACAAGTACACAAAATAAGAAAGAGCAAAGGGGAAATAACCACTGAAATAGAAGAAAAATTTTGAATCGTAAGAGATTATATCCAATAAATCTAAAAGCCCAGATGTAAGGGATAATTTGTTAGAAAAATAGAGATTACTAAAACTGACTGCATTAAAAAGCTTAAACGGACCAACTTCCATAAAAGAAACAGAGAAAGTTATTAAGGAAATATCCCATAAAAAAGCATCAGGCCCAGATCGTTTCACAGGGGAATTCTACCAAACCTTCAAACATCAGATTGCCTCAATGCTCTATAAATTATTCCAGAGCTGGTATATCACTAGAAGGATCAAGCCTACAGAAACATCAACCTTTCAAGGAGATGAACCAGCCAAGAAGACTGAGAAAGAACATCCTCTGAGGAAGGAGGGAACCCCAGAGCATAGAAGGATGTTTCAAGAAAGGAGACTTTTGGGCTTCCCTGGTGGCACAGTGGTTGAGAGTCCGCCTGCCGATGCAGGGGACATGGGTTCGTGCCCCGGTCCAGGAAGATCCCACATGCCGCGGAGCGGCTGGGCCCCTGAGCCATGGCCGCTGAGCCTGCACGTCCGGAGCCTGTGCTCCACAACGGGAGAAGCCACAGCAGTGAGAGGCCCGCATACCGCAAAAAAAAAAAAAAAAAAAAAAAAAAAATAGAAGACTTTTATGGCAACAGCTGCAAAGAGACCCAATAAAAGAAATGAAAAGTGTTAATACATGGCTTGAGGACTAAGTGGAAGGTAAGGAAACTGAGAAAGCCAATTAATACCAACGCCTTCTAACAAGTTTGTCTGGCATGGGAGGAGAGAAACTGGGTTGCAGCTGGGTGACAGGGGTCTAGGGAAGAGGTTTTGAAATGGGAGCAACTTGAGCAGGTTTAATGTTGTTAAGGAGAGACTATGTGCATGGCATTGGGGACATAATGTAGAATGACAGTCATAGTAGGAATGAGTCTAGGTCCAATTAGTTCAATGTTTCCTTTGATTCCTAATATCAACTCCAAATAATGTAGTCAACCTCTCCCAATATTCCACATTTACATATTACCTTCTTCAAAGGTCCAGACTGAATTTTTATCAGCGGTCACATTTTATGTTAATTTGGCAAACATTGCTGAGTGCCAGTGACTGCTAGAGGCAAGCCACACAAAGTTGGAAGAGTCCTAGTTTCTTCACTAGAGAAGCTCAGTCTTCACTAGCTAAGAAGGATCACATGAGTATCAGTACTTCCTAGTTCACTAAGTGTTTTGCAAACACTATCTCAAGCCTTTAATCCTCAGAAGCCTTTGAGGAAGCTGGAATTACCTCCATTTCACAGGTGAAGAGACCAATCCTCATAAAAGTTAACCAACCTGCCCCAAGAGAAAGACGTAAAATCAGCATCCAGGTTCTCAGACTCCAATACTAACACTTCCCCACCTTGCAACTCCTACCTTCATAAAGATGACTCTGAAGAGACTGCCTGGTCATTTGCGTAGATGCTCAGTCAGCAGAATTGGACTTTAGCACACTTGAGAATAGTTGACATCCTGCAACACATCTAAAATTGCCATCTAAATCTGGAAAGCAGCTTTTATGCTCCCTAGCTGCCTGGATATTCTGTAGCCTGTAGGGCACAAAGACTATGTTTTATTTATCATGATCCCAAGGATTGTGTTTTATTTAGCTTTTTATCTGTCCCCCTCAGCTTTATATATAGTGCCTTTAAATATTTTCTCCTTCAACATGTGTGGATTCATTCATTCACCTAATTTCATAACTCTGATATCATTTTCAATATAATCTAGGGCAGCATTATAATACTTCAAATTTAAGGGGTGAGTGGGGGCAAAGGGTATCACAGAACAGCTTTTTTTGTGTGTGTGGTACGCGGGACTCTCACTGTTGTGGCCTCTCCCGTTGCGGAGCACAGGCTCCGGACACGCAGGCTCAGCGGCCATGGCTCACGGGCCCAGCCGCTCCGCGGCACGTGGGATCTTCCCGGACCGGGGCACGAACCCGTGTCCCCTGCATCGGCAGGCGGACTCTCAACCACTGCGCCACCAGGGAAGCCCAGAACAGCTTTCTGAATTCAGAAATTTACATTAAAAAATCAAGATGCTTATGTGCTCTGAAATTTTTACAAGATGGCAATAATTAGCAATGAGACAAAGTATGTTTAAATATACTCTCCATAAATGTCTCATTTGACCCTTAAAATCACCCTGTAAGAAAGGTAAGGCAAAGGCACTATAATCTCTAATTCAGAGTTGAGGAAATAGTCCCTTAGAAAAGGTAAGTGACATGTTCAAGGTAATCAGATATACTGGAATTCAAGGAAGCCCGGACTTCAAATCTGTTCACTTTATAATGCCTTTGCCCCACTTAGATAACCCTTCTTTACTAAACTGGTAAAGGTGAAATAGAAGATGAGAAACCAAATTGCCATCAACAAATAAGAAGGAAAAAAAAAAGAGGTGATAGCCAGAGAAGGATACCTGTACTTGGTTGGAGAAGAATATAAGTGGCCCCAAAGTGTTCTTATAGAAATCCTTTAAATGTTGCCTTTTGCTAGGGTGGGGAAAAGGACACTCACAGATTGTTGGTGGGAGTGCAAAATAGCACATCCTTTCCAGAGGGAAATTCACATTAAAAAACCCAACAATTCTATCATCTAGGAATGTACACTAAGGAAGTAATCACGGACGTGCAGGTTTTACAATTCACCAACAATGTGTTTAAGTAGTGAAAAACTGAGAATAAAAAAACCGACTAAATAAATTACTGCAGCCAAATAATGGCATGCTACGTAGCCAGGAAAAGAAAAACAGTTACCAAAAAGAATCCACTTTAGAAAAATTCATGCATTCGTCTCTGCATGGAAAAAGACTGGAAAAAGACATCCTCAGTGTACCTATATTCACAATGGATACTTGAATGGTTAAAGAGTGCACCTTCTTCACCGTGGTTTTGCATATTTTAGAAATTTTGTATATAAATATGACTAAATGTTTCTAATCAGACATTTTAAAGGCTTCTGGGGAGGGTGTGCAAGGGCAGGGCTTTCAAATGAACATTTTAGCAGCCATTTTAAAAAATACCACATGAAAAAATAAAGCATTCTATACCGTTATCATTAAAACACCATTGAAAAATAAAGCACTCACCATGAATCCACATCAAAACCTTTTCTTTTCAAATTCCAGTCTTTCATTCGTACCAGTTCGCATACAGAAAAACGTTAAAAAGGTTGCCTGGCCAGAAGTATGAGAGACTTTCTTGATTTCTACCTGTAGTTTTTACTTTATTCCAGAAAAGAAAAGCAGTCACCTAAGAGGCAGCTCGAAAAGCACCTCGGCAGGAAAATATTTGGGAGGATAAGTTTCTCTCACGTTTCTTTCCCTCCCGACCTACCGACAGGACAATCCTGACAGTGGCCGGCCCAGTTTCCTAATACACCCTAAAGAAGCACAGGAGATGCGCCAATTTTCAGTATACGTTTCTAAAAAGACAAGTTTTACTTTACAATGCAGGATAAAGAGCAGCCTTCACTACTCATTCTGGACGTTACCGGAGAAGATGCCGCTGCGCGGCAGGAGAACCTCCGGAGAAGGACAAAGCGGGGGCTCCTCGGCTCGGGTCCCGCAGGCGATGCGTCCAGAGCCGCCTCTGGGAAAAGGGCACCGTCCCTGGACACCGCCCCGCCCTCCCCCCGGCTCCATGACAGACACTCCAAATCGCCGGGGACAGAAGCCTGCGGACAATGGGCGAGGATCGGGAGCCTCGGCAGCAGGTGCCCGGGTCGCCACGTCTAAAATAGGGCACCGGTCCGGTGGCCAGAGGCAGGGGCAGGGGAGCAGTCCCCCGAGATCCCGAGCTGGGCCTCCGCATCCTCCCCGCCGCCCCACCCGCCACCCAAGAACCGCCCCTCCCATGCGACGGACACGCCCTCCCCGCAGGCCGGGACCTCCTCGCGCCGCCCGCCCCCCAGGGCCGCTCACCCGACCGAGAAGTTCCCGCAGCCGCCGCCGCCGCCGCCGCCGCTGCCGCCGCCGCCGCCGCCGCCGCCGCCGAACCCTCAGGCCTCGCCCCTCACACGGCCGCCGCCTCACACAGGAGCCGCACCACAGCTCCCGCAGCTGGGCCGCGGGACCCGGAACCACTTCCTTCCGGAACCGCCTCGGCCCGCCCCCGTCCTAGCCACGCCCACTGCCCGCTGCCCAGCGCGGAGCCCGCTTTCCCACCGACCTCTGCTCTCAACTCTTTCCCAGCGAGGGTTGCCCCGCCCGGGAGGCTCCGGCCAAGAACGCCTGCGCCCTCTGCCGGCCGTTCCCACCTCTGCCTCTCTGTCCAGGGCGCATGCGCCATCTGCCGCCCGCCCGCCGGGAAGGAAAGAACACACTGGGCGTACTGGTCCATGGATCCTCGGGGTTAAGGGTCAGAGATCGGAGTTCACCCCTCAGTCAGAGGCAGGAGCTTGGTGCCGTGGGCCTTCCAGCGTTGTGCAGATGAGCGGAGCAGATAAGCCACAGCCTTCCAGCCCCTGGCTTGTCCCTCAAAGCCCTTCCAGAGCCAGCCTATCTGAACCAGCAAGGCTGTGGCCTCTCTCCTGCCTACTCAATCTCTAACTATTCCCCATGGCCTCAAATCAAGCTTGTACCCAGAAAACAAAACCTCCCCTCTGTACCTCCCAAATAGGTTAATGGTACCAACATCCCTCCACCGTGCAATTCAAAATACTCATTTTTACCTGCTCTTTTTTTTTTTTTTGGTACGCGGGCCTCTCACTGCTGTGGCCTCTCCTGCTGTGGAGCACAGGCTCCGGACGTGCAGGCTCAGTGGCCATGGCTCACGGGCCCAGCCGCTCCGCGGTATGTGGGATCTTCCCGGACCGGGGCACGAACCCGCGTCCCCTGCATTGGCAGGCGGACTTTCAACCACTGCGCCACCAGGGAAGCCCTTACCTGCTCTTTTGATTTCTCTCCTCCCACACTCCATCCATCACCCCAAAGGTAGCATATCCTCACTCTTGGAGCTTTCTCACTTGACACTTTGATGTTCTTTTTACCCCTTGCAAGATTTCTCTTTCAGGGTCCACCCCATCTGGTGGACCTTCTACCCTCCCTTGTCACTGTCGTCTACTGACTGCATTAGTTTTCCTCTCCATCTGAATTACTGCCATCATCCTGATGAAACCAACACCCATGACTAAGCCATGTTTCCTTAACTTCCTCGGTCCAAATGACTTTACCTCTACTTAATCCACACATTCCCAGGTACCCATTCTATAAAATCTAGACATCCATCACTTTATACTGCTTCATGGCTAAAACCTTAAGTTTACCAACCCCATTTATTTGGACTCAATCCTCATCCTCGTAGTCCTATCTCTCCCTTAGTCCCAATATACTTGTTCTTCAAAAACCACAGAGCTCTCACATCCCCTGAACCTTCTACCTGACTGAAGCCCATGGCCTTTGACTTCAACCACTCTTGTAGGCAGAGCCCCTTGAATTGCCCTTTGATACGTCCCAACATCAAACCACCACCTTGAAACATTCCAGTTATCTGCATTTTCCATACCCACGTCTATGTTTCCAAGCACTACTTGGGAGGAAAAAGCCACACAACTATAATAGAATGATACCACTACAAATTTATGGAGACTCACCGCAGTGGACAGCCTTGGTGCCTCTTAGGAATCCTTTTATGTGACCACTCTCATTTCCAGTAATTGCTGTTACTAACCCTTACCACTCTCTTTAAGCCCCATGCCAGTGATCATTTCCCTCTCTTCATACATGATTTTTGCTTCCTGTTTTGCAGAGAGAAATTCCCCAGCATAGTATATGAGGCCTTTGATTATCTGGTTCATACTTACCTCTCTAACTTCTCTCCTCTTTGCGCTCAATGCCCTGGCTATACTGAAATGTTTGCTGTTTAAGATGAATACTCCATTGCACATGTTATCCCTTCTGTCTGGTTAAAAGGTGTGGGACCTTTTAATCTGCTTCAGTTCAGGAAGGTTTTCTTCCATTCTACTTTCAAGAATTGTTTTTGCTCCATTTGTTCTGGTCTCTCTTTTAGGAAGAGCAATTATTTGTGGTAAACATCTGTTTTATCGTTTTCATCTGTTTACCGTTTTTCAGCATTCTGGTAGACCTCCAATCTGCTTTCAGTGTTACCGATAAGATTTCCAAAAGCATTATTTCTGCCTCTGTTTTTACTCAATTTCTATTATTGGTAATTTTGTTTCCTTCCGTCATTTCCTTCTCTCCCCCCCACCCCATCCTTCTCTTTCAACTCATCCTATTGACTTTCCATCTCACCGTTTCATTTCCTTATGAATTTCTGTTCTGGTTTTATAGAAAGCCTACCTTCTTGCAAAAGGATGGTAAACCGGTCATAAAATCCCTCTTTTGGATTCCGTAGTCATTCATTTTCATAAGTATGCTCTTCTTTCTCTTCCACGATTAGGTTTTATATTTCACAAATATATATATATATATATATATATATATATATATATACACATACATACACACACATATATAATGAAGTATACAAAATATATATATATATCTCAATACATTCTCTTGATTCATCTTTGAACAAGGTGATTTTTGTTCAGACTTATTACTGGTTAATAATAAGCACAAGGAGATGGCCCTCGCCCTACATGCTGCTTCTGTGGACAGAGAGGTTAAGTAGTTTGCATAAGGTTTCATAGCTCTTGATTATGTATATGAATAGCACACACACATACAGAGGCAGAACAAGCCTAAGAGAAATGAAATATTATCTGCCTTTCCATTTATTTTTTCTTTGATTTTCATGCAAAGCCAAACCTGCTCTAGAATGCCAAGTATGCTTAATACAAGGGCTCTATATTAGTAAGAATAAATTACGCTATGATAACAAACCCCAAATCTCAGTGGCTTATAGCAACGAATGCTTATTTTTCACTTATATTTCAAGTCCATCATGGGTCAGCTTTGGTTCTTCTGTCTGGGACCCAGGGTGAAGAAATTGATGCTATCTGAGACATTACTGGTGTCATACCAGAAGAAAAGGAGCAACAGTGGGACCATACATTGGATCTTAAAGCTTCTGCTTTAAAGCTGAATCAGCAATTCTGGGGGTGGGGCCCAGCATAGTTTCAACAAGCCCTCCAGGAGATTCTGAAGCATGCTCAAGTTTGAGAACCACTTCTCTATGGCTTGTATTTCCTGTAAACCAGAAGATGGACATAGAGACTTGATAAAATTGAGTAGTTTTTAAACTACTAATTCTTAAACCAGAAAAAAAAGTCATATTAAAAGAGCAAGAGAGAGAGAGAATGAATATCATGCGTTGATACAGACTTAGATCAAGTGCCTATTGTCATTTTTTGGAGGGACACTGTTTTCTGGGGAAACCTGCCAGCTGCCCTGATATGTATCTCCAGCCATCCTTCTGTATAGCCTTCTTTTTTAAATGCTGATGTGAGAATAAGATAATTAGGAAGAAGTAGGACGAATAGCTTTCTCATCCCTTGGCAATGCTGTTGGCCCAGATTTTTCTCATAGTTTTTGTCTAGATGGTTTGTATTGTGTTGGTCATGGCTTCAGCATCTACATTAGTGTTTATAAGTCAGGACTGACAGACCAGGTGAATTTTCTCTTTCCTTAAGTATCTGACTTTGGCTATGTTGCTTAATACTGTCAGTGAAATTTGATGTATAATGCTTAGCTGGCCCTGATCCCTCCTCTTTTTCTTCCATCCCATGATACAGGCACTTTTTTGTGGTCACTGTCCTTTCCTTACCTTTACTTTTTAAAGGGCTTTGTCAACAGTGGAGCACAGACAGAAATGATTTATATTATTTGGAAGAAAATGTTTTTAGACAGGCTTATGCTGCAGATTCCTTTTTGCTCATTCTAGTCACTGCCTTTATGTCTGTTTTCCTACTGAGATGGAGGACAAATTCCTAAGCAAGATTTGGTAGCTGCTACCAGCCCTCTGGTTCCATAAATTATTTCTGATGAACTCTTTTGTAATGCAGTATGTGAAGCAGCTTGGCCCCGGTTCTGAAAGCAATACAATATTTGTGGTTTTAAAACAAGGTGTCACAAGTCAGCAATTATTTTGAAAAAAACTTTTTTTGATTGATGTGAACTACCTACATTGATGCAAGGCAAAAAAGGAATGGTGAGGGTAGGTTTAAAACTTAATCTTACTGCAAAATAAGATTAATTGTTTAAAAGTTCATTACTCACCTTATTTAAATCTTTAGTGTTCCCCCGGAAGCTCTTGCCCAGATCCTTGATGGATTCAGTTCACATATCTTTTCTACCATAAGCAGGTCTGGTTTTGTGTCCCGGCACAACCCAGACACCAGTTCAAAAGTCACTGAGCTCTCAAACCTTTCATCTGCCTGATAAATTTGCTTTGTTTAACTCCATATTTGTTAGGTACTCCACAACTTCTTCTTAAATGTTCACACCAATTTTCACTCTCCCTTAGACTGGTAGGGAAAGAGAACATAATGGACCCTGTGGTAGATTTCATAATAATACAGTCAAAATATTTATTGCTCCTCTCTTCCCAGGCCCTCTACTTGAAAACTGAAAATGACAAATGTGGATCCCACTATATTTCCATTGGACGGCTCTGGTCTCAGCCAGTCATGGCATAGCAGAGACAACTAACTAGCCACCAAAATATTGGGTTGGCCAAAAAGTTTCTTCTGCTTTTTCCATAAGAGCTTATGGAAAAACCCAAACGAACTTTTTGGCCAACCCAGTACTGGTGCTCTCCCTTACACAGAATAGTACTATCCCTGGTAAGAAACAAAGCAGCCAGGGACTATACTTCCCAGCATCCCTTGCATCTAAGTGGGGCCACGTGACTAGTTCTTATCAATGAAATGTGAGTGGAAATGATACATGTCCCTTAGAGGCCAAGGTGGTTGGAAAGCAGTGTGTCTTCTCCATTCTCTTTCCCTATTCTGTCAGCTTAATGCAGAAAAACATGACAAAATTGGAAGATGAGGGAGCTACAGGACGGAAGGGGCCTAGTCCCTGAATTACCACTCAAAAGAGAGTTGTAATAAAGGATATCTGGGGCTTCCCTGGTGGCGCAGTGGTTGTCCCCTGCCGATGCAGGGGACACGGGTACGTGCCCCGGTCCGGGAAGATCCCACATGCCGCGGAGCGGCTGGGCCCATGAGCCATGGCCGATGAGCCTGTGCGTCCAGAGCCTGTGCTCCGCAACGGGAGAGGCCACAACAGTGAGAGACCCACGTACCGCAAAAAAAAAAAAAAAATTTTTTTTAAATAAATAAAATAAATAAAGGATATCTGTTTTGGACTTCCCAGGAGGGAGAAAAAAGTTCTATTGTATTTGGGACATCGTGCATCTTGCGGGGAGGGTGGGGTTGTTATAGAAGCCAGCATTACCTTCACTAATACACGTGGTCATCTCCTTCCCTTCGGCCAGTGATTAGCTTAGGGGTCGATGTAAGACCTAGTACTGGCCAAAGGGAAGCAGAAATCTTCTGGGAGCTTCCGGGAAAGAGTTTCCTCCCTGATAGAAGGAGGAAGCAGTAGAAAGGGCAGCCTGCCACTAACTTTTTCACAACTTTGACACAGTGGCATTGAGGATGGGATGCTGGTGCCACAGCAGCCTTCCTAAGAGGCAAGAAACTCAAAAAAGTGCTGCCCCAGAATCCTGATGTCATTTAGCTGTCTTTGGAGCTTCTTACATATTACGTGTGATTCCTAAATAACCTTAATATTGAAGCTACTTTGCGTCGTGTATAGTGGAATGATCAAAACTAGTACACTTATTCTCAATTTTAAAAAATTCATTCAGCAAAGATTTATCGTGGGGCTCGTCTGTGGCAGGTGCCATTCTAGGTGCTGAGGATCCAATGCAGAGACAAAAACCAGGATCCTTGAGACTGTCATCTCATGATAGAATGTGGGTCTGGCAGAAGGATATGTAGATCAGAGGCCATGGATTTGAATCCAAAACTTTTCTCAGTAACAACTGTGTTTACTCACTCACAAATATTTACTGAATACCTGTGTTAGGTAGTAGGAATATGGCAGCCCTGCTATCAGGAGGCTTACAGTGAGGGAGATAAACAAGACATTACTCCAAGAATCACACAAATAAATGTCTCATCGCAAACTGTAATAATATGAAAATGTGTAACAGCAAACCTGACCTCATCACCCATCACAACTGCAAATAAGAACTTGTTAAATTGTCTACTGTCTCTCTTCCCTGCTAGACTATGGGCTCCAGGAAGGTGGGGACAATATCTGGTCTCGTTCTCTGCTCTATCCTCATCCTTAGCAAACTGCTTGGCACAGAGTAGGGAGTAGGTATTCACACATACGTGCTTAATAAGTGAGCATTTATGACATGGCTTTCCTCCTGGATGAGGAAAAAAAAACTATCCTACCAACTGTCCATGTTCCCAGATGGAGGGTGCAGGTATTCTGCTGGAACTGAGCAACAGACAGACCAAATCCCCTCAGCAGAAGATGCCCAGGGATTTGCAAAATCAGCAACAACTGCTGGCGAGGGAAGCTGGTTGAGCTCAATTGGGAAACCTGCAAATATAACTAGGAGATGTGTCGACTGGCAAGAGCCTCTAGGGGATAAGCCTGTGTGATTTCCCAGGCAGGAACTTGGAAGTGTGGTGGGCCAGGGCAAGCACAGGCTCCAAAGGAAACCTTGGGTTTGGAGCCCAGCTGCGTACTTCCTGGCTGTACATGACGGGACTTCACCTGTCTTGGCCCTCATGGTAAAGTGAACATGGCAACAGCAGTGCTTATCTCAGAAAGCCCTTCTGAAGGCTAAGGGAGAGAATGCGTGGAAAGCTCTTAGCACACTGCCTAGCTGGCTCGGGTCCGGTTCTCCAGGAACAGGCTCTGAGACCAGTTGCACACAGGAAGGGCATGGGGAGTGCTGGGGGAGGGGGGCAGGGGAGTGAAGGAAGCAGCAGCCAGAACTTGGGCTGCAATACGTTCTCAACAAAGGCCTCGGGTGAACCCACAGGGAGCTCTGAAGCTGGGACAACCCTTCTGAGTTGTCCTACCTTGAGGCAAGGGTCTTCATATACCTGAGCAATCCAGTCAGGATCCAGCCTATCCATTGGCTGTCCAAGTGAGGGGATTTAACCTTGGATTTATCCTTCAGTCAAGGGCAATTCTTAGAAAGGAACTCCACCAACAAACCTCAGCAAACTGTACCTCCAGCATCCGGAAGGAGACATCCCGAAAGACAAATACCTCAGTCCTAAAAGGGAGGGCCGTGTAGGTGGCACACCATGACATCCGTGACACTAGCATTTAATACGAACCTTTAAAGCCATTAGAGCAGCTGCTTAAACTTTCCCAAAGCTTGCTGAGGACTTCAGGCATCCTCACTGTCAAAGTACAACTTCGCAAAGGTTAAAAGCATACTTGCGACGCAAATGTACAGTGAGCAGGTGGCAAAAATGTGTTGTTGAGGTTCAGAGCGAGCCTCCCCCAAATGTGCCACATTCGCATGAGGATTATTTTCAGCTAAAGGTCACTGAGACCCTGCGGATTCAAGAGAAACTACTGCCCTCCTTTGACTACCTAGAAGAATTTAAATTGTTGCTGTTTTCTCTTGACCAGAGAAGAGTTATTAGCAGAAATAAATTTTATCTAAGTACCTCCATCTATATGGCAGGACAAACATCTAATTATTGATACCAAACAGCTGCTCTTCTTATCATTCTTTGGGCAACGCTCCTGTCCTGGGAAGCCCCCAGCCGCTATCCCACTCCTCAGCTCGGATGGCACAGGGACCTCAGTTTACCTTTCTGTCTTCGAACCTTTCATAAATGTGGGGTCTCTGACCCTCTCATGTATGTGGAGTTCCCATATAGATGAAATTAAAGTTGACTTTCTCCTGTTAGTCTGTCTCACGTCGATTTAATTCTTAGATCAGCCAGAAGAAGCTGTTAAGGGTAGAGGTAAATTTTCTTCCTCCCCGACTGTGTTTAACTCATTAACGAGCAGGATGACAAAGCCGGATCAGGGAGGATACAGAACCGATTGTGACACACACTTGGATGTAAGTATACACACAGCAACACACACATATACTTAGTGGAGCAAAGAATGCTGGAGAAGACTGCAAAGTTAGATACAAAATTGCTTAGTGCTCTACAGGGACAAACAGGAATAACCTGTGGAGGTAGCTTTTCTATAGGACAAAAGTCATCTGCAACTTTCTGTCTACAGGTGAATAACTCTGGAGACTGGGTTCTAGGTCACAGCACACAGGCAGTCATAGGAAGTCACATCCCCTGAGACTCAGTGGCCCCTTGGGCTGCTTTGTTGAGACCATGCTGTCACAGGGCTTTGTAAGGGCACACTGTTATCTTTCGGCCTTATTTCCACGTTCTGGATAATTTCTTACCATTGGTGAACATTGAACACCTCATACCAGCCATCGGAGCTGTCACCATACAGGGGTGGCCCCTGAGAAGCTTCCAGAAGGCCAGTTCCACTGAGCAAATGGGAGTCGCTTCTTTCCTCCCAGTGATGCCAGCAAGATTCAGTTTGTTCTAAAACAACCATGAAGACCCACTGCGGGGGCTGCATTCAACCCCACAAGCTCTTCGAACATCTACTGTGCAGGACCTAGTGCCTTCCTAGCTATCACCTCTGTAGTGACAACTTTCTGATTGTCTCAAAGATAAGCCTGCACGCGCTACTAGGAAAATGCGGTTCAAAGACAAGTACAACCAACAGAGAGCTGTGGGCTCTGATTCGAAAACAAAGTTCCTTTAAGCAAAAGTTTAATTCCTTGGGACTCTATTCCTTACATTTTGCATTTCGTGAGATGGGGAAAGCTTGCCTTAATGCTTTCTTGGAAGTCCAGAAGGCTGGCTGCTTTAGACCTTGCCCCTAGCACTCAACCATCCCTCAGGGCCAACCAGAAGAATGAAACTTGGCATTTCCTAACTACTGCACAGAAACTTCTCACTTACTTACCACGGAGCTGAAGGCGCTCACCACTCCATGTCTCTCATCGGCCTAAAAGGCCCACGTTGGGCATCTGATAGAAAGCCCATGTTTGGCATCTGATCCAGTATTTATGCACACAGAATGTGAAACAACACAAAACAGCCGGCATGGACTGAGTTAGATAAACACCACCCTAATCTGGCCTGTTGGAGACTAGGGGGAAAAGGGGAGCAACTGGTTTAGGGGATACTATTTTCAAATCCCATGGTCTTGCTTCCAGGTATGATGGGAACTTGAACCAACAGTAAAGCCAAGCTCTGCTGCTGTGAGTAGACATATGGATAATAACCCTTGCAAAAGCGAGCTCAGATGAAAAGGTTCTAGAATTAGATAGTGGTGATGGTTGCATGACTGTGAAGAAATCAAAGACAGAGTTGTATACTTTAAAAGGAAGGAATTTTTATGGTATGTGAATGATATCTCAATAGTTTTTTTAAATAAAAAGAAGCAGAACTACAATTCTCCATGGGGCTTCTGGCCCTTCTCCACTATAAGCACCTGCTCTAGCAAAACACTTCTGCTCTCAGGGGCAGGAGAGCCTGTCAGCTCCCCTGGGGGCACCAAAGCTGTGGCCCCAGGGTCAACCCCAGCTCTGCCAAGTTCCAGCTGTGTGTCCTTGGGAAAGTAACCCTCTCCTACCTACCTCACATCCTGGACAAGTCTTAGGACCACCTCGCGTACATCAGGATCTCAGGACGTGCTGACTGTTAAGGTTCATTCCTGCAGGAGAAGCTTAAACCATGGCGAGTAGAGGCCACTGCTTCCCACCTCCTGAGATCACAGCATATCCCGAGGAGGGGGAGGCATCAGTTGGAGGTCTTTGCAGGCTCGTGTCTAAACTTCCCCGACTTAAACCCTGAACCATAATTGGCACCCACACCTTGGACCCCGCTCCTGACTTTATCATTTCCTCACTAACTTCTGGGTCCTTATCCCCAGCCCATCAGAGACACTGAACTTGGCTGACCCTCAGGAGACACTAAACCACGTGCTCTCTCTCTCCAGGAACAAATGATTAACCCACCCTGGTCCCATCATGCACTAAATTCTCACCTCTCTTGGATGTGTCAGTGATCTCTATTTCTATTCCAAATTCTATTTCTCTATCAGACTACACTGTTTTAGGGAGTTCCCTCGTGGCCTAGTGGTTAGGATTCCGTGCTTTCACTGCCGTGGCCTGGGTTCAATCCCTGGTCGGGGAACTGAGGTCCCACAAGCTGCGGGGCAAGGCCAAAAAAAAACCACTATACTGTTTTAATTATGGAAGTTTTACCATACATTTGACTGTTTGTTGGGGGAAGCCTCCCTTTTAAAAAACTCACTCTAGAAGTTTCTTAGCTTTGTATTCATTTTCTTACATGAACTGTACAATTACATCTTTTTTTTTTTTTTTGGTCACGCAGCACAGCTTGTGGGATCTTAGTTCCCTGACCAGGGATCAAACTTGGGCCCTCAGCGGTGAAAGCACTGAGTCTAACCACTGGACTGCCAGGGAATTCCCTGTACAGTTATATTTTCAAGTTGCAAAACAGAAATCCCATGGAGTGGAACTTCATTTAATTTACACAAATGTGAGGGTGGGTCACCTACTCTTCTTCGGGTGTGTAGGTTTTCCCATTCAGGGGGCATGGCATGTCTTTCCATTTACATTTATTCTAATGTCCCCTGGTCAAGTTTTAGACGAAGCTTGTTCTTTCTAGGAATTTTATGAGTTTTTTAGGATCCATTTTTCTGTTTACTTTTAATGTGTAAGAAAACTATTGATTTTCCTTCACTTAGTAGTTAGTGCCCCTGTGGAACTATTCTGAGTTCCCCAGTTGTTTCTCATGGATTCCCCACAAAAAGACTATCTGTAAAGTTTTCTCTTTTCTAATGTTCCTAAGAGCTCTCGCTCCATTTTCTTATATAATTGTGCTTCCTGAGTGATGCTCAGGAGTGGGGATGGGTATAACAACTCTAGAAACAAGCTAGTTCTTTACACTTGCTTTCCAAATGAAAAAAAAATTACAAAAGCATTTGACTAATAGGAAATCTGTATATATTAAGAAAAATTTAGAATGTTCACAAAGTAGAAATTGCTCTTAGGAGTGACTAGACGTCACTACGACCCTCTGGCCAGAGCTCATGATGACAGAAGCTACTTATAATGCTGCTGTCAAAGGCCAGCACATGGAAAAAATGAGGATGTCCACTCGTGTGCCCTCACCAGAGGCTTTGTCATCAGAGCTGGGGAGAGCTGCGTTAACTGGGCCCTCGGCTTTGGAGGTGGCAGCCCAGCAGTTACCACAAGGATCCGACATCCCCATTCCAGTCCTGGCCCTCCTGTCTCCTGGTCTTGGCTGGTATTGTCTCCCAGTCAGTAGACAAGCCATGATTTAGATACAAAAAAAAAGTTGGTGTGGGTTTCAGCTTACTGGAAAACAGGGGTCACCATTCCCATTATAATTTTGTTGAAATGCCAGATTGTTCTATGGAATGTTTTTGGAGATTACACTAAGGTTAACTGCATCTTAGCTAGCTAGCAATCCCTCGCATCAGTGGTATGAAAGTACAGCAACTTTACTATACTTACAAGTTCATCATGTCCTGGGACAGCTCATCTCTGAAGCTTATTTCCACAGTTGGTTTCACTTGGAACTGGCAATAGAGGAATTTTAATGAGTTAGACAGGGAAAGGACACCCACACAGGATTTTTCATTTTTTTTTTCCAAATAGGTTTTCAAAAATCTGGTATCTGGTTTGGTTTCAGCACATTTTTTTTATCGAGCCTACAGAAGCAAACAAAGCACTAGCACACCATCAGACTCTTCAATGAAAATGTATTTCACGGTAACACAAGGTACACATCGTGCAAATGAGGCATCACCAGGATCACAATGGTGCTGTGAGGTACAACAGATTGCAAGAAAACAGACATTTAGCAAAACAGGGCTATAAGAAAGATGGCAAGGCGTTTTTTGGAAAGTCAGACCATGCTATCATTTTCTATGTGCTTGTCATAAAAGGGATTTTCCCCCGATATTCATCAAGATCTATGGCACTGTATTGTTGGAGGCATGTATTTTATTTAGTATATACACATACACAAACATACACAGTTTCCATACCTAATACAGTCTTACACTGTAGCTGGTTTTAAGAGCACATAACAAGATTACTTTGGAGACTTTTTTGTATCTCCTGGTTGCAAACCTCAGTCAGAATTATGGATCTTTCCAAACTCTTTATTGTACAAGACAAAAAAAAAGGTTTCAAAGAAGAAAAGGTTATTTTAATCTGAAAGTCACATTTCACCACAAGAAATGAAGAAAACACATTATTATATGGCACAAAACGTGTAAAGTATACATTCTACCGTCATTTGTCCCCCACCCAGATGTTTTTATGTTCAAGCCTGTTAAAGTGACATATTAGGTCCAGTTCAGGGGCCCCTGTCTCAGAGCACTATGCTTTTCATTTGTACCTGGTTTTATTAGAGTTGAGTAAACAAACAAACAAAAGCCCCAAGACCCAAGAGAAAAACAACAGCTACAACATGAAAAGCAACCACCTGGGCAGGAGGTGCACGATTCATTCAGTCCAGAAGCCACTTGAGGGTCTGGAGTGACTACAGCTTGGAGGATTTCAGGTACAACATGAAAAGGTCCTTGGAGATTCAGATGCCCAAGTCTGGAGGAATATGCCTAATGGAGCAGACGGCCTTCCATGCTGTTCAATGGCTCCCTTACTCAGCCAGACTCACTCCACTAGCCGCCCAAGGAGCAATGGGGGGCAACACATTTTGCAGGTAGCTAAGTTTAATAATAAAACACGGCTTCTTGATAGTAACTTCCAACAAAGAAACCCCAGAGATGGGGGAAATGTTCCAGAATTTCTTCTCCTTCTAAACACAGACAGGGAGATATGCAACCCAAGTTTTCAGTATATGTTTAAGTAGAGTCTGGGTAAATGTCTAGAATATTTACAAGAAAAGACATCTAAATGTTTATATGCTCCAAGTCTGGGGATAAGAATGGTTCTAAGGTGACTTTCCAAGCCGAAATCACACGGGTTATTCAGAGGATCACTATGCTAATAAGAGTACAGGAAGTGCTTTATCAGCAGCTGAAGCTCATAAATAGAAATGTAACATGGAACTCTGCTAAAGCCCGACAAGGCCAACGTCTCAAGGATCTACTGAGAGTGGCCAGCGTTTGACATACTAAGTAGGAATACAGTTACATTTTGATTTAATAGTTTGGAATCCAGCGGTTAAGGACGACAGAAGCTTCTTCAGAGGGCCGGCAGCTCAGATTTGACTACCAGCAGCTTCATGGGTTCTCCAAACGCCACCTGTGGCAATTCAAAACCAAAATCAGGTGAAACCAATGGAGAGACAGTATTTTGCAAGTTGTAGCATCTATTCTCTCTCACTGAAATGATCGCAGTGTGGGACTTTCTACCTTCTTGGTAATTGCATTTTCCTTGGCTTATAGTCTCTCAACGGAAGTGCTGCAGCATTTTGTGTAGGACTATTCTTTTAGGGGGTCAAATTTTCTTTCGCGGGACTGTCCTAAAACCTGCAGGACGTTTAATGTCACAAATCCCAGTGCTGCCTCCAGCCACTGTGACAGCCACCCCCAACACCTTTCCAAACACATTTCCAGCAGGGGCGTTGCCACCTCTGGCTGAGAAGAATTTGATAACTAGAATTATATGACAGATGAAAACATACAAGCAGTATGAATACAATTATTTAGCCAAGACTTTTTTGGGACAAGGATTTTGCACTTCTTTTAGTTAGAAATGTAGGAAATAGATTTGAGAAGCCATGAACACTCTTCTAAGTTTTGTGGATTTTCTGGTGCTTAACTGATAGTGAGGTCAGTGAACCGAAGGGTGCAAGGTATGCTAATAACAAGAGAAATCTCTTACTAAATATTAATCCATGTAACTGTCAGGGAAAGAGAATGCTCAGGTGAATTTTTTAAAGTGTCCAAGAAGGCAGCTGCTCTTCCAAACCAGGGATATGGTTTATTCTAAAAACTGCCTGTCATGCATTCCCTCTCATGTGTGAAAGGACCACAACCGCTTCCCCAAGGGCCAAGAGAAGCAAACTCCAAAATGCACTGTCTACAGCCAACAGCTGAGGTCAGGTAGAAATAAGTATGCGAGACACTGTGACCTCAGCCGTGTGGCCTCCCCAACCTGTTTCCTCATTTGAGAAATAGAAAGGTTGGACTAAATCATATCAGTTATTGAAGTTCTGTTATAGGAGTGGAATATCATAAAAAATAAGGTGACTGAGATAATGCTGAGAATAGAAAAATTTCAGTCTAAAATGGGAGGAGCAATTGGAATTAAGTTATGAAAGTATTTGATGACACATTCTAATTATGTTTTTCATCATTCAAAAATAAGCCCCGGGCTTCCCTGGTGGCACAGTGGTTGAGAGTCCACCTGCCCATGCAGGGGACACGGGTTTGTGCCCCGGTCCGGGAGGATCCCACATGCCGCAGAGCGGCTGGGCCCGTGAGTCATGGCCGCTGAGCCTGCACGTCCAGAGCCTGTGCTCTGCGACGGGAGAGGCCACAGCAGTGAGAGGCCCGTGTACCGCCAAAAAAAAAAAAAAAAAAAGCCCCAAACTGAAGTAAATCCAATGTGAGGTGAGTATAACTAAGTACACACAAATCCAGTGTTTCTAGAAGCACTTCGGCAAGAAAAAAAGGCCAAAGGCGGGGAATGCTTCAGGGCACAAACTTCAGTTCTTTCCCCCCTTACTCCTTCAGGTATGATCCAAGAACAGAGGAGTCAACAGGACAGCAAACCATTTAGCCCAACACTCACCAATGTATACAAGTGATTCTAGATAGGATGTGGGATGTCACTGAACAAAACCAGGGGGGAAATTCATTTTATTAACACTACTTTGCACCACTATTACAGCATTCTCTCAGTGTCTGTAAAAAGTTGCTACTTGAGACAGATGGCTGGCCAAACTTTTAGCCAGTGCTTCTACACGCACCCCACCCCCCGGCCCCGAACAGCAGGGGTGGGCATGCTGGGGTGGCGCAGAAAGCTCTCAGATGAGGATTCACTTGAAATCCATCTCAGTTCTTGTACATACCATGAGTCCACATTTGTTTGCTTTTTGTAAAAATAAAACTGACTAGGAGGCTGAGTGACGTTTATCTCATCTTCACAAACCCCAGCTGGAGAGTTACAGATTTAGACTATCATCAAAAGACTGTACCTTTCATTAAAGAGATGTTGTATTTGTCAACAGAAGGTGTTCAGAGTATTTTCTTGGCCAGGACTGTTAAATCCTTCGATCAGGTTTTTGTTACAGTCATCCAGGCTGAGATTTTCACTGGATCTCTTGGGGAAAATGGGGGGGCCAGTGAAATCTAAGAGATCTTGAAGTGCTCGGGCATTACCAGTTCCATTTTGGTCCAGAGATACCCCAGGAATCATTTCACTCACTGGTGAAAATTCTGGGATAGAGATAAGCTCTTCTTTTGAAACAGGACTGGAGGGGGAGAGGGAGAGAGGGAGGGAGAGAGAGAGATGGAGAGATAGACAAACTATTAATTCTATTTGTCATATTTTGTTATACTACTCTTCTTTTCTAGAGAAGACGGATTTAGAGCCAAAGCTTGTGTGTAACACATCATAAAAGATACAAGTTAGTTTAAGTCTGAGACACTGACAGAAGGGAAACGGATTTGAGACGGGAGGGAAGGGGGCAGGGCACAACCTTTAAAACAATGACATAGCCTTTGAGGATACAAAAACTGGTTAGAACCGATCAGACCCAACATGGTGGAAGATTCGACTTCCCTTAGACCCTGAGCCTCATTATACCCTCATTATAATGCATTAGCATATGCTAAAGGACAACCCACAGGCGCCATGAGAGTTCCGAGGCTGACCATAAAAGGCCAAAAAGTAGGCAGTGGCCCAATCCCTGGAAATCCCCGCCCCCTCTCCAAAAGAGTTGGAATAATCCTCACACTTGTTAGCGAATGAAATTACCCAGCCCATAAAAACCAACCACGCCATATTTCAGGGTCACTCTCGCCTTTTGAGACTGACCGTATTCTGTCTATGGAACGTGCATCTCCCAGGGCCTCTCACCTTCTGAGATGGCCTGCGCTCTGTCTCTGGAGTGTGTATCTCCCTAAATAAACTGGCTTTCCCACTTACTTCTTGGGGCAGAGCCCCCTTGTCTGCACACTTGTATCCCTCACAAGCATTCTATATTAATAAATCTACTTCTTGCCTATCACTTTGCCTCTCGCTGAATTCCTCCTGCGCTGAGACATAAAGAACCTGAGCTTCATTAAGTCCTGAGACCAGGTGTGCAATTTCAATTAAAAGACAGTGGGTTTGAGTCCCAGCCCGTGGGTTCAAGTCCCATCTGAGGTGTGTGGTTTCAGATTGAGCAGGGCTGTGAAGGCCAAGGTCACGCTGCCCATGGGAAGAAAGTAAAAACCCGCAAGCACCAGCGCACTACTACAGAGAAGCCAAGCACTTCCGAAACCCTTAAAATGGGAAACGCAAACAGAGCCAATGCCAGAAGCTGAAAGTGAGCTGAACGGCGGTGGGGGGGGGGGGGGGCGGGGGGGCTGTCTAATCACCACGGGGTGCCTTGGTGCAGCCTCTCTCTAGCAGCACCGCCTCTGGGGAGCAGCTTTCCCTCCCCAGACCTCACTTTCCTCCGCTGCAAAATGCAATCAACAAGCGTTTCTCCCCCCAGGCGACCACGTGGGGAAGACTTTGCCGGAGCCACCTGGAGGCCGTGCTCAGGCCCGGAACCTCGTTAGCAAGGACCCCCGCCACCCACCCGGCCACCTGCAGAGCCGATCTCTCCCACAGCACCCTCGCTAAAGTGAGACTTCCACTCCCCCGCCCCCCCTCCCCACCACGGGCCTTGTCTCTCTCTCTCTCCTCT
Source organism: Tursiops truncatus (assembly GCF_011762595.2). Lineage (NCBI taxonomy): Eukaryota > Metazoa > Chordata > Mammalia > Artiodactyla > Delphinidae > Tursiops > Tursiops truncatus. The sequence continues at coordinate 112,401,105 of NC_047055.1, read as the reverse complement.
CCCTAGAGGTGGAAGGAGGAAGGAGGAACCAGAGGCCTAGCTCAGATAAGTGGTGGGCCGGGATCTGAGGTCCCCTCACCAGGAGTCTCTCTGAACAGCCAGAGTAGGGCTGCTGTCAGGTTTGTCTGGTTTTTTTTCTTCCTCCGTAAGAGCTTAGAGAAGAATCTAGAAAAACAAGTTGAACTGCAGAAGCTCAGATGATCTGTCTCCCTCACACTGAGCCTAGTTAAGGGGCAGCAGCTGACCTGACGCCACTTCTGGTGGCCCGGAGCCTGGGCAAACTGCTTCATTAGTGGGAACACCCGCCCCATCTCCGCCTTGCCCACCTCCATTCCCAGGGTTTGAACAGCTGGTCAGAGCAGGCGGAGGACAGAATGGCGCCACAAGCTTAGGCGCTGCCCCCAGGAGTCACCATTCTCCAATGCAGAGGTGGCCACACCAAGAACGCAGTGCACACACAAAGCTCCTTCACTTCCTTGAACCATGGCCAGTGCCAGGTCTCGTCCCGCCCCCCCACCCAGAGGCAGAAAGAATAAGCACAACTGCCTCGACACGGCGGCGGGAGGTATTGTGTTATCCTTTAAGATGCCCCAGCAGTTCCCTGCCCCCCCGGGGGCAGAGTGGCACCACTTACAGGAAGTCTGCCATGACGGTGGCGGGTGGTGGCAAGGCCTGACGAGGCCGTACTCTCAGGCTGCGCAGGACTCGCTCTCCTGGTGACAGGGCGGCTGGACCCTGGGTTTTCCCGTATCTGGCTCAAGGCCAGGGTGCACGAGCTGGGATATTTACAGTCAGTGTGCCCTGGGAAAGGCTCTGCTCCCCACCTGCCTCCCCCCAGACTGAGGCTGAGTATTCACAGGCAAGGAGATAAGTGTAGGCTCCGGCAGGCTGGAGCTCTGGCAGAGCTTGTACAAAATACTGGCATTCCCTCCTGTCACAGAGAGGACCCCCAGCCCAACTGCCCTGCACTGCATTGTTCCAGCGCCTCTGCCCCAACCCCGGGCTAACTGAGCCCCCCTTCGGTCCAGGATTAATTTGCCAGGCAATGTTATCCACAAACATATACCAGTTAAGAATTCCTTAAGTTGTTAGGATCTGAAAGCAAATTAGTTCCTTTATCAAGTTTCCAATGACAAGTTTACTTAAACATGAGACACTGGACACAGTGAGTGCGCCCTTTTGGTGGCCCACCCAGATCCCCTTTGCCTGTGGTTGCACCCACCCCCCAGCTGCTATGGGCTCACAGCTGCTGCCCTTCCTCTGGACAACTGCCTTTGGCTGATGGGAGCATCCCCACCCTGGGTGCTCCACAGTCGATGGCTGACAAACACAGTGCCATGAAGGCCGCCTCCCTTACCGCAGTCAGAGCGCTCTCTGGTGGAAATCCATCCTCCAGAGTTCCACTGGGACCAGCTGAGACCAGATCCTTGCTTAGTGACTCCCCCTGCCCAATCCTGCTTCCCTCCCTTCCCTTTCTCCTGAGAACTCTCTTCTGATAAATCCCATGCCCTAGAATCCCTGTCCCAGGCTCTGTTTCTAGGGAACTCAACCCAAAACATGGATATTAATTTACCACTGTTAGCTTTCCTGAATGGCAACCGTATCTACTATAGGTGTGTAGAAAGATTTGGGTGTGGAAAAGATGAAGAAATCAACTAAGAGGTGGTAGAGGTATCTGGGGAAGAGATGAGGCTCAAATGCAAAAGCAGTGGACCTACCTCACATCCATAGACTGAACTTCTTCGGTTGAATCATCCAGACTGTTTGATTTCCCATCAAGGGCGTCCAGGTGAACAAGTCCCCCAACTGGTTTAAGTCCATTAGTGAAAACATCTTGGGGGAAAGTCTCTGGGGCAGCACGTTCCACACCATTAACTTCCTGGCAGGTGTTCAAGCCATTGATTTCTGATGGAGAACACAAAGTCATTCTGTCAGTCATAAAATATCCCAAACGATGAAATAACAGGGGAAATATCTATAGAGGCAATGAATCCTCTACTTTACCAACAATGCAATACCTTTTGTAAAAAGAACCCCATGTAGTCACCTTCCCACCGGGAAGAGATGACAAATGACATCATCAGTGTCTGTGCAGGGCTCATGACCCACCCGGGAGGCTTGGTGTCATATGCTGTACAGGTCCCCGGACTCGAGCCACAAGGCTAAAGAGAAATGTGAAGAGTGACTCTGAGATGGGTATGCGTTTTCTGACTTTGGCTGCCACGAAATAGTCCAACCTGAGGAGCTTTAAGTACATGATAGAAAAGAGATGGACTATCTAGAACTCTGGAAGGCAGAAGAAACTGCCGTAGAACAACAGAGTCAGTTCTTAATAGAACCTGACCAGCAATTAAGCTTCCCGGAAAGCAGCCCGGCCAGCAGATGGCCTGGCTCCGGCACTGGGATTATTAGAGTAACAGAGGAACCCGCCGGTTTCCAAGTGGACCTGACAGACCTGTGCTGGAGATGGAAACTCCACAAGGGAGGGGAAAGTGCACAGGCCCCTTCCACTAATAAAGCTCTTAGGACCCGTGGGTGCTAGTCTCCCACAGGAAGCGCCATGAGCCCTCACCTCCTGAAAGGAAGAACCTAAGAACCAGACCTCACGCTCACCTATTTTGTTGGGGACAACTGGTTTTGTCTTATTTTCCACACACACAGCAGGCTGAAGCTCCACTTTCGGGTCTTCTTTCTGAAAACAAATAGAGGGAAGGTTGGCTTTATGTAGAAAGGTAAGTGCTTTTGAAAAGTATCAGAGGATATTTGGAACCATGCTGGGCCAACTGTCTGCTCCACGGTAATTCTTTGAATTTTCTGAGGTTATTACAAATCAGCTATGTTTCCCTTATCAATATGCCACCATTCTCTTTTTTGATCTGTGGACTATAATGCTTCTCCCTGCATCCCTACCCCCATTTCCCTGAGGACATTTTTTGTTATCACCCCATCTCTGAAATCCCTCTCTTAGACTCCTCTTTCCTTTCAGGGACCTACAGCCTCCTTAATCTAGCCAGGAACAAAGCAAGGAAGAGCCTATTTTTTTCTGGTTAATCCTCTCTGAGACCTACAATGTCACTGAATATATTCCACCATTCTGTTCTTCTCAGAACATGAATTATGAAAATGGTACTCTGAATGCCTACCTTCACTTCCAGAGACACATCACTCTTCCTTGTTCTCTTCATAATTTCATCTATTCTCTGGGAACCAAAAAGAAGCAGGTACATATACAAGTAAGCCGGGTCTATATGCAATTTCACATTCCTCACAAAATTTGTAAAAAAGAAACATCAGCAGAGGATAATGTGTATAGAAAGGTTTTTCCATTGATTTTGCAGACATACACCTCTGCCATACGAACACGGTCAAATGCTTAAGGAGTGAACCAGTTAAGTATCTAGAATCAACAATTTATATCCCATCTTTCTCCTTCCTCTCCTTAAGTTACCTAGAAAGCAACACATCACTACCTGCCATTCAAGAGGACCACCCTAAAGAAAGCCAAGCTGAGGTGCAGAAGGGGAGGCCACAGATTGGACACCATGAGAATGGACCTTCATAATCAGCCTCCTTAAACCCTTTACCCGTAATTAAATGGCCTAAACACCCCAATTAAAAGACAAAAACTGTCAAACTGGATTAAAATAACAAATCCTGACCATATGCTGTTTATAAGAGGCACATTTATAAGGACACATAGGTTCAAAGTGAAAAAATTTATCATGCAGGTGCTAATCACAAAAAGGCTGACAAAGTAGACTTTAAGAAATATTACTAGAGATAAAGAAGGACGTTTCAGGGCTTCCCTGGTGGCGCAGTGGTTGAGAGTCCACCTGCCGATGCAGGGGACACGGGTTCGTGCCCCGGTCCGGGATGATCCCACGTGCCGCAGAGCGGCTGGGCCCGTGAGCCATGGCCGCTGAGCCTGCGCGTCAGGAGCCTGTGCTCCGCAACGGGAGAGGCCACAACAGTGAGAGGCCCGCGTACCGCAAAAAAAAAAAAAAAAAAAAGAAGGACGTTTCATAATGATAAAAGGGTAATTCAATGGGAAAATTTAATAATTTGAAATATAAATCCACCTAACAGTAGAGCTTCAAATTATGTATATAAAAACAAAAATGTATAGAACTGGAAGGAGTAGTGGAGAAATCCATAATCACAGATGGAGCTTTTAATACCCCTCTCTCAGTAAATGAAAGAACAAGATGACAGAAAACTAATAAAGACACAACAGTATGATCAACGAAATCAACCTAAATAACAATTCTAAGAGCACCGTACCCAACAACTGCAGAACATAACTGGACTCACTTCCTGTCCCTGCCTCACCCTAAGTACTCCTGATCCCTTAGCCCTTACCTTCTTCCTCTCCAGTCGCTCCTGTTCAATCTGCAGCATGATCTGCTCTCTTTCTAGACGCATCTGTTTAGCTGCCTCCTGGGCCTTTGCTTCTGCTGCTTCCTTCTGGTAGAAACATGTAAAAGAAGGGATAGGCTTTACTAAGCTGAAGAAAACGCTAGTTAATTCCCTGGGGTTTGCACCTATATTCCTCCACCTCATCATCGACCGAAAAGTGGGTGCTGCTCGAATATTCAATGTGGATTTACACAGCCTGCTCTACGACACAGCAGACATGGTTGGGTCTCACTCATATGACCTCGGTCCACCATGCAAATCACCTGCAGACATTCTGCGTACAAGGTCAAGGTCTTTCTGTGTCTGAGGGTAGTCTCTGGCCATAAGTATGCATGTGGCTAGAAATTTCAGGAAGTTAATTTCCCCTCAGTGACCTGCAACCATAAGGGGCAGGACTTGGAAGACAACCTAGTTTCCTCACCACTCAAGGGGATAATCCTAAGGCATGGTCCACAGTCTCTCAGAGAGTTCCATAGTGAGCAAGTTCCAGCTGCCCACAGTAACCCACTCACCAATGTGCTTTCCTCTCACTCCCCTACCAGCTTCCTGCGATCATCTCCCAAATAAACTACTGGCACCCAAGTTCTCATCCAGGGTCTGCCTTCGGGGGAACCCAAACGGACATACAGCAAATACTACCAACTTCACTTCTGTTGCCCAAAGTAACTCATATTTATTAACTAGCCCAGTTAAAGAAAAACTTCAAGTAAACATTATGAGTCATCCAAATTTAACTAATTTTACCTAATACTAACTAAGGCCCTTAAGGAAAGTCTATATAAGGATTTGCACAGTACCTGCTTTTCAATCATGGCCTTTTCCTGCTTTTCTTTTTCTTGCTTTTCCTTTTCTTGCTCTTCTTTCAACAGCAGCTCCTCCTTGGCCCTCCGCTTGGCCTCCTCTGCCGCCTTCCTTTTCTCTTCTTCCTCCTGCCGCTTCTTTTCCTCTTCCTGCTTACGGGCTGCTTCTTCTAGGCGAAGTCTTTCCCCCTCTGCCTTTCTTTGCAATTCCTCTCTCTCCAGCCTTTTGAGAACATAAATGATGTTAGAAGACAACGACGACGTGCCCAAAAGGTAAACTACCAAGAGCTATGTACCAACAGTAGAGCATAACACTTGCCACTGTCACAGACACATGCATATGAGTTAGCATCCACTTAAGAAAATGACTCACATCCTTCTCAGAAAGCCACTCCAGTCCACAACGTTACCAAAAAAAAAATAATAAGCAAAGTGGACTTTAAATTCTGTGATACCCAGAGTAATAATGTATTGATTTGTGAATAGACTGTAATGAAGACACAGATGTTCCCTAGCCAATTTACAAATGACCACAGGCCCATCATTCTTTTTTTTTTTTTTTTTTTTTTTGCGGTACGCGGGCCTCTCACTGCTGTGGCCTCTCCCGTTGCGGAGCACAGGCTCCGGACGCGCAGGCTCAGCGGCCATGGCTCACGGGCCCAGCCGCCCCGCGGCATGTGGGATCTTCCCGGACCGGGGCACGAACCCGTGTCCCCTGCATCGGCAGGCGGACTCTCAACCACTGCGCCACCAGGGAAGCCCCCATCATTCTTACTGAATGAGAATTCCTTAAAAACTGAGTAGGATAAATATTTAAAACCAACTTAAATGCACTACCAAATGTAAAATAGGTAGTTAGTGGGAAGCAGCTGCATAGCACAGGGAGATCAGCTCGGTGCTTTGTGACCACCTAGAGGGGTGGGATAGGGGCGGTGGGAGGGAGACGCAAGAGGGAGGGGATAAGGGGATCTATGTATACGGTATAGCTGATTCACTTTGTTATACAGCAGAAACTAACACACCATTGTAAAACAATTATACTCCAATAAAGATGTTAAAAAAAAAAACAACTTAAGCTAGAAAAAAAAAAAGAAAAAAAACCTCGAAGTGTCTCAGTGACTCTCACATCTGTGCCAGTCAGCAATTTGAGAGCAGTGACTAGGAGCTCAAAAAGTTCACTTTGGTTTTAATTAGTATGTGACTCCTGAAGCAGCAAATGGAAGAAAATGCTCAACAGAAACTTGACATTTAAGGAATTAAAGCATCTATTTTCCATTTATCTTGGCATTCTTTAAAAAAATTTTAGCTTTTATTCTTTGCTAAATGAAAATTAAATGGCATTTAGACATTTTTCATCCACAGATGAATGGTCAGCGATGTAACGATAAAGAGCTTAAGCAGTGAGGGAAAACTCTGTAAAGTCTAAGTGCTTGTTTTTACATTTCTAACGTTCTTCCTGCTCATGTGTGTCACTTTCCTCTTCTATGAAAAAATGTGGATAACTATACTCATTTTGCAGCGAGTTACTGACTGGCAATGTGCCCCATGGGCAAGACCAAGACTGCATTCTGATTGTGCCACTTGCTGTGTGACCCTTCCTTGGAAAGTCACTCAACATTTCTGACCATTTTAAAAAAATGGGAATAGCTATATTACTGGCTCCTCGACATCACTGTGGGAATAAATGAGATAATGGGAAGCACTTAGCACAATGCCTGGTCCTGGGCAGATTCTCAAATGCTAGTGTGTTTTACAATTTAAAATGAACGCTCTCTTCAATTCCCAGTGTCCTTTTAAGCGCATCTGTAAATGTGTATGTTTTTCAGAAATTATCTTTATTTGGAAGCAGGTACCACTGACTTACTGGGGCGCTGGTATATTGTTATAAATGATCAAGACTTAAAAAGAACATCCTTCCACCCTAACGGTTGGCTTTAGGAATCACGGGGGCAATTAGCCTATGTGCTACCAAAGAAATATTTTAAAAGGTAAAAAAATACACAAAGACATTAGCCTAAAACTACAATGGGACATGACAATGTATTCTATGTTCACAGAGGGTGCAGTGCCTAAAAGCTGGAACAACTGAAATTACTAACAAATATTCTGGAGAACTTTGGAGAAGAGCATTATGGGGCCTAGTCAGAAAGAAACTCACCAGTTCTTAGTTTCCTGAATGAAAGACTAGGATGCCCAACACAGGATTGTAAAAACCGGATGTGTCAATAACAAAACTTCTCCCAAGGTTAATCAGAGCACTGTTTTAGTATTTCTCTCTCTTTTAAGGAGCCAGTTGTGACTGTCTCAGAGAAGTTTATACACGAAGGATACGTATATAAATTAACCCACAAGCTACTTCATCCTTAGGATCTGAAAAGCCACTCGGTTTCTTCCGTTTTACCAGGAGGACTTCAGAGGTGCCCGATGCATAGCTATGCAGTAACACATCCTCTTAGCCCCTAGGTCTCCATAATCCAAGTCATCACCCACAACATAAATTCCTCCCCACAGGCCCATAAGCCCCTACAGACAAAATTCCCTCCATTTAACCACACTCTGCTTCCCCCAAAGTAGCTAAAAACTGGCTTTCCCTGTGTGAAACCAAGTCTCTCAAAATCCTCTCCAAGAATAAACACTCTTTCTCTCCCTGCTTAACGAACCAGAGAGGACATGGCAGTGCCATTTCCCCAGCGCCCCTCTGCTGCAGGCAGCCTGACCCCACTGCCCTTACCGTCATTACCGGCTCCCTCCGGAGCTCACCAGACCCACGTGTACTTCTGTCACCCCCGCCCGTCCTTGCTCCTGCCACCCACCCCAAACCTACCCCCCTTCCTCACCAGATAGAAAGTACCAGAAAACTGTGCACTGTAGTCATCATTCAGTGGATACATCCCTCATCCCCGTTCCCGGCCACCGGTGAGGGTCTTCTGTGTAACGACCCCCATCTCTCAAGCTCCAGACGCCGGCCCCCTCTCGTCCCACCCTCTCACATTTGCACCATGTCCCTGACACATGTTCAGTCTCGACTCATTCAATCTCCGGATGAGTATGTGGGTTTCACTTTCTCCCTTCCTTACGTGCTTAAAAGTTTTCATTTAAAAAAGCTTAACCTTCAATGTTCTAACCTTCCCCTTCTTTGATCTGCCCTCACCCGTCCCTCGCCGCCTTCTCTCCTGAGCGGCCCCGGGCAGCTCTGTGCCGTCCCTGCATCCGCTCCCTCTTCTCTCAGGGCGCCCAGGCTGCCCAGCCACTGAGCATCTGTGGGATGGCATGGGGGCCACTCTGGGCCCTCCTGGGTTGTCAACAGTGGTTGAAGTAAGGCCCAGACAAGGCTGACTGGTCATCTTTCCCTGGACCTCAGCCGCCACGCCAGCCATCCATCCTCACCTCCCAGACCCCCAGGGGAACAGTCCAAACCTCCACTTTTCCACCGTCTTCCACATCCTCTTTAGTCGATGGCATCATCAACCACTTTCCAGAGAAGACCGGGGCCACCTGATCTGGGCTTCCTAAACTTCACTCCTCTACAGCATTCCTGCTCAGAAAATGCCCCCTTTTTTCTGCTTAGATGCAAAGGATTATAAATGCCACCAACCACACTATTAATTCCACACACAGCCCCGCACCCGAGTTCCTTCCACCGTCCCCCTCTCTTCCTTCCATCGCTTTGTCCTTCTACACGGACCTTCCCACGGCCTGCAAAACACTCAGGCCTCAGGGATCCCAAACAACTCTCCTCTGTCCCCTCTCCCCTGCATTCTGCTGATGCTCAGGGCCTCTGCCATCTCACCTCTGTCAAGCTGCTTCTGTCTCCACCCCTCTCCATGATTTCCCCCCAAACCTCCATTCGTGTCCTAAACCCCAAGACCAACGGCCTTTCCTCAGCCTCGACACGTCTCGCAGGTGCAAGCGGCATTCGACTTCCCTCCTGTGAGGGCCTGGCTCTCCCTTCCTGACTCGGCCGCCACCCCCCGCGCCAGACGGGCCCTGCCTGCCCAGCTCTTACCCCGACAGTCCACCACCCAGAGGCTCAACCGACGAGCTGCCAGGGCTGAGCGGCACCAGGACCTCTGCCGGAAGGGCCGGGCCCAGGCCAACTCTCGCACAGATACTGAGCTGCAGCCTGGCTATGTGACCCTGCTGATGGAGGGTGCCTAACTCAACTATCTTTCCACTTGGGCCCACAGCAGCTATCTTAACTTCTTAACATGACTCATTTTGCAATCCCAGTAAGATCTCTTTGCTTCTAGTTTCTGCCAGTGCCTTCCCTGGGGCGGACCCAGGGTCTAGGGTTTCTTGCTCCAAGAATCCTGATTTCTATCTTGGGCCATCCACGAGCCCAGGCACTGTGCCCTGTTCTGCATGCTTCCAGGAGAGCCCCAGGGTCACTGCTAGCGGGGACTGGACCAGCGTTTGCTCTTCTTCCGGGCCCAGCTGTCTGGGCACCTTGTCAGCCCTTCTGCTCTGAGCAGTCTCATCCCTGACTCGGATGGCGTTTTCCTCACCAGTTTGTCACAGTGATTGGCTTTCCACGGTCTGGCTCAAGTATCTTTATTTTCTCTATATTCTCTCATCTGGCAACTACATTTGTGTGGCTTCAACCACTGACTCTTAAGCACAAAACAGGAGCGAGGATGATCTTATCCCAAGAGGTGTCCGCTGTGTTCCAGGCCCTGGTTGTGTGGTACTGTACTTTCTCACCTCCCACGTGGTGCTAGCAAAGCTTCATATTCTGGCAAGAGAGAGGAAAACTGATTTTGGGTCAAGGGTATTGCTCTCATTTTTGCCTAGGCCCCAGGCTTCAATTCCATTTCTAATCACCTGGATATCTTGCAGGCACCTTAAACTTAGTTTATCTACAATCAAATGGCTTGTTTTTACCCTCTAAAATCAATTCCTTCTGTCCTTCCTTTATCTGTCATTGGGTGTACCATTCTCCTATGCTTAGAATCAAACCTTGGCGTCGACTTTGAATGGGCCCATTTCTGTTGAACCCGCCTTCACTCCTCCAGCTCGAGCTCCACCACACTGCGCTGCCTTCTCTTAACCCACGATTGCAATGGCTTCTCATTTGGGCCTCTTCCTACTTCTCTACCTTTCCTGTATGTTCACTGAGCGCCAGCACCAGTGATCCAAAGACTGTACCCCGGCCAAGGTGCTTAGTTGGGGGAAGTAGGCCTGTGAACAAATGAGGAGGCTCTGTGATCAGCCGACCAGCCGGGCTGGGCGGGCGAAGAGGGGGAGAGGTCTGTTCTCTCCCAGGGGCAGGGCTGGAAAGGCTTGCAGACAGGGAGCAGTGCTTGACCCGAGTCGGACAATGGAAAATGTGTCTGCTGACAAGGAGCTCGAGGCCACGGGAGGCAGCGTGAAAGCAGATGAGGAGGTGTGGACCTGCAGGACACAGGGGTGCTCAGGCCGTGGCAGGCCTCCTGTGGGCAGGGGAGTCACCGGCTTGTTAAAGGACAGGAGCAGGACAATGACACTTATCTGAGAACAGGCACTGGGGACACAGCGTGGACAGTGGATGAGCTCCGCGAGACCTAGAGCGGGGAGCTCAGTGCGGATGCCACAGACACAGTCCAGGTCAGAGACCACAGGGGCCAGAGCTCAGGAGGGGAGAAGGGGCTGGAGGGGAAGGGAGACGAGAGAGATGCTAGAGGCGGCCGAGACAGACCTGACAGGGGACGGGACACTGACGAGGAAGGAGAGGGGAAGTTGAGAGCTGGCTCGGACACATCTGATCTGGTTGCCTGGAGACATGGAGGACTGAGCTTGTGAAAGGAAAAGCAAGTCTGCGAGAAAGACAGTAAGGTCTGCTTTGGAAATGCTCAATTTGAGATGTGTGTGGGACACACTTAAAGGAAAGCATAAAGCAGTTGGTAATACTGCCTGCAGGTTCTAGACCAGTGCTAGCCAACAGACCTTTCTGTGATGAGGGAAACGTTCTAGAGATTTGTGTAGTCCGATATGGTAGCCACTAGCCATGTAGCTACTGAGCACTTGAAATGTGGCCATACGGCTGGGGAACTGAATTGGACTTGATCTTAGTGTATTTCCATTTCGGTGGCCACCTGGGACTAGAGGCGGTGGTACTGGACAGCACAGGCTCAGGAGGCATCAGTACCCATGTGTGATTTAATGCCTCCCTTGTACCAGAAAGTATTGAAGGTTTACAGAGCAAGATGAAATTGGCTTCAGAAATAGATGGTAAAACAAGGCAAAGAAAAGATGAGGGTAGAAAGGGAGATGAGAGCAGAGTTGGGTTAGCACCCCAAATGCTGAGCATGAGGACGCTGTGTGAAATGCGAGCCCCAAACTTTTGAAGCCAGAGGAAGCTGGCAGCGCATTGGGGGCGCGGGCCAGGCAGGAGGGCGCAGCGCTGCTCGGGAAGGGCTTGTCAGGTGAAGCTGGCCAAGGACTGAGGGCTGGGAGCCCAGGTGATGCGTGAGGGGCTGAGCGGGAGACAGAGGAGACTGAGAAGGAGAGGCAAGAGAAGCAAGGGCAAGCGCGACACGGTCAAAGCCAACCAAGAAATGGATTAGGAGTCCGGCAATTAGGAGGAATGGTGAGTGTGAGGTCTGCAGACTGAGTGTGAGTAGAGGAAATAGAGACAGGCAGTACAGTCAATTCTTTGAGGAGCTGCGCTGTGAAGGAAACAGGAGAGGGTGCTGGCTGGAAGGCAGAGAGCTGCACCTTCCTTAGCACAAGCTACAGGCACGCGACTCACCTGCTCAGGGCCCGCACATCCCAAGCCCTGTCACTGAGGTCCTGCGACTCATCCTCCTCTCCTGGGACCTCCCTTCACACATCCTGCGGCCCACCCAACCCAGCCCAAACACACCACTCAGTAAAAAGACCTGCTGCTGTTAACCAAAAGGTTGGAGGTGGGAAAATCATCAGAGAAGTCCAGAGTTCGAAGAAGGAACCAGCCAGACCTCCCCCCTCCTCCTTCAAAGAAATAAATCAGCAGAAGTGTAATGACAGACCACAACAGACTTGCCAAGGTCACTTGAGGATGAAGAATATTCTATTACTGATTAAACTCAGCGCCATAGCTGAGTGAAACACGGCAACGTGGCCGGCTCCCTGTCACGTTAAATCCTCTCAACAGTACTGGACTGTACTCTGTGATTATCCTAAGAGCTTCCTTTATCAATTTAATGATAAAATCTTCCTTGCCCTTCAACATGCATTTCTCTCTGAATACTAAGACCAGAATAGGCAGAACCGTCTGTATTTTGACCAAGTGCCCCAGGGGTCAATGCAGTGGTTCTCAAAGTCTGGTGAGCTACTGAAGCGGGACACGGCCTGGGCCTGTGTATTTTCACCGCAACCCCTGACTGACTCTGACACCCTCCAAAGTTTAGGGACCACTGCCATGACATCTTCTTTCGTGCTCCAGGATGGGAGTCCCCGTACCTCGTGTCTCATGGCCTATGAGGTCGGCTTCAGCCCCAGCTAGGAGCCTCTGCTCAACCCTCCTTTCTCTTACCTGGGGGTGAAAGTTAGAATAATTTGGGGGAAAAAAAACACGATTCAGGAAGCAGAATCAAGATGTCTACATCCGGAACCGCCTGTCTTTTCAGGGAGAACCTCACTCTATAAACAAAACTCAAACTCCTTTGATAGCTCTACGAGGCCTGGCTGGTCCTAGAGTGTATGCCGAGAACAGGGGCTGTCGGTAACACCGATATCCAGGAGCTGGGAGTTTCCGCGGTCTCAGAAGGCCTGAGCACCCCCATACCTGTCTTGCTCTTCCTTCTCCAGACGTTCTTGCTGCTCCTGTTCCTTCTGCAGCCGGGCCTGTCGTCTCTTTTCGGCCAGCATCTTTGTGGCCTCTCCTGCATCAGTGGTGCCCGCTGTGGGCTTCCACGAGGCTGCATTGGAGGAAAAGATCAAGGGAAATGAAACAGTGACTGCACTCACACGGCAGCTACCACTTCGGATTGAAAAATCCAACCCAGTGGGTGATGGGAAATGCTGCCAGGACCAGCACCATCAGCCACCAAGCAGAGAGGCTGCAACAGGCTGGCTGTGACCCTGGATGCATTCCACCATGGAGGGCAGTGGAGAGGCGACAAGGAGAGACAGGGTCACCAGCAAGTCCCAAGGCAGCCACCACCGCTGCGCCTATCTGGATGAACTCACCGCAGCTGTCACGGAAGCTTCAAGGACTAAAGGAAGACCCTCTCTGTGGGAAAGGCAGATGCTGGCTGGATGCAGCTGACCACCCCCGTGGGCTTCCACAGCTAGGAGCAGCGTCAGCCCCTCAGCCTCCTCTGCCAGGAGACCCTCAGGAGAGCGAGGGGAAGGACTCGGGGCAACATGCAAGCCTGAGAAAGTGGCACGAGGGCATGGAGTTGTCTCCGGGAAAAATCCCCGTCTCTCCCCCATACCCGAGACTCCCGCGTGCATGGAGTCAGAGGGAGAACCGGCTGGGCGAGGAGGGCCTACCTCCACCGCCCTCGGCCTTCCCTGCTGCGGCCTCATGCTTCTCGGTGGCGTGCCTGTCTGCCACGTGCTTCTCTGGGGCCTCCTCCCCAGGTGGGCCGGCTGCCTGCTGAGCCAGGGAGCCCTCCCTTTCCTTGTTGCTCTTCTCTTTCTCTGCTTTCTTCTTGGGAGTTTCCTGGCCGGAAAAGGCGGGGAGGCGGTACTTCACTGGAGACCCTGGGTATGGCGGCTTCACGTTCTTTGGAGACTGCGGATATGCTTTTGAAGTTGCCCTGGAAAACCAAAACCACGCCAGAAGATGATTACCGGGCCTGACCACAGAACCCTCTGTTCCAAAGACACCTGGTTCCAAAAAGTTGAACAATTTCATCCTTCAAGGCAAACAAACGCAAGGCGGAGCACACACTCAGAAGTCCCTGAAGTAGGACTTCCCTGGTGGTGCAGTGGATAAGAATCCGCCTGCCAATGCAGGGGACACAGGTTCAAGCCCTGGTCCGGGAAGATCCCACATGCTGCGGAGCAACTAAGCCCGCACGCCACAACTACTGAAGCCCACGCACCTAGAGCCTGTGCTCTGCAACAAGAGAAGCCACCGCAACGAGAAGCCCGCGCACCACAACGAAGAGTAGCCCCCGCTCGCCGCAACTAGAAAAAGCCTGCGCGCAGCAACGAAGACCCAACACAGCCAAAAATAAATAAATAAATAAATAAGAAGTCCCTGAAGTATTATCACCCTAACAGGAACATATGGTATCTAGAACATGTCCCTGGTGGAAGGGACAATGTTTTAGGAAGCCCAGCCAATGACGTCATGTCTGAATTTCACTTAAGTTTGACGACAACATAAGAATAAAGTGTTAGGCATTTTCCTACCTCCTCTTTTTAGAGGAGCACCAGGGTTGCATCTGGCTTCAGCATATGGCAACGAACGACCCTGCTCCCATTTTTTTCTATTATGGCAAAATACAAACAACATGAACTTTACCATCTTAACCACTTTGAAGTGTACAGTTCAGTGGCCTTAAGTACATTCACACTGTGGTACAACCATCCCCATCGTCCATCTCCAGAACTCTGTACTCTTTAAACGCTAACTCCATACTCCCGCCTCTCCCCAGCCCCTGGCAACCACCTTTCCACTTTCTGTCTCCAGGAATTTGACAATTCCGCATACCTCACAGAAGTGGAATCATACAGTATTTGCCCTTTTGTGTCCGGCTTATTTCCCTCTGCATCTGTTGGAAGAAGGTCCATTACAGGTGTGCTGGCCTAGGCCTGGCTCCTGGTGACCACTGGCTGCTGGTGACGTAGATAACAGCCTAGCTTTAGTTGCCGAGTGCACCCAAAGTTCGCACAGGGGTGTGACATTTGTACAGAGTACTTTTAGAAGAGCATAAAGTAATCTGTTCGTGCATTACACACCGTCACTCTCAACCCTGTAGCAGGCTGAACCATACGAAAGTGCTAATGGTCAACCATTTTTGATCTATAAAAACAGCAATAAAAATGGCAACTCAACATAATATTAAAGGCCAATTTCTCACCAGAGACCTAAAGGGTTTCCTAATCAGATCCTGGTGGTAAGGAAAAAATATAATCAGACCAACATTAAACTTGGTCTTGAGCTGGAAAATAATCCTCAAGGGGTACGTGGACTGGAAAAGATGCAGACCAGTTTTCCAATGATGCTCTCATGGTAAAAGCCCAGCTCTGGGTGCCAAGGAGAACACGTTTTCTCAGTTAATGCCAGGCTGAGGGCCACACAATGACCCCATGAATACGACTTGAACGTGATCTGAATTTTTAAAATTCAGTTATTTCAGCATCAACCATTTTACTGATATGGAATCAGTCCAGATCCCACTTCCATGGTGGTCTGTCCACCCCTCTCTGGCAGTCTGCTCCGTAGCTGGACCACTGTGACCCCAGAAAGAATCACTTCATACTCGCCACACCGACTTCCCTTGTGCCACCATTCTGTTAGGCCTGGAGCCACACAGAACCCCCGTGACACCTCGTCCACGTGGACGGTGCCTCCTCTTTGCAGACCGTTCTCCCTCTGCCCTGGGGCTCAGCCAACTCAGGCCCCACCATTCCCGAGGGACCTCTTGACAAGCAGGCATTTCTATATAACCTTGGTTTTCTACTTTTGTTCCTAGACCCTAACCACATAAAAGCCAGGCACAGAATCCTCTTGCTTCTTCGATATACGTATGCATATGTACCAGGGTTTCTCAATCCTGCCATGACATTTGGTGCTGAATCATTCCTTGCTGTGGAGCTATTCTGTGCACTGTTTCGCAGCATCCCTGGCCTCAACCCGCTAGATGCCAGTAGCAATCTCCACTCCCCGCAACCCACCCCAGGTTATGACAATCAAAAATGTCTGCAGACATTGTCAAATGTCCCTGCAGGGGCAAGACCACCCCCAGCTGAGAACCACTGAGGTGAGACATACATATAGCGCCCCCCCCACGCCCCTTCTATCTGTATAAAGCAGGTAAAAGTGGTGCTGCTCTGGTTGAGGGGTAGTATCCTAATCCCCACGCCCCCCGAGGACCGCCTATGAGTCTCCTGAGAGCCCTGGCTTGAGAGGGAATCATCAGAGCCTTCTGTGTTCAGACAGCCAGGGTCGCACCTGGATCCCTCCCCCAGTGATCTGGAGCTCACACTCCCTCTAGCACCCTCCAAAACTGTGTCCACGCTTCCTGAGGGCTGTCTGCACACCAGCCCCTGTGCTGCTAAGTGTAGTTGTGTATGTATGTGTGTATACGTGTATGTCTCTTTTAGTTGTCAAAAACTGGTATGACACAGGTACTATTATTAGGGTCACTTTATGGAGGAGGAAGCGGGCTTAGAGAGGTTAAGTAAGCCGCGGAACCGCAGTCTGTGCCCACGACTCCCTGACTCCACTTCTTCCAACTTGGCCCTACTCCCTGTGTCGCAATGGTGGCTAAGCCAGAGCTTGGGGTCACCACGATCCCCAGATGTTCATTTTAGACCTGGCACAGAGTAAGCACACAACAGATGTTAGATATCGGGTGTTAGTGAAACATATAAAATAAAAATCCGAATTATCCTCACAGACAAGAACGAACCAAAAGCAGGAGGAAGAAATAAAACGGGGGAAACCACAAGCCCTGCTACCTCATGATGACAGCTCTCCATTAAGCATCGTTTTCCAATCAGCTGCAAAAACCTGCATTTAGGTTCAAACAGCCTGTACTACCGTACAGCAGGGGATCTTCTGCTTGGCAACACTCTCCTTCCATGCTGTCGTCTAGGGCCATACTGCTGCTATAACCACCAGGAGAGTGTCTTAAAGGACCTGGTCTAATGCACCGAGGTGATCAAAACACGTCACTTACTCCCTAGAATGTCAAGTGCATGCTCTGTGCAGCTCCGGTCCAACCCCTGTGCAGGGACAGGCAATGGCAAACAATTACTCCTGGATGTGGGATTTGGAGAGAGAGGCAATAGGAAAGACTGCTATTTCACGGTAGATGACGCAGACAGAAACACCTTCTCCTTCCGTAAGCATTCCTATCTTGACTCATTAAATAGGAACTTCTGCTATAGTAAGGACTGGCAAAAAGCCATTTGCTCTTCTTCCTTGCCCTCAACCTCCTCCCCAAGGAGTGAGGCATGACTTCTCTGCTTGGTGAGACAGAGCAGAGGTGCTGGGCGCCCACCGCCCAGTCCATTTGAGTTCTCTCGGGCACCTGCCTGCAGCGAGCGCACATCTGAGCTTCCCTCAGTGGTGCCTGAGAGGTGGGTTCCCCCCGGGGTCCTGGTGCAGGCGCCTCTGCTGCGCATGGGCAGACATGCGAGGACCTCTTCTGCAGACCCCACTCCCACCAGGAGGGTCCCCGGGGCTGGACTATGGGGAGTGGGTAAGAGGCCTGCACTGGCTGCAGGCCCACTTCATTCTATAGTCTTGCCTTAGTAGCAGAATGCCAGCACCTGGATCCCAACACGAACCCAGGGTCTGGTCTAAATGGCTCACTCACGGAAGGGAATGAGCCCGATGACAGTCACACCCTCAGTCAGTGTGCCCGGAGCCTGTAAGAGGGACATGCAGGGCAGGACTACAGTCCCACGGGGAAAAAGCTGGTCTGCCCTGGGTGTGAGAGGTTCTGACAGCCTCAGACCTACTCAGCCCTGCTCAGCCTTGCTTCAACTTGCTTTAAGAGAACAGTCACGCGTAGGTTCTGTTCACACCACAGACTGTAAGGTTCTGTTCTAAATAATACTGGGCCAATTATCCACGAGCACACATCTAAAAATAATTGCTACCTGATAAGTAAGGATGAATTATTTGGGATAAAACTCAACATACTAAGGAGTCTATCTACATTCCTCTACCCCAGCTCTTGCCCAATAAACAAAATAAATGAGAACGCACACACACACACTCCTCGTACGCACAATACAAACACGACCTTCAAATTAGAGAAGTGTAGGTAAATCATTGATTTTTTTAACAGCGAATGACCAAACTACAGAATACAGTCTTAGAAGTTCCCTATTTTATCTCCAGATCCATAGAGTTTCCTGCTCAGCCTGCCTCACTACTTCCCTACGTGGATGTAGCACCTTGCCCGCAAGAGCTGCTGAGCGTGGGAAGCGTGAACCGGGCAATGCTGGTCTGTCTGGCAGACTCCGAGGCTCTCTGGTCTCCTGCTCACACCACTTACTGCAAGCCAAATGAAGTCTGGCAAAGCTACTGTTTCCCCAATTTCCTAGAAATAGATATCTTGGCTGATGAAAGAAATTAAACACAAATTAATCAGGGAACTCACTGTGCTTTCATAGAGTTTTGTTTTTAAGTACCGTCTCGTCTATCTAATAAGGGTCTATTTGGTCACCACAATAACCCAGTGAGGTAGGTAGGAAATTACTATTAACCATATTTTAGATAAGAAAGCCCAAATCCTAAGTGCTTAAATGACCTTTCCCAAGAGGTGTAAACAGATGAGAGAGCCACGTCACTTGATTTTTCATCTTGCTTTTTTATAGGTTTTCCACTCCGAGTTTTAAAAGTTCAATACTTCCAGTGATTAGACATCTAACAAAGGGAATTCACAAATTTTGTTGGGGTGGTAGAGGTAGGCCTTCCTGACGCACAAGGCAGGATTATATAACCTTTTGAGGTTCCATGACTGGTAGGAAATATGAACAAACACCTCTGTAAGTAGAGCGGCAAGAGGAACTCTCCGGAGAGGGTTGTCATGCTTCTGAACGTGAGTTTACTGCAAAGCAGATCCCCAAAGGACTTTTTTCACTCCACATCTTGCAATCTAGTTCTATTTTTTCCAAAGCCACTTGACTCCAGGCACAGTGAACACAGCCCACCCACAGGATGGGAGGGGTCTGTGGCCTCGTCAGCACAGCTTGGCCAACATTCTGAGAAGTCTATTTGTCAATGGTCCCATTTTACTATTTACTTTCCAGAGAGAAAAAGAGCAATTTTATACCACAGAGACCTGTGGATACCATCTTAACCCAGTGATCAAAGTTACCATCACCAGTAATGAAACAACTTGACATCATGGCCTCCTGATAAGATGTGCTGAGAAGGAACCAACATCCCTTCCATGGGATTCCTGCCCCAAATGTATAACCTGAGTCTAATCATGAGGAAACAGCAGACTGACTCAAACGAAGGACAGTCCTCAAAAAAAAAAAAAACAAAACAGAAAACCGGTCTGTGCTCTTTAAAAATGTCAGGGTCATAAAGAAAGGCTGAAGAACTGTTGCAAGTTAACGCAGACTAAGGAGGCAAGACAACTAATTGCAATGTGGGACGCTGGCTTGGATTCCGGACCAGGAAAAAAACTGTTCCAGAGGATCGCACTGGGACAACAGGCAGAAGTTGCACACGGTCTGTAAATTAAGTCTGTAAATTAAGTCACAACATCATGTCAAATGTTAACTTTTCTGATTTTTCACACTTGTACTGTGGTTATACAAAAGAATGTCTTCATTCTTAGGTATAAAGGGTCATGATGTCTGCAACTGATTCTCAAATGGTTCTTGGAAAATGTGTGTGTGTGTGTGTGTGTGTGTGTGTGTGTGTGTGTGTGTGTCTATGGAGACTATATGAGAGTGAGTAGGGGATGGGAATGATGAAGCAAGTGTGGCTAAATGCTAACAGGATGAGTCGAGTTCTAGTCTTGCAACTCTTCTGTAGGGTTGAAATGATTTCAAGATAAAAAGGTTCTTAAAAATCGGTCTAAACTCAAATTATCCTCTACTAAGACGGACAAATACAGGACAAGGACTGGGTGAGCAGCTAAGTATGGCTGTGAGGAGGGGGTATAACTTAACATTTTCAATTATCCTTTTCAAGAAAATTTTCAGGTAAGAATGTAAAAGCCTATTTGAGAAGGATGGTGGTAACACAAACAATAGTTAAATTGTCACTGCAGGGAGCCCTGATCCACTGTAGATGCTCATCTGTGGGCAGGGAATACCATGCCACCCATCTACCAGAGAAGCCTATGAGAATGGTGCTCGGCAAGGATTGATTAAATGTCCTCAACCATCAGAGAAACAGGCTGGCTCCAGGAGCCTGTGATTCTGAGAGGGAGGTGCTTATTTGGGGCCGTCCATACAACTTTGCCTTCATTTTTTCCCCCATGCGGACTACCTGTTTTGTTTCTAACGCACGATAAAATGAAATTAACCTAGATTCCTGACACAAAATTGATCTCAGGTAAGCTATCTCTGAAAGTCATTATCTTTGGCAGATTATATTTTCCACAGATGGCCACAATAATATCTCCTCCCATCCCACATGATCTTCTTGAGTTTATTTTTTCCATCCCATTGAATCTGAGGTGGTCCCACTGCTTTGACCAAGAAAATACAGCAGAGAAGGAACGCTGTGCCAACTCGGGGCATAGTCCTTAACTGGGGTTAATGGGCCATCATCCTTAATGGGCCGTCTTGGACCTTAAGCTTAGTCGAGCCCTAGGTTGTAATTTAACTGTAGCACCAGATGACATTGAACCGTAATTGCACGGGGGCCCCAGACGTGAGAACTTCCCAGTGAGCCCATGTCAAGCCACAGAACCACCACACAAAAGACCCTAAGAGAGACCCTTCCGGTAAGCCCAAGTCACAGAGCTGTGAGAATTAATAACAAATCGTTGTTTTATGCTAGTAAATTTTAGACAGTCTATTACAGCACCAAGGGATAATGGACACATTCCCCATCATAACGATCAAACTAACTTAGAATACATTTCTAAGAACCTGAAACCATGAGAGAACATTTCACATTGAAGAACTAGGGGTACAGGCAGCACCTACACACAGAGGGCAGAGACAGGCTGGGTAAATGCACTTGACCACACTTGATTTCCTTTCTCTAGGTTACAAGAAGAAAGATATGCTCCATCCACATCTTTGAGAGTCTAGCTGAAGCTAGTTTTTTAAAACCCATACAAGTACCGGACAATGCCAACCAACAATGAAAATAAACTTGAACATTTAAAAGAGCAAAGCCATTAATATGCACAGCCGCCTACAGTGACTTAATTGATCTGAGATCCGGGAGGGGAACAATGCGCTGTCAGAGCCATTCATCACATGGCCCGGCTGGATTTCTGGATGGGAGTTCAAAGTGGCTAGCCCCCCGCCCCAGGCCATTCAAAGCCACGTCACTTCCAGTGTGCTTTAAAGATCACAAGCTTGGTCTGCACAGAGGGAAAGTTGAAAATGCCACTTTGCTTGGGGCTTATTTTGTGTGACACCATTTTAAAAACCAAGTGTTTCTTTTTCATCTTTCTTTAATATTGAGTACACAAAAGAATTTTTATAAAATACGAAAGGTATGAAGAATGATAAAACAAATGTTCACACATGCACCAACCAGCTCAAGG
The DNA here is from genome assembly GCF_011762595.2 of Tursiops truncatus. Classification (NCBI taxonomy): domain Eukaryota; kingdom Metazoa; phylum Chordata; class Mammalia; order Artiodactyla; family Delphinidae; genus Tursiops; species Tursiops truncatus. Next base: position 112,379,549 of record NC_047055.1, on the reverse strand, counting down.
GAAAGACATACTATGCCAGGATCTCCCATGTGCCCCTCCCTGAACCTGTCCCCAACTTCCCACTCAGAGGCCATCATCACTCTGCATTTTATGTTTTCCATTTTCTTAAAATCATTTTACCACATTTATATTCTTAAAAACACACTGGTTTTGCAACATCTAGGAACTCAGTATGCATGCAATCAAACTGCTGACACTCTTCTACAACTTCCTTCTCGACGCTACGTTCCTGAGATCCACCCACTGGCTGCGGGCAGCTGCAATCCACTCTTTTTCACTGCTGTATAGTTTGGTTGGATTTTCAGAATATACTTACAGTCTACTTGACTTTTCACATTTCTCAGACCTGGCCCATACCCAGTGTGGTTCAGCCGCTAATTTTCACCCCAGGGAGAAACGAAATTTCTTTCTGAACATTTTAAAAATCAAGAAACGATTGCTATTCCTTAGACCTGTCAACTTGGTAATTCTGATTTAGAGGTGCCTGAGCAACTTCTATTCCCGGGGCACCTCATAAAGAGAGAAGGATTCTGGAGTTTGACAGTACACAGGCAGTCCAGCTGTGTTAGTATGCGCTATTTTTCCTGCCTGTGTTAGACACAACATGTATGGGGCTCTAAAAATAAAAGCCAGTCCATTAACTTCTCTTTGTTGAAAGTGGCAGGAATACCGTGCAGCACGGTACAGAAACCAGCATCCCTCATCGTTAAAAAATTCCCCAAGTGAAATATACAGCACAGAAAAGAGAATGTTTAAGAAACTGATCAGTGGGAGAATAAACTGTTGAATGTCCCGGAAGGAACGAGGAGGCAAAGGGCCTCAGTCCTCAGGTAGGTTTGGCCCCAGCATTGCCCAGACCTGCCCAGACCACTCTGCTCTCCAGGCCCGCCTTTCCCCCCTGGCTAGCGTCCCACAGACTCATGCTGCGCGCAGACTGTGCAACAATAAACTGAGTCAGCCCCCCGCCCTTGCGGCAGCCTAGCAGGAGATAATCAAGTACAATGAGGCACAGATCAATTCGGCCTGCTCCCTCACCTCATGCAGGGCGCTCTGCTCAAATGTCACCTCCTCAGAGAAGCCTTTTCTGACCACCCGATCTAGCTCCGCCCCTCCACCATCCTCCGCCGTCTGACCCGGACTCATTTTTCTTCACAGCACTTATCACCACCTGATACTATATTTGTTGTTCACTGTCAGGCAAGCTCCACGAAGGCTGAGAAGAGCACTGGACACAGAGTAGGTGCTCTATGGGTGCTGGATAAACGAATGACTGACACAGCTACGTTCTGTCAGCACAGCGAAGGGGGCGAAGTCAGCTTTGGCTAGCTCTGGACAGGAGGACAGCTGAGCTGAGTCCTGAGGGATGAGCAGTACAAGGTGGGCAGCTCTCTCTTTGGAGCAGGCCTGGAACTGTCCTCATCTGGGTCCACATCTCCCTCCCACCTCTCCTGGGGCCCGTCCAAGTGGAGACTATTTTCATTCGTTTGGGGATTCTCTGGAGCATCCGGCACAGTGACTTGCATTCATTCATTCCATGAATACTTATAAAACTTCTACTAGGTGCCCATTACTGTTCTAGATAGAGTAGAAATTTTAAATATTTCTCTAAATTGAACTGCATTTTTAAAAGTCTGGGATTGTGTTTGAGTATCTTTGGTCAGAGAGAGCTTTTTAAAACTCGGATGATATGTCCTTAAAAATATAAAATAGTTGTTGATTCACAACCTTCAAGATTTTCAACTTCAAAGAAATAGCACAGAGCCCACTGCAAGCTTGCTTCCAAAAACTGAATTGTCATCTCTATAGAGGGCAACAACCCTCTTGGTTCACAAAGATGAAATTTACAATGATGATGCAAGGACCATGAGTCAAGACCCAGGAAAGAGGGTAGAATCTGGAAAAAAAACAGGACAAATAGGCTTTTCTCTCTGCTAATGTCAACGTCCCAAACTGACAGGAGAGTACTGACATGCAAATGGAAGGCTCAGAAATAAGACAAAGACAAACAGAGACCTCACAGCTCACCTAATGGATTTGGAGTTTGCGAGAAAGCAATACAATAACCAAAGACAGGCAATACAGGCACAGAAAGAATGCAATGGACTTAAGAAAAAAAAAACCCAAGATGCTATTAATTCAGTAATGCGCTACAGAAAGATTTTCTTTATGGAAAGCACATACATCGATAACCAGTAGTAGTAGTTTATAAAAACCATAGCAATCTCTGAGCAAAACCATATTAGCGAAAAAGTCTCTGTTAGGAAGCAAAAAATCAGATATAAGTGCTTCTCTCATCTCGAAACATTTTTTAAAAATTCCCAAGTGTTAGAGGGCAGACAGCAGAAGCAAGAAGAACTACAATCCTGCAGCCTGTGGAACAAAAACCACATTCACAGAAAGACAGACAAGATGAAAAGGCAGAGGGCTATGTACCAGATGAAGGAACAAGATAAAACCCCAGAAAAACAACTAAATGAAGTGGAGATAGGCAACCTTCCAGAAAAAGAATTCAGAATAATGATAGTGAAGATGATCCAGGACCTCGGAAAAAGAATGGAGGCAAAGATCGAGAAGATGCAAGAAATGTTTAACAAAGACCTAGAAGAATTAAAGAAGAAACAAACAGAGATGAACAGTACAATAACTGAAATGAAAACTACACTAGAAGGAAGCAATAGCAGAATAACTGAGGCAGAAGAACAGATAAGTGACCTGGAAGACAGAATGGTGGAATTCACTGCCACAGAACAGAATAAAGGAAAAAGAATGAAAAGAAATGAAGACCTCTGGGACAACATTTAATGCAACAACATTCGCATTATAGGGGTCCCAGAAGGAGAAGAGAGAGAGAAAGGACCCGAGAAAATATTTGAAGAGATTATAGTCGAAAACTTCCCTAACATGGGAAAGGAAATAGCCACCCAAGTCCAGGAAGCGCAGAGAGTCCCATACAGGATAAACCCAAGGAGAAACACACCGAGACACATAGTAATCAAACTGGCAAAAATTAAAGACAAAGAAAAATTATTGAAAGCAGCAAGGGAAAAATGACAAATAACATACAAGGGAACTCCCATAAGGTTAACAGCTGATTTCTCAGCAGAAACTCTACAAGCCAGAAGCGAGTGGCATGATATACTTAAAGTGATGAAAGGGAAGAACCTACAACCAAGATTACTCTGCCCGGCAAGGATCTCATTCAGAATCAATGGAGAAATCAAAAGCTTTACAGGCAAGCAAAAGCTAAGAGAATTCAGCACCACCAAACCAGCTTTACAACAAGTGCTAAAGGAACTTCTCTAAGTGGGAAACACAAGAGAAGAAAAGGACCTACAAAACAAACCTGAAACAATTAAGAAAATGGTCATAGGAACATACATATCGATAATTACCTTAAACATGAATGGATTAAATGCTCCAACCAAAAGACACAGGCTTGCTGAATGGATACAAAAACAAGACCCATATATATGCTGTCTACAAGAGACCCACTTCAGACCTAGGGACACATACAGACTGAAAGTGAGGGGATGGAAAAAGATATTCCATGCAAATGGAAATCAGAAGAAAGCTGGAGTAGCAATACTCATATCACATAAAATAGACTTTAAAATAAAGAATGTTACAAGAGACAACGAAGGACACTACATAATGACCAAGGGATCAATCCAAGAAGATATAACAATTATAAATATATATGTACCAACATAGGAGCACCTCAATACATAAGGCAACTGCTAACAGCTATAAAACAGGAAATCGACAGTAACACAGTAATAGTGGGGAACTTTTAACACCTCACTTACACCAATAGACAGATCATCCAGACAGAAAATTAATAAGGAGACACAAGCTTTAAATGACACAATAGACCAGATAAATTTCATTGTTATTTATAGGACATTCCATCCAAAAACAGAAGATTACATTTTCTTCTCAAGTGCGCACAGAATATTCTCCAGGATAGATCACATCTTGGGTCACAAGTCAAGCCTCAGTAAATTTAAGAAAATTGAAATCATATCAAGCATCTTTTCTGACCACAGCACTATGAGATTAGAAATCAATTACAGGGAAAAAAACGTAAAAAGCACAAACACATGGAGGCTAAACAATACGTTACTAAATAACCAAGAGATCACTGAAGAAATCAGAGGAAATCAAAAAATACCTAGAGACAAATGTCAATGAAAACACGACGATCCAAAACCTATGGGATGCGGAAAAGCAGTTCTAATAGGGAAGTTTATAGCTATACAAGCCTACCTCAAGAAACAAGAAGAATCTCAAATAAACAATCTAACCTTACACCTAAAGGAACCAGAGAAAGAAGAACAAACAAAACCCAAGTTAGCAGAAGGAAAGAAATCATAAAGATCAGAGCAGAAATAAATGAAATAGAAACAAAGAAAACAGTAGCAAAGATCAATAAAACTAAAAGCTGGTTCTTTGAAAAGATAAACTAAATTGATAAACCATTAGCCAGACTCATCAAGAAAAAGAGGGAGAGAACTCAAATCAATAAAATTAGAAACAAAAACGGAGAAGTTACAGCAGACACCGCAGAAATACAAAGCATCCTAAGAGACTACTACAAGCAACTCTATGCCAATAAAATGGACAACCTGGAAGAAATGGACAAATTCTTAGAAAGGTATAACCTTCCAAGACTGAACCAGGAAGAAAAGGAAAATATGAACAGACCAATCACAAGTAATGAAATTGAAACTGTGATTAAAAATCTTCCAACAAACAAAAATCCAGGACCAGATGGCTTCACAGGTGAATTCTATCAAACATTTAGAGAAGAGCTAACACCCATCCTTCTCAAACTCTTCCAAAAAATTTCAGAGGAAGGAACACTCCCAAACTCATTCTATGAGACCACCATCACCCTGATACCAAAACCAGACAAAGATACGACAAAAAAAGAAAATTACACACCAATATCACTGATGAATATAGATGCGAAAATCCTCAACAAAATACTAGCAAACAGGATCCAACAACACATTAAAAGGATCATACACCATGATCAAGTGGGATTTATCCCAGGGATGCAAGGATTCTTCAATATACGCAAATCAATGTGATACACCATATTAACAAATTGAAGGAGAAAAACCATATGATCATCTCAATAGATGCAGAAAAAGCTTTTGACAAAATTCAACACCATTTATGATAAAAACTCTCCAGAAAGTGGGCATAGAGGGAACCTACTTCAACATAATAAAGGCCACATACGCCAAACCCACAGCAAACATAATTCTCAATGGTGAAAAACTGAAAGCATTTCCACGAAGATCAGGAACAAGACAAGGATGTCCACTCTCACCACTATTATTCAACACAGTTTTGGAAGTCTTAGCCACGGCAATCAGAGAAGAAAAAGAAATAAAAGGAATACAAATTGGAAAAGAAGAAGTAAAACTGTCACTGTTTGCAGATGACATGATACTATATATAGAGAATCCTAAAGATGCCACCAGAAAACTACTAGAGCTAATCAATGAATTTGGTAAAGTAGCAGGATACACAATTAATGCACAGAAATCTCTTGCAGTCCTATACACTAATGATGAAAAATCTGAAAGAGAAATTAAGGAAACGCTCCCATTTACCATTGCAACAAAAAGAATAAAATACCTAGGAATAAACCTACCTAGGGAGACAAAAGACCTGTAGGCAGAAAACTATAAGACACTGATGAAAGAAATTAAAGATGATACCAACAGATGGAGAGATATACCATGTTCTTGGATTGGAAGAATCAACATTGTGAAAATGACTATACTACCCAAAGCCATTTACAGATTCAATGCAATCCCTATCCAATTACCAGTGGCATTTTTTATGGAACTAGAACAAAAAATCTTAAAATTTATACGGAGACACAAAAGACCCCGAATAGCCAAAGCAGTCTTGAGGGAAAAAAACGGAGCTGGAGGAATCAGACTCCCTGACTTCAGACTATACTACAAAGCTACAGTAATCAACACAATATGGTACTGGCACAAAAACAGAAACAGAGATCAATGGAACAAGATAGAAAGCCCAGAAATAAACCCACGCACCTATGGTCAACTAATCTATGACAAAGGAGGCAAGGATACACAATGGAGAAAGGACAGTCTCTTCAATAAGTGGTGCTGGGAAAACTGGACAGCTACATGTAAAAGAATGAAATTAGAACACTCCCTAACACCATACACAAAAAAAACCTCAAAATGGATTAGAGACCTAAATGTAAGACCAGACACTATAAAACTCTTAGAGGGAAACATAAGAAGAACACTCTAACATAAATCACAGCAAGATCTTTTTTGTTCCACCTCCTAGATTAATGGAAATAAAAACAAAAATAAACAAATGGGACCTAATGAAACGTCAAAGCTTTTTGCACAGCCAAGGAAACCATAAACAAGACGACAAGACAACCTTCAGAATGGGAGAAAATATTTGCAAATGAATCAACGGACAAAGGATTAATCTCCAAAATATATAAACAGCTCACACAGCTCAATATTAAAAAAACAAACAACCCAATCCAAAAATGGGCAGAAGACCTAAATAGACATTTCTCCAGAGAAGACATACAGATGGCCCAGAAGCACATGAAAAGCTACTCAACATCACTAATTATTAGAGAAATGCAAATCAAAACTACAATGAGGTATCACCTCACACCAGTTAGAATGGGCATCATCAGAAAATCTACAAACAGCAAATGCTGGAGAGGGTGTGGAGAAAAGGGAACCCTCTTGCACTGTTGGTGGGAATGTAAATTGATACAGCCACTATGGAGAACAATATGAAGGTTCCTTAGAAAACTAAAAATAGAATTACCATATGATCCAGCAATCCCACTACTGGGCATATACCCAGAGAAAGGCATAATTCAGAAAGACACATGCACCCCAATGTTCATTGCAGCAGTATTTACAATAGCCAGGTAATGAAAGCAACCTAAATGCCCATTGACAGACGAATGGATAAAGAAGTTGGGGTACATATATACAATGGAATATTACTCAGCCATTAAAAAGGAACAAAATTGGGTCATTTGTTGAGACGTGGATGGATCTAGAGACTGTCATACAGAGTGAAGTAAGTCAGAAAGAGAAAAACAAATATCGTATATTAATGCACATATGTGGAACCTAGAAAAATGGTACAGATGAACCACTTTGCAAGGCAAAAATAGAGACACAGATGTAGAGAACAAATATATGGACACCAAGGGGGAAGGGGGGGCGGGGAGATGAATTGGCAGTTTGGGATTGAGATGTATACACTGATGTGTATAAAATTGATGACTAATAAGAACCTGCTGTATAAAAAAATAAATAAAATAAAATTCAAAAATTAAACAAAAGAAAAAGAAATGTTAAAGAAAAGAAAAAAAATTCCCAAGTGTTCATTAAATCTGTGTATTATCCTATGTTCTCTGAACCAAACTGATGCACCAAACAAGTTTTATATGATTCTCTCTATATAGTTTCCTTTTTTCCAAATTAAAATCATATTTCTCTTTCTCTCTCAGTACTACTGAACATGTTTCCATTCTACTGCTGGAATGAGTTATTTACTGAGTCATTCTTGTCAGTTACTAGCAGTAAAATGTTTTAAAGACTTAAGTCAGTGGTCACACAGTGTAAATTCGTTTTCCAGTTACACAGTTTTTCACTGGCTTCATTAGGAAAACATACAGCTGATGGTGACTGAGAAGTTATTATTGTCTCTCTGTTAAAGAGACAAAATGAGAGAGGGGGGCTTCCCTGGTGGCACAGTGGTTGAGAGTCTGCCTGCCGAGGCGGGTTCGTGCCCCGGTCCGGGAAGATCCCGCATGCCGTGCAGCGGCTGGGCCCATGAGCCATGGCCTCTGAGCCTGCGCGTCCGGAGCCTGTGCTCCGCAACAGGAGAGGCCACAGCAGTGAGAGGCCCGCATACTGAAAAAAAAAAAAAAAAAAATGAGAGAGGGCCTGAGAGCGAGTGTGAAGCACAGGGGCTCCAGAGCCCAAGCGCAGTGCAGTCACTTCACTCCAGATGCAGCTGAAGGAGAAAGAAGGGGAATGCCAGAAAAGTAGAATGGGACTAATGGACCTGAAGAAAACACGCCGAATGGGTTCATCTTGGTAAATCAGAGTCCAGTATTTACCAGGCAGCAAAGCCCTCAAGAGCACAACATTTATCTAGAAGATACACAGTGCACCTCGGCGGGCTGGCCACACCTCGTGGGGGAGCTAGAGGCACACGGCACAGAGCCCCCCAAACTGCTTTAACCATCCGACTATGGAGAAGGGGAAAGATGCTTACTTGGGTGTCACAGGAGAAGACGACCTCTTAGAAACGCCTGCTGGAAAATCGCATCTTCTCAGAGGAGACATGAGGCCCACGCTGGGAACGGAAGTTGTTGTTTTTGGCCCCCTCTTCATCTTCTCCGTCTGTAGGGGACACAGAATAGGACGTCCATGGCCCATGACTGCCATTACTTCTACAATTTCTAAAAATACCGCAGATAGAAGCAATGTACAGCTTTCTTTCAGAAGGAACCATACGGAGCTATACTGCTTCTCACAATGGGAATCTTTGCAGAGAAGCACCAGGGGGTCATCATATTTAGGTCATTCAGCTAAAAAAAAAAACCAAAAAACCCCTCAGCCTTAAAACATAAAGACCGCCTTCTCCTTGTTATCTTACAAAAAGCTAACAATGGAACCAGATTATGGTCCTGGACATATAGAAGCTGGAACGAGTACCAAGATATACAATCACTATTAAAAAAAAAAAAAAAGCTATAGGTGGGTGCAAGACAGGGAGCTGGGGACCCTAACAGTGTACGCAGTTTAACGGGGACTGCAACCCCTCCATCCCTCTATGTCTTCCCCATGGCCTGCCTCACATGGGCCTCTGTGACTGGCCCGCGGCAGGCAGTCTGCAACGGTGGTCCCCTTCTCTCCCTATTGTGATTTTCCGCAGCAAATCCTCACGCAGCCCCCATGCCTACATACATTAGCCCCTTCCACAGGAATCCACCCAGCAGTAAAACCCTAGGGTCTGAAACATTCACTTCTCCTGTGAGAACCTTGGGATCACACTGGATTAAAAAAATAAATATGGTGTTATAAAATAAATGCCCAATGGTAATGTGGTGTTTAAAATGAGTCCGGATGTCATTTGATGCTCCTTGCTTTAACAGGTGGAGCTCAGTTCCCTTCTCCTCAAGCGTGGGTTTGGTCTCTCTCTCTCTCTCTGATCTCTTGCTCTAGGGGAAGCCAGCTGCCATGTTATCTGGACACTCAAGCAGCTGTCTGGAGAGGTCCATGCAGTAAGGAACCAGGGCCTCCTGCCAACGGCCACGTGAGTGAGCTGTCCTGGAAGAGCCCCAGCCAAGCTTTCTGACGACTGCAGCCCTGGCTGCCATCCTGACCACACCCTCATGAGAGACCCTGAACCAGAAGCACCCAGCTAAGCCATCCTCAATTTCTGACCCAAAGAACCAGTGAGGTAATAAACATTGGCTTTAAGCTGCTAAGGTTTGGGGTAATTTGTTACATAGCAAGTGTAACTAACGGAAGTAGTATGGCATGTATAACTTCTAAACAAATCTACACAATCGGGGGCACCTGCTCAACATCTGCCTTACTGATAGTGTTACCATGACGACAAAAATGTTTAAAGCCCACTGCTGTGGATGAAGGTTGACCTAGAACTTCAGTTCTAGTTGCCTGTAGAGGCAAGACTGGCCCAGAATCAGACATCCTTAAAGAAGCAGAGAAAGGGCACTCGGAACATTCCTTCTGACGCCCGTCCTCTGGAGGACAGGCTATAATGAGGACAAGGGCTTTAGGAATCTGTTCCAAGGCACTAAGATTTAGGAGGGTGCAAAAAGTTAAATGATTTTCAAAGGTTGGGTGCAGTTTTAAACCAAATCTGCCCCTTGAGCAGTCCCTGGAGATAGATGGAAATAGACCCCAGGTCAAGTGCAGGGAGTAATCACACTGTCAGATAAACCAGTCCTGAGGGGCGAGTGGGTATAAACCTACCGGAGAGGCCTCCGCTCCTGCAGGGGCTCCTTTCCCAGCATCTCCTACGCCAGATGTAGATGTCGTCTTCTTCTTCTCGGCATTTCGAGTGGGAGAAGACTTGTAGGAAGATTTAAGGGGGCCAGCAGGAGCTACACGAGGACAGGCATGGGATACTAGAGAGTTACAGTATAAAACCCAGAGACACAGGGAGCATAGACGGAAAAAGTAGGGGGAACAGAGGGTTGGGAAGAACACCACATTTCTGTTAAAATGTGACACGGGCAATCCACATTCTCAAAATACCACCACACTTTTTCTAGTGTACACAGAATAGACCGTATCTTAAAAGACCCCCATACTCAATGCTCAAGAGTCCAGTTCATTTCAGGAGTTCAAAATCTGGGCTTTGGAGCCAGATGGACCTAGCACCATCACCTAATAGCTGGATCACCTTGGGTAGGTGACTTAACCTCTCTAAACGTCAATTTCCTTGTACAGGAGACAGTTAACATAGCAGACCTGACTGCTGTCCTTGGAAGGGCATGTTCACAAGGTTGACCCTTGTAAGCATCTGGAAGCTTGGATTTCAGGAGGGTTCTCACCATTAACTGATGAGTAGCTCACTGCGCCTAAGCTGTCTGTACAAACAACATGACTGATCTTGCTTTCTTGCTCTGAGTCTGGAGTGTGGTATGTGCCTGGCAGGGGGTGCCTACGTGACCAGCGCTGGGCGCTGAGTCTCTAACGAGCCTCCCTGGTTGGCAACATTTCACGCGTGTTGTCGCAGCTCGTTGCTGGGGGACTCAGGCACATCCTGTGTGACTCCACTGGGAGGGGACTCTTGGAAAGCTGCACCTGGTGTCCTCTGGACTCGCCCGTGCGCCAATTCCCCGTGCTGATCGTGCTGTGCGGCCTTCCGCTGGAACATCTCAGCTACGAGCGCCACCACATGCTGAGTCCTCTGAATCCTCCTAGCGAATCACTGAACCCGGGGTGGTCTTGGGGACCCCTGACACAATTGGCGTCAGAAGCAGGAATCCTGAGAAAGACCCTGATTCCCTGATGTTTGGTAAAAGGAAGGAGAAAGGGGTGGAGGATGACGACCCACTGATGCCTGCTGGCTACGGAGCCCCCACCAGAGGAAACCGCAGCCATCTGAAGATGACCCGTGGAACTCCAAGTGCTGGCTTGCTCCGTCCTCCGGCTGCTTTTGGCCATGCTGGCTTAAGTGAGGGGAAGAGTGCAGCCCAGGTGATGCCTTTAGTTTTCACTTTCTCCTCCAAGTGGAAGTGGGACACAACCTCCTTGTTTTTTTTTACCACCAGTGGCTTGGCTGGAATTTAAATTCTGAGTAGTGGAACCAGAACAAGCCTCCATACCTGGTGATTTTTGCATAATGGAGCCTCTGGGAAAAGGGAGTTGTAAAGAGAGAGGCAATCTCCAGACAGAAACACACTTTTGAAGTTTTAAAAATCAACCCGGAACCACTGTAGATACAGAACACCCCTCCGTGGGGCCCTAACCTGAGAAAACATCACAGATGCTGGCTGGACCATCCGGGTCACAGACAAATGCACACAGGAAAGGGCTCGTTCTCTGATGGGACCATCCGACACGGAACTGCTGGTGGGCTCTCGACTTCTGATGTGGAGCCTGACTGCATTTCTAACTTGTAATTCCTGCCAGAGCTGCAAGCTGGGAAAGGGCACTCAAGGGAGTGTGACCCCTCCGTCCACCTCGACGAGCAGGCTCAACCCACTCTGGGGGATGCACCACTGCTGACGAGACAAGACGTCTGGTGTTTGACTTTCCAGATTGGCTACGGTTTGTTAACAACGGACCGAGAGCCTGACTCTACTTCCCTTGCCCTTCTCCTGCTACGCACACCTCAGAAAGGCAACTTGTTCAATGCACCTGTCCCTGAAAAGGGACTGATCTTTTCTAGGCTGCTCACTGGATAAATGAAGAGGATGGAAGAGACAGGGGGTGATGCAAACCTAGTTTGAAATTTTTTGAAAGTTCAGGATTTTGTCCCAGTTTCTGAGCATGATGTGTCATTCTGCTTAAGTTGGACACATTCTTTTAAAATAAAAATGCTCTTGTCCTTCTTGCATTCAACCCTTCCAGATGAAAGGTCCATGTTAGAGGAAGACTGAGAAAATGTAAAGTTGTGATCATGGAAAGGGGCATGCTGATAACAATGGAGAAAAACAACAAAACCCAGCCCCACTGGAGTGGTGCAGGGGAGGGCCAGGGGAGGGGCATTCACAATCTTTCTCTTCCAGAACTGTTTCTGGGAACTCTCCCTTCTTGCTGAAGGAAAACCACACTGCCTTTGCAAGCTGCTGCCAGCGCTTCAGATTCACACAGATTGCAGGTGACAGCGTGACCTGAGACGGCAGGGGCAGGCCAGCTCCTGCGCAGTCCCCGCTCAACACCTCCACACACAGTCCACGCTCGGCCGGAGATGAAGCCAGTGTCGCTTGCAGAACTGTTTAGAATGGACTGCATCAGGCAGTGCCTCTGAAAGCAAGGACTGAGAGCTGGGGGCCCTGTGAGCCTGGACTGCCTGCCCAATGCACATCCTGCGTGGGGTGCCCGAACATCATAAACTCTGTTTCCAGGGGACATGTGTGCTCTCGGGGACTGTACTTGTACCATCACGACACTGCCTCAGCCCTGGATGGCTTTGGGCCAGCTTCATCTTACTGCCCAGCGCTGGCTGGGCCTGAATTGATGCCTCAGGCCAGGTAGAAGAGGTTCATATGGAAACTTACAGAGGAAGCCAGCTGGCTTTCTAAGACAGACCTTGATGGTGACTGGTCTGTGTCTTAACTGTCTAAGTCCAGCACCCCTACATGGCATAAGTGAGATCCACACGGTAGGTTGGCCTCAGCCTGCTATACGAGCTCCTATTGGTAATAATTCTGCTGTAAAGACACCGTGGCCAAGGACCAAGGGGGTGAACTGTGCAGAGAATAACAGAAAAAACACAGCAGGCCTAACTGCTTTCCCTGGAAAGGCCTGCTTACCACGCTGGCCCCGGCATCGGGGAACTTGGATTTGGGCAGAGTTCCCACCGTTAACTGGTAAGAGTGGCTCACTGTGCCTAAGCTGTTTGTACAAACAACATGACTTACGCTGAACACCTGCTTTCCTTCTGAGTTTGGAATTTGGGTACGTACCTGGCAGGGGGTGCGCACGTGACCAGCCCCCACTACAAACTCTGGGCACTGTGTCTCTAATGGGCTTCTGTGGTTGGCAACACTTCATACATGTGCTAATTCATTGCTGGGGGAACGTGTCCTGTGTGACTCCACTGGGAGAGGACGCCGGGAGCCTGTGCCCGGTCTTCTCTGGACTTTGTTCCATGTACCCTTTCCCTTCGCTGATTTTGCTCTGCAGCTTTTTGCTGTAATAAATCATAGCTCTGAGCTCTCCTGGAGAATCATCGAGCCTGGGAGAGCTCCTCCTGCCACATTTCTCATTCTCAAAATGGGGATACTTCCTACTTGCCAGGAATTTTGTATTTGTTTGAGATAGAATTCATACACCATAAAGGTGTACAATTTAGTGGTTTTTAGCATATTTACAAGGTTGTGCAACCATAACTACAGTCTAATTCCAGAACATTTTCAACACCCCCAAAAGAAACCCTGTTCCCATTAAGCACTCACTCCTCTTCCCCCTCCCCTAGTGCCTAGTAACCACTTATTTACTGTCTCTCTGGATTTGTCTATTCCAGACATTTCATAAAAATGGAATCATAAAACTTGTGGCATTTTCTGCCTGGCTTCTTTCACTGAACGTAATGTTTTCAAGGTTCATCATGTAGCATGTATCAGTAATTCATTCCTTTTTATAGCTGAATAATATTCCACTTTATGGATAAACACATTTTGTTTATCCATTCATCTGTTGTTGGATATCTGGGCTGTTTCCACATTGTGGCTAATCTGAATAATGCTGCTGAGAATACTTGTGTACTTCATTGTGTATGTTTTCAATTTCCCTGACTCTATACCAAAGAGCAGAATTGCTGGTTCATGTGGTAACTCTAACATTTTGAAAAACTTGTCAGACTGTTTTCCAAGGCAGCTGCACATTTTACGTTCCCACCAGCAGTGTATAAAGGTTACAATTTCTCCCACATCCTCGCCAATACATATTACAGTTGACTCTTGAACAACACAGGTTTGAACCGCACGGGTCCACTTACACGCAGATTTTATTCAATAGTAAATACTACGGTACTATTTGTGGCTGGTTGAATCTGCGGATAGGGAACCAAGTATACAGAGGGCTGATTATAAAGTTAAATGCAGATTTTTGACTGAGGCGGGCTGGTACCCCCAACCCCTAAATTGTTCAAGAGTCAACTGTATTATCCTTTTTTTCTTTGAATTTTAGCCATCCTAGTAGTGGGAAGTAGTATCTCATTATGGTTTTGATTTGCGTTTCTCTAATGACTAAGGATGTTCAGCATCTTGTCATGCGCTTATTGGCCATATATATTGTATATATTCTCTGCAGAAACAGCACAACTACTTGGAAACAGATATAACTAGGTAGAGGACAATATGTCATCTATATGTTATCTCACTGAATACACTATATCTTGGGAACTGACACGGAGACCAGACGTGCCCTAATGTGGACACGGCATTACTCCCTTGCAAAACTCACAGGGAAAACTAGTGCCCATTAATTTTTTTTTTTTTTTTGGTCCCCATTAAACTTGCCATGATGGTTTGATCTGCTTTGGTCAAGGAAGGCTTTTGACGGTGTGGCCCACTGTTGCTTGGACTTCAGTGTGTAGGTCTGGCGGCGCCTGAGAGTCCACCCTCCTACAAGCTCCCAGGTAATACCAACGCTGTTGGTCCATGGACCACCCCTTGAGTAGTGAGGCTCTAGATACCTGTTCTGTGTCCATCATTGTGCTATCTCATTTAATCCTCATGACAATTTAAAATAAGTCCACTTTAGAGATGAGGAAACTGAGGCTTAGAGAGGTTAATTAACTCACCCAAAGTGGTAAGAGCTAGTAAGAGGTAGAGCTGGTTATGGGACTTCTGAGATTGCAGTTTATAGGCTATTTTACCAAACCGTCTTTTTAAAAAAGTCTACTAACCGCCATAGCTCATGAGATGGATTTTTTTCCCCTAATCCACAGGCCCTCACTCATAAAATAATTTACTCACCTCCGTGACACTTGAGAGAAAAGAAATATAGCAACAATAAAACAGTGGTGGGTAGGAAACGTTATTAACCACAGAAGACATTTCATGAAGCCAACAAATGTGAAGCAAGATACAAAAGTTCAGGAATAACTCAAAGGCCAACCAATACCATTTGGGGCATTTTCCTCAGTGTCACCAGCTTGGCCTCTTTTACCTGAGTGACTGGCCTGCTCAGAGAGCATGAGTGCACTTCTGCTTCTGGCTAAAGAAGCCTGTGTGGGTGTCAACAGTCGCATAACAAGAAAGGTTTCCATGGGACTAAGGTGCGTGCGATGAGCTGAGGGACGGAATCAAATGAAAATTTTAAAAAGCGAAATTAAAACAAAACAAAATAAAATGCCTAAAACAACACAGTGCATGATGCAAATCAACTTTGGGGTGGCAGAACGAATGTGGAAAGAAAAAAATATTGTAGCAAAGGATGGCTTTGGAGCTTGTCATAGTAAAAGAAAACAGACGCTGTGTCATTTAGAGCTTGGGAGAGTGTGTTACTTCTCTTGGGGTGCCAGAATTCATTCAACATGCTGTTACAGAATTAGCGTATCACCTGTATCACCCGAAGAGAATTAGCCCGTATTCCAAGATGTCATATGGACTCAAGAAACCATTTACTCACCAAGTAGATCTAACATTGGAAAAAAAGATTACTCCTACAAAACACTTGTTTTAGGCCCTCTGTTAGGAAATATTTCATAACACACTGATTTTGTTAATGTAGAGATATGCATCCTTTCATACTTTTCCCAAGCAAGTAAGGGCAAAAATTAAATCAGAAACATTAAAAAAAATAGCCAACTAATTATCTGCTTTAATGGAAGTAGCAGTATCCATAATCTAAAATTCAGTGACTGAAATGTTATTTTGATGGTTTCGGAACATATTATATGATAATGGATTAACTTTTCAATGACTTCGTCTTCTTTGGGTATCCACTAGCCAGTAAATGGCTTGGGAATTTCAAATTTTCAACTACTAATCCACAAGCAGATAATTCAGTTGCCAACAATATATAATAACATACTGATTATCTCTACACATTAATCAATGCAAATATGAATTTAACATCAACTTGTAACCATATGAATTAATGAAAACCTATGGGATATACTCACAGATGGAACAGCTATACAGAATTAAAAGCATGCAGATGTTTTCTCATTCAGCTCCTAGTTAATTCAAGGTTTCCAGCGCTTACCCATGAACTGCATCAGCGAGCTTCAACACTGACACTTATGGGGTCTCTGACACACATGACAGACCTCTGTGCTGGAGGTGCAAGGTCAAAGCCAGTGGCAAAAGACCAGGAACGCACACTGGCCTCTTCAGAGTCACAAACATCCTCCTGCTCACCCCCGGTGATGACTCGATGTGTTAAATACTCCACTGGCACCTGACACTTCTTCAGTGATGCTTTAAGATACGCATTTAATGCATGGAGAGCTTCCCTCCCTTCCTTAACCTACAGACTCTGAAAGGTAGCAATTCAGACTTTTAGTGCCTTCTCTGAGCCTCCATTAGAACACGGCTGGTTTTATATCTATTCAGTTTCTGGAACTGGCACCCGTCCTATACATACCATCTCTCACCTCAAAACAGAGCGCCAGAAAAGGCCACCCATCCTTTTGCCCTTTTAAAGATTTCATATTAGTTCTGAACTTCTGTTTTCAAAAGAGAAACAGGCAGGCTTACAAACCACAGACAAGAGCAGAGCCCCATTTTTTCCACACATCTAAGTCTCCCACGTACCTCTGCCTCATCAATCCCGCTGTTTCTGGCTAATCAACAATATCGCACCAATAACTGGGCAGTTACTTTTTTAACAGTCACATCTGCCCACTGGTCAATTAACCCCAGGCCAGGATAACGTCTACATGCACTGTGGAAAATGGAAATCTCTTTCAGACTGGGAGCATAGCATGAACTCCTGTCCCTATTCAACAATGACCTGGTTGTGAAGAGCGCGTTGCCACTTTCCAAAGTCCCATTAGTGAGGCCCTGGGGCTCCCACACACAGATCGCAAGGCTAGGAGAATGGGGCTATTTGCAGAAGGCTCAAGAGGGGCTCTCCCAAAGACCGACGTTAACACGCTCACACTAGAAAGAAGAAAACTGGAGAGACCAGGTCTACACGTTCACTTGCCTCGGTCTGGGGAATAGGACATTGTCGCGGTGGATGAAGACAGGCGCTTACTCATGGGAGGCTCCGTCTGCTTTGGCAAATTCATGGTTGATGTTGAAAGTTTGTCACATGCTGCAGAGAAATGCATTAAAGACATTGGTATTCACACCACTCTAGACTAAGAAACACATTTCCCAAAGTGTTCTTCCTGTCCTCATCCACACGCCTCCAAAACCACTGTGGCACAGCACACTGCTTCCAGCTCCCTGCCCTCCACTTGGCACGTCTGGGAACGCCCGGGCCACAGCAGCCATCCATCTGAAGCAAGTTCTTCTCTTCTATTGCTCAACTTTGTGTTTCTCTTTGATTCCAAATGTTCAACCTCACTCAGCTGTTCAACTAAAGCCATGCTAATCCCACCAGCCAACCCTTTCCTTGTGTCCAGGGACTTTTAAGTCAATTCAGACCACACAAAAACAAAACCAACCTGGACCCAGAGACAAAGCACCACTGCAAAATGTTCTACGATCTGACTGAGACTGGGGGAGCTGAAACCGGACTTTTTCTGAGGTTATCTAGAGCTCAGGTTGCAGAGAGAAGTAATTTGTAAAGCAAGGAGCTGTATTTAAAGCAGAACAACCTTTAGCAGTTGGTTTCTTCCTTTTATCACGAGATGGGGTCACAATGGCCCTTTCTCAAAGGCTATGACTGTTTATGGTTAGGATTTTAAAATGTGGTCCTGGGTTTGGTACTCTTAATTCCCCACCGAGAGTGACAGCCAAGCCACAACCGAGCTTGAGGCAAAAGGAAAGATGTGTGGCCCCAGCTCTAAAGGCAGCAAACTCATCAACAATATTTTCAAAATCTACTCTTCTACTCACCTTGTTTTCAAATGAGAGAAGTGTCATGTTTGACAATTTCTCCTGACCAAGTGATGACCCTAAATAATTTTTAAATAACTTAGACTGAAGTAAAATTATCAGACAGTCTGTTTGGGTATAAATAAAATATTTAAACTTAAAATGGTATGAGGTTTCATACACCTACTTTTCAATGTTTCAGTTTGAGTATTTTAATGTTCTGGGAAAAATAACCATTAGAAATTACATAAAACCATGTCTCTAGGGGTACACATTTCCCCCTTTGCCTCAGGCTCCGATATGGCTCAGCACGGTACTGGTCTTTGCAAATTCAATATTTTGTTCATCACAGATTGTTCTTCATTAATTTTGATTAAAATATTCTTTTATCTTGATCACTGAGATTTCTGCCACTCCCTTCAACTAAGTGCTCCAGTCGAGTACCACACTCACCTCACCCTGTCCCAGGGCCCTGGGTGCGATTCCCAAGGTGTCATTATCAACTCTACCTGCCCCTCTCTGTTGGGGGACGGCCAGTGCCCATATGACAGTGAACGCGGCCCAGGCGGCAAAGTCTCTGCTACTCAGTAACACCAATAAAAATTATTCTTTGTCAAAGAAATGCTGGAGACCAAGGATATTTATTCCTAATGCTATAATTTGACCCTCTGGGTGGCTGGGAAATATTGTATCCCTTTTACATCTTGTTTTTTCTTTACCAGTCAAAGATGGGTTGAATTTCTAAAGTCACTATTAAATGGGAACAAGGTTTTGCTAGTTCTATTCTTGACCTAGACCCTAAGACTTTCCCAGGCCTGTATACGAAACAGAGAGCCTATTAGAGAGAGGAAGTCAAGAACAAAGCCAATTTATCTCCTTGTTTGGATTCACAGTGTTAGTACTGGTAAACTCCAACACCTCTCCAGGAATCCATCACATTAATACCCAGAACTCCGTGTAATTATAGGTTCTGGTAACCAGAAGTGATTGAAATACCCTACTACTTAATGCCTAAAAACCAATGCTACATGAGAGCGCTGAAGATCTAAATGCACAGAAGTCAAACACTGACAAGATTTTCAAGGCAGGAGTTAGCGAGCTAAAGATGAAATGTCTCCAGGGCACTAGGATGGAAGGCATGCACGCTCCACGATGACGAACAAAGAAATATGGGCATGTCATTCACTTTCTAGAAAAAAGTTCTAAGGGGTCAGACTAAGAAATCAATTGTAAAAGTGCTTGAGACAGACACAGTGATGGAGGAGGGTGACCGGGACAGTCATCACAAAATGCCATGGCACAGTGATGCTCGGATATACCGTTGGTGGACTCAGCAGCGGCGGCAGTGGTCCCTGGGTCCGGAGGGAGGGTGCTGGCTGCTAAACCTAGAGGAGGGGGTGGGGTATTTCCTGATTCACCTACACAGCAAAAAAAAAATCAGAGCAAAGACAGGTAAAAGAAAAAAGTCCCAAGTGCTGGTTGACTCTAGTTTCTATTAGGAAATTAGAAAAAGTAACTGAGATGGGTTGTTGACGTCTCAAAAAAAAAAAAAAAGAAAAGAAAAGTATATTCACTGACAAAAGGTTAAAAGCACAATACAGCAAAGTCAAGAAACTGTACCACTCATGCAAACCCATTTGCTCTCAGAAAGAGCTGGTGTACAGCTCCCGCATAACAGAATGGCAGACACAGAAAAGACACTAAAAAGAGGGCAAGACCACCCAGGGACTGGTAACAATCCATACATTAAACATTTGAAAATTTAAAGATGAGTATGAACTGGATAATGAAATAAATCAGTCACCTTAAAACAAAACGGAAAGAGCAACAAAAATAAATAATGTGGAGGGAAGAACCCCAGCTCCTTTTAGGGGGGTTACTGCTGCTCAGCCTTTCCCCGTCATGCTGCAGCCATGACTGAGCCTACTGTCATTGACCTTCCCTGAAATTAGGTTACCTCTGGGCTTGCTAGGTGGATCCGGTTAACCAGGCTCTACATTCATTTTCTTTGTTTTTCTTTTGTTTTACCTCAAAGCCCAGTTACTGTATCAACTGCTGTTTGTGAGCAAGAAGAATGAACAGATCCCCTTCGCTAGAAATGCATACACAGGAAGCTTGGCAGCTTTAAACATCACATCCGAAAAAGGTACCTGCAGATCGCTACAAAGCATCCCCCAGATCCTGCGGGTGCCAGTCTGCCCGTGATCTCCCTCCTGCCCCAAGATCTCCCCACCGGGCCCTGCGATGCAGGGACAGCCCTTCACTCACCATCGCGTCCTCCGGGCCCTGCGGCCAGTGATGCTCCCCACGAGCACTTCTTCTTCAGCTCCAGCTGCTGTGTGCGCTCCAGGGACCTGCGCATCATCGCCTCCAGCCGCTCCTGCCCGGTTCACGCAAGAGAGAGCGAGATTAACCACCCAGCCCCGCGGCACTGCTGCACCTCCGCGCGGGGTGGGGGTGGGGAGGTGAGTCACCAGACGGGTCTCTCTGCTCAGCATCCAAAACCCAGGCACTTGTGCTCTCCCCACCACGCCAGCGCCTTCTTAGTGGGCGGAGAGTAAACAAGGCGGCTAGCGCTGGCTCCCAGCCCCAGCACCTCTTCCCTCTCAGGGGAGAGGCTGCTGCCGCAGCCAGGCCTTGATTTGTTTAAGAATAATGCCAGACAAGCATTAACTCCTTGAGGCCTGTCCCATCCAGTAGAACTGGAATTGTGCTCTAGAACCAACTGCATCCTCTCTTGTTGACAAGCATCAAGGACTATGATTTGAGTAAACCGAAATATAATTTGAATTTTAATAGCCTTAAGCATAACTCTTTGGGGGGGATACACCATGACTTTGAAGTCCATTTTGCAAAGTCCCATTTTCCTCTTAGAACGTCTTAAAGGGGAATTAATTGTTTTCTACATTATAACACTTTTCTGCTACGTAGTATCTGGGGATAATACTGCATATTTCAAAATTCAAGAGAGAAAAGTAGAGAAACTTCTGTCCACAAAATCAAGCATCTATGCATTCTCAGAGCTAGACGCGGGGGGGGCGGGGGGAGGGAGGAAGAACTAAACAGTTTTTAGCCAGAAGAGAAAAACCACCAGGCTTCTCTCCTAACAGAGCATTTATCAAAAGCACTCCCCTGTATTCACCAAATTGTTCTTTTCATAAAGTTGGGCCTGACGGCTGGCAAGTCTTTCCCTGGCACTGCAATGACACTGCAAATACCAAATCCGCTCCCTGCCTCCATTGGAGAAGCCCCACAGGGTAAGCGGTTACACAGACACCTTTTCACCCTCATAAAACCCCATCCTGAGGTGCTGCAGGAACTGGGCTAATCCTAGCCCAACTTCAAAACAAAAAGATGCTATTTTCTCATGGCTTAAATAAACAAGCAAGCAAAATTAATTTAGGGCAGCACCAACCAAGTGACCGTGACTTAAGGATCGGGGAAAGGCTCCTTTATTTCACTCACTAGAAACACAAAAAGGTCACTTAGGAGGTGCCTGGATCTATCCCTTTTGTCCACACCAGAGGGATGAGATGAGCTTTCTCCACATCTCAGCCGCCTCTGCATAATTTTTCCTCCGAATAGCGCTTTGCTAAAAGACAGCTTCTCCAGGGACCTGTGAGCAGAAAGGGGATTTCTTTCCTCCTGTAAGTCTCGGGTTTGTATTTGCTATTAACTGCGCTCTAGTTTTTGGCTGAGACTCTACAATCATGAGTGTGCACGTCCTGGCAGAATCCTGTTCTCAAGACCCTGGCCCATTAAATTCTGACAGCCAGCCCCAGCGGTTTGTCTGAGAAAAGATGAGGGCTTGGAGGAACTAGAACTTCTTGACTATTTGAGGACTGAAGTCTGATCACTCAAGACTGGGGCTCGATAGTATTCCTTTATATGGATTTAACATCAATTATTTAACCAATGACCTGATTTTTTTATATCTTCATTGGAGTATAATTGCTTTACAATGTTGTATTAGCTTCTGCTGTACAACAAACTGAATCAGCTATACATATACATATATCCCCATATCCCCTCCCTCCCACCAATGACCTAATTTAAGTGTTGAAATCTTTCACCTCAGAGTGAATTTAGTATTGAGTGGGTTATGGGAGATTGCCTACATGTCAGAAAGACCTCACAAGACAGTCCTTGGGCTTCCCTGGTGGCGCAGTGGTTAAGAATCCGCCTGCCAATGCAGGGGACATGGGTTCGAGCCCTGGTCCGGGAAGATCCCACATGCCACAGAGCAACTAAGCCTGTGTGCCACAACTACTGAGCCTGTGCTCTAGAGCCCACGGGCCACAACTACTGAGCCCGCGTGTCACAGCTACTGAAGCCCGTGTGCCTAGAGCCCGTGCTCTGCATGCAACAAGAGAAGCCACTGCAATGAGAAGCCCACGCACCGCAATGAAGAGTAGCCCCGGCTCGCCGCAACTAGAGAAAGCCCGCTCACAGCAACGAAGACCCAATGCAGCCAAAAATAAATAAATAAAAAATAAATTTATTAAAAAAAAAAAGTCCTTCATCTACTAGGAGGCAATGAGAACAAAGAACACCAAGACTCACGGCCAACCGAATCACTGAATAGCTATCTAGGGGCATAGTTTTAAGGGAATGTTCATCCAAAGCCAGACCTACTCCTGAGCCTTTCGGTTACCTTTAGAAAAAATACCTCTGTCATCTACCCCTAACCCACTGAGCTGCTCCAAATTCTACCATTAGAGATTTATTCCTTTGAACTGTACGTAGACTTACGAAAATGATGCTATCCCTGAGAGAAGACACAGTCACTCTGTGTCACCCACTTTTGGAGAGATGATTAAAAATAGGTGGTAACCAAGCTCTATGGTAAGGGAACTTATAAAACCCAAGCTGTCAGAATGGGATGTTTCAAACATGTCAAAACCAAAACTGGTTCACTTCACTCTTATTAGAGGTTAGTCCCATATAGTCCCGTATTACCTAGCATGTGTGTGTATCTTTCTGTTCCTTCATGTGATGGAATGCAAAGAATCCTAGTTTGGAATCAGCAGATGTGAATTCAAATCCCACTTCTGCCTGCTACTTAGTCCCATGACCCTGAGTTAATCGTTTAATGTCATCCTTGGGCATCGGTTCCCCTGTCTATAAAATGGGTATGATATTACCTATATTACAGATCATTCAAGTCGACAAGATAACAACTAGCATAGTAAGTCCTTAACCAGTGCTAACTGAATCTAGGTTTGAAGAGGAGGATTGCTAACATGGCAGTTTAGAGCACTAGTTCTCAAATGGGAGTGAGTCTGCATCAGAATCACCTGGAGGGTTTGTTAAATCACCAGTTGCTGAGCCCCGCCCCCAAAGTTTCTGAGTCAGCGGGTCTGAGGTGAACGTGCTGACAATGCAGTCCTCGTAAGTTCCCAGGAGATGCGGGCGCTGCTGGTGCTGGGATGGTGCTGAGAACCACTGGTTAGAGGAAAGGCTGAGCGTGAGAGAGCGTGTGCGAGAAAGTTCAATCACATCAGAAGAACGGTGTTAATAAATATCACAGCTGCATACTGCAATTCCTGCCAAGTTCTGGCTCTCCTGAGGATCATGTGATGATCAACAGAGGAGGGGGAAAGGGCAACGCAGATTATTGTCCCTAGAATATCCTCTGTTGGGTGGGGCTTAGTGGAAGGAAGGAATGAGGGCAACTCACCCTTGACCCCTTGAGCTCTGGCCCTAGACCTGCCTGGATGAAGTGAGAGGAGATCCACGACCAAGGTGATGCACTGAGCTGGCCGAGCAGTATGAAAGGCCTCCAGCAGGGCTTGGCCTGGCCACTGTTACCCAGACAACTGTCTCAGGCAGGAGTGGAGGGCTGACTGTGCCTTTCCCACTGCCCTTACTACATGTGTTCTGGGGATGACAGCACGGGGACAAGCCCCCAAATGGTCCTAAGCAGGGCTCCGTGGAGGGCCCTTCTCCCTGCAAACAGACGTCCACATCTGGCCAGAAAGCCACGTAATCACCATGCCCCATGCCAGCCAATGCCCTCTGAGAGCAGTCAGCTCTCGGCTTAGTGAAGTTTTCGCTTAGTTGAGTTCAGAAAGTTCTCATTTTTACACCCAGCCTGGTGGGTTTTGTTAGGTATCAAGCAAGAAGAATATGAGAAGTTGTGATGTGTTCAAGTAACTTACAGAGATGAAGGTGCTCTTTGAAAGAGGTCTTTCCTGGTCTTCTGTTTTGCGTGAGGAACATGGAGGTGGCTGCACCAAATACCATTTTCCAGGGCCCCTAGTCACGAAGCTATACTTCCCTGAGTGGAGAAGGGGTGAGCGCATTGTGCTGTCAGCCTTAACCCAAGCAGATGACAAAAGCTTGTTCCAGAAGCTTGATTCTTGGGAGCTGTGTGGCATGTGAAGATTGGAAGAACCCACCTGTAGGAGAAGGCAGGCCTCCAGCGAGAATGAGCTCAAGGTCAGAGTGTCAAGTGGACACTGGACTCCTCCTTCGCAAGGACAGGCCTGACCAGCTTCCAGCCCTCGACACCTCTGGGAGCTAGGCCAGCTGTGATGCCCACTTCTGTGTTGGTGGAGAGGAGGCCTCCAGGCCGAGTCTGGGGCTCACCCACACAGATGTGGGGCGTTACCAAGAGCGACATCATGGAAACAGTCCTAGGCACATGGAGCCAGGGCAGGGCTGGTGGGGGGTTGAGGGGTCAACACGCCTCTTATGAGCTCCTAATATCAGACCCACAGAGGCAGGAGTTTGTGGGCAATGCAAACACTTTCCAACAAGCTACAGAAGCAAAATGGGACGAACCATCTTCCTGCGGAGGCTTCTCCCTGGTTGACAGAGACAGGCCCTGACAAAAAGGACTTAAATCTGGCACTAAGAAGAGGATGGAGAGTCTCCACAGCCATGTGCCAAGCAGGCAGCAGCCCTCCCAAAGATCTCCAGCGAACCACGGGGGCAAATGCAAAGGCTTTCCTTTGGAAAGGGCTCCCGCAGCAGAGACCTATCTGTCCTCTCCAAAGATCACCCATGAGAATGCCAATCGGACCTCTGCACTAGCAGAGCACTGATGATGAGGTGATTAACAGGCCAGCCTGCATGGCGAGAGTCCCTAAGCTCCACCTGGGTCTCCGGGGGCTCAGAGGGCAGGAGCAGGTGGTGGAGGGAGCCCACTGCTTCCTCCGGTTGCTCTACACCCATGGGAGGCCCAGCTCTCAGCCCTGCTCTGCCGTGTGTGGGGAGAAGAGGGGCGCAAGCTCGATCTGTGTTCGTGCTGACCACGGGCAGGCAGCCTGCCCCACTCCCCACCATCACCACACCAGGGGTGAAAGGGAGCACACAAAGCAAACAGGAAATTGTCCGAAGCACAGCCACTAACGAGTCAGCTGCATCAGGACCAATCACCTGGCATGACATCCCC
Source organism: Tursiops truncatus (assembly GCF_011762595.2). NCBI lineage: Eukaryota > Metazoa > Chordata > Mammalia > Artiodactyla > Delphinidae > Tursiops > Tursiops truncatus. The sequence goes on along the minus strand of NC_047055.1, from coordinate 112,353,900 downwards.
TCATCTGTCACACGGGTCCCTCAAAGGTGGACCCGTGTGACACTGTCAGGTGTGGCAGAGGCTCAGGAAGCGTCTCCCGTGACTTCACAGCACCCCTTCCTAGAAAAGGCAGTGACACACATTCCCTGCAATCAGCAATCCTGCAGGAGGTCAGGAGTGGAAATGGAGAGAGCAGGGAGAAAAGAGAGAAGCTGTGAGTCAAGGAAGGGAGGATGGGAAGTTAAGGGGCAAGTCCAGCACTCACGACAAATACCCAGGCTGAGAAAGGAGAGATCCGCCCCGTCACTGAAACAGCCCCAACGCACTGTGGCTTTTCTCTTGGTCTCTACACTCTGTGCCATAATCTTTCCTGGGTAGCTCTCTCTTGACCTTGCTTCAGCCGGGGTCAGCTGAAGACACTGAAGGGAAGCTAACATTTCTGAGCGACTACTCTGTGCTAGGTGCTTTGCTGGCACTTTCAGAAGTCACCTCTTTTAACTCCTATGACCACCTCTGTTTTGGGCTGAGGAGACCGAGCTAGAGGGGTCTGAGACTTGGCCCTGGCTGCCAGCTGCTTAGTGGGAGGGCTAGGATTTGCACCAGGAGCTGACAAAGGCAGACAGTGATCGGGCTGCGAGAGCAACAGCGACTGTGGCTAAGACCCTGGCTCAGGCCTCCATTCACTAAGAGGAACAAAGAAGCCGCCACTTAAGCCTGTGCTCTGTGGGCAAAGATGGGTCTAATTCTGTGTATGTGAGCATTTTTGTGTTTTTTTTTCAATTAAAAAAAGACAAAAGGGTAAAGACAGTGATAACAATTCATAGATTTAAAAAATACTGAATTTATACCAACATCTCTGTATCTTATAGTGTTGGCGATTAACAAACCTCTATATTGTTCATACTAAATGATGAGTCACAGTTTGTTATACAGCAGAAACTAACACAACATTGTAAAGCAATTATACTCCAATAAAGATGTTAAAAAAATAAAATTTAAAAATTTAGTAAGATTTTAAAAAAGGAAAAAAAATCTAAAAAAGAATGAATATATGTATATGTATAACTGAATCACTTTGTTGTATACCTGAAACTAACACAGCATTGTAAATCAACTGTACTCCAATTTAAAAAAAGAATTAAAAAATATACAGTTAAAGGGGCTTCCCTGGTGGAGCAGTGGTTGGGAGTCCGCCTGCCGATGCAGGGGACACAGGTTCGTACCCCGGTCCGGGAGGATCCCACATGCCGCGGAGCGGCTGGGCCCGTGGGCCATGGCCGCTGAGCCTGCGCGTCCGTAGCCTGTGCTCCGCAATGGGAGAGGCCACAGCAGTGGGAGGCCCGTGTACCGCAAAAAAAAAAAAAAAAAAAAAATTAGAAAATTAAAAAAAATTAAACAAATCCTTCATTCAAGGGTAATTCATTCAAATATCATTCCCATCTATTATTACTTACAATAAATATTTACCTTTTTGCTTACTAATCATGTATTAAAATTTGCAATACATTTATGCTTTTACAAGTGGTAAAAAAATAAAAATAAATGAGTCACTATACTTTATGAATAAAAAATGATCATCACCTGATACAAGGCTATGATTACACCCTTAAAATACACTTGTTAAGAAAATCTGTACCCCAAATATGCTTTCTAAATATATTTTCAGAGTTTAGTAATAAAGGACTCTGTCGGGATAATTACATTCCATTTCTTTTTTAAAAGATAACTGGAGAGAAAGGATGATTAAAGCAAGAATATGCATTAAAATATAAACAGACTAGCATGTCTGTATCGGAAGGTAGACTATTTGATTTTCCAGCAGTGAATACAAGGTCATGTTATCCTCCACCCTCACAGCCCGTCCTCCAGCCTCGTGTCTGTCCCGGAAGCACAGACTCCCCAGCTAAGTTGAATGGATCTGTCTCTTTGTTCCTGTTCTAGCGTGAACTGCGGAGCCGGCTGGGGCCCAGCCCTCACCTCCTCCTCCCGGAGCTTCTGCTTCCTCTTCTCCTCCACGGCGGCCCTCTTCTGCGCCTCTCGCTGCCGCTGCTCTTCCAGCTTCCGCCACCTCTCCTCAATTTGCTTTTCGTACTGGAGCTTGGCTCTCTTCTGTTTCTCCAGGATCTGCTGCTCCCGGGCAGCTGGGGGAAGGAAGGCAGAAGAGAGGTGTCATTACCAGAGCACTCCACACCATTTGGATTAATACCAAAAACGCAGAAGAGTGACCCCCAAAAAAGAGCCCGGTGGGATCGTAGGCTGAAGTGACTGAGATGAAGCGTTCTGGCGCCTCCGCCACTAGCTGGGTGACCCTGGACATATTAACCACGTCATCTCTCTGCCTCAGTTTCCTCCTCTGTGAAGTGGAGATGTCACATGTGCAACATCACAGTGTTGTGGAGACCGAATGAGACAATGCACGGAAAGTGGCCACTCACTGCCCCTGCACGTGGGAGCTCTGCCTGTCATTGCCATCAAGTCAGACTCATCCCAATGGCTAGGCCACACGCAGGATTGAGAAATGAGAGCTATCAGGGTATCTTCACTCGGGACACGTTAGCTGTACACACACCACGCACCAGACGCTGAGCTGGCTGAGGGTAAACAGAAGACGATGAACAGGATCGGCCGGCCTCCTTCCTGAGACATTTACTAAGGGCCTTAACTCCACCTGGCCAGGCAGGCAAGGGTTCCCTGGAGGATGCAATGTCTGGGCCGACCAGCAGGAGGCACTCAAGGAGTAGGATTTGAAAGCTCCTCATCTGTCTCAGTGCCCTGGGGAAGCCACTCCACCTTCCTCGTGGCACCCTGTGGGGAACAGGTTGGACGAATCTGTCTATAGCCTGCAAGAGGTATGACAGCCTTTCTCAATGGGTTCCCTGTCCTAATACAGAAATGGCCTTCGGTGCCGATTTCCTCCATTTCCCCGAGCATGGCCCTTCTAGCTGCCCTGGGAAGAGGCCGCCTGAGCGGCCGGGGGCGGTGACTGTCTCGTTCTCCAGCATCCTACCCACAGCTCTAGCGCAGTGCCAGTAACAGAGGTTCAACGCATGCTCAGGGAGTAAATCAACTGTCCTGAGAATTATATAACAACTGTGAACGGGCCAGTGGCAGTGCGGGTTTGCTCCCAGTTTTCCACGTTCACCTAGCAACTGTCCCAGTTCTCTTCCCATTCAGTCACAAATTTCTAAGGGTCTTGAGAAAAGACATCATCACATCTCCACTCCCTTAGACCTAAACAGCCAAAGTGCACAACTTACCAAGACATTTTTCCCTTTCTTCTCGTCTTTCTTTAGCTAGTCGTTGTCTCTCATCAGATTTTAAAAATCCATCCATGCCTACAAGAGAGAAAACACGATGAAAGACTTCACTCTCCCCGTCCGCTGAGTGCCAGGGACCCCCTTGGCCTGCACCCTGGGTCTGGCCGCACGCACACATCATCCAACAGCAGTGCTCCGTACCACACACACGGCCCGATCCTGAGAGCCGAGGGGCAGTGGCTCCCCCACCAAGCTGGGCTGGTAGTGGCCCAATGCCAGCCCCAGAGAACCAACCCTCTCCCTAGTCCTCCGTCCCCAGGCCTAGCCTCACAGGGGTCAGAAGGTGCAATAAGTGACAGGTCTGGCAATGTGCAGAGAACCCACTGGGCCTCCCCCCATCCGGCTCCCAGGGGAAGGCAGAAGCACAAAAGTAGACACGATTATTACACAGACAGATTATCTGACTTTCCGGAAGGAGCCAACTGCTGAGGGACATGTATGAGCTCCTCAGGTGAACACTGAGAAAATACAACACTCAAGTTTGATTTCGTTTCCGCTAAGTTTGCTCCCATATCAGTCTTAGCATTTTAGAATCACAAAGAAGGAATATAACGTACTCCTGTTTACAGTAAGTCCCCTACATACGAACGAGTTCTGTTCCGAGAGCACGTTCGTAAGTCCAATTTGTTCATAAATCCAACAAAGTTAGCCTAGGTACCCAACTAACACAATCGGCTATATAGTACCATACTGTAACAGGTTTATAATACTTTTCACACAAATAATACATAAAAAACAAACACAAGAAGTAAAGAAAACCTTTTTAATCTTACAGTACAGTACCTTGAAAAGTACAGTAGTACAGTACAACAGCTGGCATACAGGGGCTGGCATCGAGTGAAGACGCAGGAAGAGTTACTGACTGGAGGAGGGAGAGGAGGTGGGAGGTGGTAGAGCTGAAGGATCACCAGTAATAGGAGACGGAGGGCAAGCTGCAATTTCACTCACGCCTGACGTTGATGGAACGCACGTTCACAACTTTGAAAGTTCGTAACTTGAAGGTTCGTATGTAGGAGACTTACTGTACTTGTTACTTAAATATCCACAACAAATAAAATGGAACAAATGGCAATTCCCCCCAAGTCCGGGAAACATCCCAGGAGCTCCGCATCTCCACCCATCTTCTACAGGACCCTAAAGTGCTTTCTGAATCAAAGATTAAATGACCTTCATGGCAGTTTTAGGATTAAAAATAATTTATTGCACTTGGTCACAACTGGTCATTCATGCGTATTACTTATATAATGGTCAAGGACCGCATTCTGGAGAAATCGGCTTTAGTGTTACTACAACTGGATTCACCTTCCCAGCGCCTGGGCCCTCCTCCGTGGTAGTGTCACAGCTGACTTCATAGTGTGCCTCGCTGCCACAGTGAGCTGTGCCCTTGTTAGGGATGTTCCTGCCACTGCCCAGGAGAGGGACCTGGAGGCTTGGACCGCAGTGCAGGCAGCAGGAATGCAGATGAGGATGCACGTGATAAACAATGGCTTGTCACGATTCCCCACGAGCATCTAATTTTGCAGCCTGGATGATGCAGCAGGTATATTAAAGCTCAAGAGAGAAGTCCCGGAAAATAAACCTGACTACAAGTGCCACTCCCCACGTTTGTTTTTAGTCAACTCTTTTTTGTTTAAACTGAAGTATAGTTAATTTACAATGTTGTGTTAGTTTCAGGTGTACAGCAAAGTGATTCAGTTTTATTTTTATATATATATATATATATATATATATATTCTGTTCCATATTCTTTTCCATTATAGTTATTACAAGATACTGAATATAGTTCCCTGTGCTATACAGTAGGTCCTTGTTGTTTATCTATTTTATGTATAGTAGTGTGTATCTGTTAATCCCAAACTCCTAATTTATCCCTCCCCCCATCACTTTTGGTTATCGTAAGTTTGTTTTCTATGTCTGTGAGTCTATTTCTGTTTTGTAAATAAGTTCATTTGGGTTTTGTCAACACTTAGTCATTACAATGCTACCAACGACATGAACAGCATCAAGAATTTAAAGGCCCAATTTCTCAACTCATCAATGCTGGCCTCCCCAATCTGACCCCTTTTCCCCACATCCCTTGCACCTTTTTATTTTTTAAAGATAGTAAGGAAGACTTTATTCAAGGGGGCTACTAGAATGAGGGTTTTTTTTAACATCTTTATTGGGGTATAATTGCTTTACAATGGTGTGTTAGTTTCTGCTTTATAACAACGTGAATCAGTTATACATATACATATGTTCCCATATCTCTTCCCTCTTGCGTCTCCCTCCCTCCCACCCTCCCTATCCCACCCCTCCAGGCAGTCACAAAGCACAGAGCTGATCTCCCTGCCTCGCACCTTTTTAAACCCCACTCACCTTCAAGACCCCACGGTTTCTGGCTGGCGGAACCCTAAGTTCATTCTGCTTGGCTGCAGAGCGCTCTCAGTCTCCCTGCAGGGAGGGAAGGGCTCCCGAACCAAGGGCGGGTGTGCATCTCTGGGTCGCCCGCTCGGGCCACACCCCACCCCCACAGGCCTCAAGGAGCACACACAAAGCCCAAAGGCAGCCACGTGGGCAGCGGGAGGGGAGCAGGGAGACAAAACCAGGTTTCTCTTCAATGATCCTCTAAACATTTTCAAGCTCTAGTCTCTACCTTAAGCGTTTGATTTATAAGGATTTGTTCTGTGTGAAAAGCTACAAAGAGAAGCCTAGGCCACCTGGACAGATGCTGACATCAGCACCCACATCAACTCCTCGGCTCAAGCATGACCTGTCACCCTCTAGATCTAAGATACTGCCTGAGAACCACCGAAAGTGTTGTTCAAACAGAAGAAAGAAAGAAAAACTGAGGGAAAAGGGCCAAGCACATTTGAAACTGGCCATGTTGCCTTGAGGCTTTACTAACAGAAGGCTGTTTGTTCCAGGGACATGCATGATTTTAGGCTGCCCCCTTGTGGGCACTTGTAAGAGTCATACCTTCAAATCATTTCCTTTCCAGAAAATCTTCATTATCAGGCTCCTTAGTCATCACCTGCTTCGTCATAACGGGAGGCTACAATCTACGAACCAAGTCCATTGCTTGAATTTACTCGGCCCCATCACCCCATGATGACGGAGATACTATTATGATCCTCATCTTATAGGTACAGAAAGGGAGGCACAGAGGTTAACTTGTTCAAGGCCACACCATCAGAAAGTGGAGACGCCAGATTCCAACCTAAGAACCTGACTCCAGGACCCACACTCTTAATTACTGCTTTCCCATGCGGCTCTCTGGCAAAGGAGGAAACTAACAGCTCTACCTTAGCACCCATGAATGAAACCTTCATGGCTTTCTGAGACCCAGTATTGTACGCCGGGAACAAGTCCCATCCTTGTCCCAGGAATGTGCATGCAAATTTGGAGACAAGTGCAAGTCCAACTCATTAGAGAAGTACCAAGTAGGCACTACTGTGAGCCAGGCACTGGCCAGCTGGGCACAGATGTGCTAATTATTTGCTTCCCCTTCAAACTGATGGTTTGGAAATGTTTGGGCGCTGGGTAGGGGAAGGGGGTAGCCAGATGGCCCTGGGGGCAACAGGGCCAAGCCATTCTTTTTTAGCCCCACTGAGTGGGGTGGAGTGACCCAAACAGCCCAAGGTGGGTAACCTGGAGTCTATGCCGTCATATGGCAGCCACAAGCCATGTGTGTCTGTTTAAATTTAAGATAATGAAAATTAAATGCAATGAACAGTTCAGTTCCTCCATCACACTGGGCCCATTTCAAGCACTCACTAGCCACATGAGGCTGGTGGCTACCGTACTGAACAGTACTGGACCAGGAGCCTCCAGGCTCACTCTTGTGATTCTCACCCTTCACACGTAACTGCTCTGGGACACAGATGAATAAGGAAACTCTCAGAGTCCAAACAGGGTTGAGTTTTGCTGGGTGAGTAAGGCCGGGGTAAGGCCTCCTTCCCCCACACAGCATCTGCCTCTCCTGATTAAAAGAGAACTATCAAGCAATCATTTCCAGAACATCCATTTGAAGAGAAGCCAAATAATTAACTTACATCTCCAACTTCCACCTTGTGATCCCTGATGACCCTCCAGGGACCCCTGCCAAGAGGCCCTGGGCTTATCCCGAAGGAAGAAAGGGTAGAGCACAAACCAGACATTCCCTATGTGTTAGAGGGCGTGGACCTGACCTGTTATTACCACTACAACAACACAGCCAGAGAAATCAAGGTAGACTATGATTAACAGACCCAGGGCAACTGACCTTAATACACAAATGCTAACAATACCAGGAGACCTCCTCTAAAGACATGGTAGAGTCAAGAGTTAATGCTGAATTCGACTCACAAGGCAGTCTTCTTTCTGTATGGCCTGAAATCCTAGCGTTGTACCCAGTCGTCCTTTGTCCCTTGTCCCTTGTATTACATGTGCACATGTATTGTCTCTCTGTTATTAAACCAGAGATCCATTTTACCCTTGAACCCCATGAGAACAGATGGAGAAGAGATCAGTGCTTGCCAGGGGTTAGGGAAGAGGGGCAGAAGGGAAGTGGTGGCTACAAAAGGGCATCACGAAGGGGCCTTGCAGTGACGACTGTGCCGGCGTCTGCAACCCTAGCTGTGAGAGTGGACTACAGTGCTGCACGTTAGTACCACTGGGGGAAACTGGGTAGAGGGTTCACGGGGTCTCTCTGCAATGACCTCAAAGTAGACAGTTTAATGTTTAAAACTCTGGCCCAAGTGTAAAGCCCTGGGAGGGACCCAAAGACAAAGGGGGAACAGGGGACATGTTCCCAGAGGTGTCCTACCTACCAGAAGCACAAGGGGAACCCATGTCAGAGCCACCCCTGGCCCAGTCTTGATGTAGTAATGCTTCCCAGGGCAACAGCGCTCAGGTAGTGTGCACCCCGGGAACGGAGGCCTTTTCCTGGGCAATTCACCCCTACAGGAAATGAGAATCAAACAGGATACTGAGCAGCCAAACAACTATTTTATGTGAACAGAACAGCATAAAATTTCATACTTCACTGAACTGCTCTGGCTTGGAGTAACTTCCCGTTATCCTTGGGCTGTGGCAACACATTTTTTAAAAACTAATTTAAAGATGAATTTTATTAGCCTGGGGTACTCTCCCACTAGAATATTAATGAGCTGATATTAGTCAATTATTCATGGTATGTAATAACCATTATCGAAATACAAGGTTTTTAGGGGAAGCCAGCTGTGTTCAACTTCTAAAAATTGATTGCATTAAATGAATTTTAAAGTAACGTCCCCAATCACAACTCACATCCATGCAACTGCAACGTCCAGACAAAAGAAAGGGAACCGGGAATGAAGAGCTCATCAAATAGGAAGTCCAATGCCTGCCAGCCCCCTCCTCTGGGGTGCCTGTCCTTCCATGGGCCGGCAGGCAGGGATGCATTCACACCTCCACGGTGACTCGTTTGTGCTGTGATGATCTGTCTAAGGGCATGGAGACCACTGCTTCTCAACTGTGGCTACACAATGCAATCACCTGGGGAGCTTTAACAATTACAGGTGCCTGTGCCTCCCTCCCAGAGACTGGCCTTGTCGTCTCAGGTGTGGCCAGGGTGCTGGTGCTCTGAAAGCTCCCGTGTGATGCTCATGTGCAGCAGCAGGACTGAGAACGCCCCTAGCCTGATGCTCCTCCCACTGGAACGTGGGTCAGAACCACCCAGAAGGCTTGTGAACCCAGACTGCTGGACGGCACCCCCAGAGTGTTTCATGGAGCGGGCCTGGGGCCGGCCAGAGAATGTTGTCCAGGGCCCACACCTTGAGAGCCGCTGTTCTAGACTATGCTGATTCTGCAGGGCAAGGCCCTGCCTCTGGCTCCTCTCTGGATATCCAGAGCTCTGCTAAGTGTTGGCTCAAAGAGTGGGCCCCAAAACATGTCTGCAGAAGGAAAGATCAGCCACCTGCCTGCACCCCACACACACACAGCGTTTGCCATGGTTGTTACTGCTCCACATGCTACTATCTGAGCCTGTTCATCTGCTCCTTGCCCTCGAATCCTCAGCACCTTGCACAGGGTATTCAAATGTTTGCTGAATGAATGGCCATGAATATTACGTCCCATTGATGGAAACCTCCCCATTTGTGGAGCATTTAACCATGTATCAGAAGTGTCCTTAAAAACAAGGAGGACTTCCCTGGTGGCGCAGTGGTTAAGAACCCACCTGCCAATGCAGGCGACACGGGTTCGACTCCTGGTCCAGGAAGATCCCACATGCGGCAGAGTAACTAAGCCCGTGAGCCACAACTACTGAGCCTGTGCTCTAGAGCCCGCGAGCCACAACTACTGAGCCCACGAGCCACAACTACTGAGCCCGCGTGCCTAGAGCCCATGCTCTGCAACAAGAGAAGCCACCGCAATGAGAAGCCCGCACAACGCAACAAAGAGTAGCCCCTGCTCGCCGCAACTAGAGAAAGCCTGCACGCAGGATTGAAGACCCAATGCAGCCAAAAAATAAATAAGTTTATTTTAAAAAAAAACAAGGAATATTTTAAAACATCTTTGCAGACATTATCTTGCTGAATCTGTGCAGGAAATTCAAAGGTAAAGAAAGGAAGGCAGCTCCCCACACGCCCCACCCCCACTGAAGCTGAAGTGAATCTTTCCTTTAAATTCCATCACTGCTCTGGGGTCCTTCCCTCTCTAGTTCATGGTCCTCAAGCACAGGAAGCTCCACCCTTATAGGCCCTCTCTCATGGCCCCCCTTTCCAGTCCAATTAGGATATTAGCCTCTCGACAGCAGGGCCCATGAATGTCCCATTTCTTCTTGTAGCCCTCAAAGAGCCTAGCACGTGGAAAAGAAGAAGTAAAACTGTCACTGTTTGCAGATGACGCGATACTATACATAGAGAGTCCTAAAGATGCTACCAGAAAACTACTAGAGCTAATCAATGAATTTGGTAAAGTAGCAGGATGCACAATTAATGCACAGAAATCCCTTGCATTCCTATACACTAACGATGAAAAATATGAAAGGGAAATTAAGGAAACACTCCCATTTACCATTGCAACAAAAAGAAGAAAATACCTAGGAATAAACCTACCTAGGGAGACAAAAGACCTGTATGCAGAAAACTATAAGACACTGATGAAAGAAATTAAAGATGGTACCAACAGATGGAGAGATATACCATGTTCCTGGACTGGAAGAATCAATACTGTGAAAATGACTCTACTACCCAAAGCAATCTACAGATTCAATGCAATCCCTATCAAATTACCAATGGCATTTTTAAAAATTAATTTATTTATTTATGGCTGTGTTGGGTCTTCGTTTCTGTGCGAAGGCTTTCTCTAGTTGTGGCAAGCGGGGGCCACTCTTCATCGTGGTGCGCGGGCCTCTCACTATCGCGGCCTCTCTTGTTGCGGAGCACAGGCTCCAGACATGCAGGCTCAGTAATTGTGGCTCACGGGCCTAGTTGCTCCGCGGCATGTGGGATCCTCCCAGACCAGGGCCTGAACCCGTGTCCCCTGCATTGGCAGGCAGACTCTCAACCACTGCGCCACCAGGGAAGCCCACCAATGGCATTTTTTACAGAACTAGAACAAATCATCTTAAAATTTGTATGGAGACACAAAAGACCCCGAATAGTCAAAGCAGTCTTGAGGGAAAGAAACGGAGCTGGAGGAATCAGACTCCCTGACTTCAGACTATACTACAAAGCTACAGTAAGCAAGACAATATGGTACTGGCACAAAACCAGGAACACAGATCAATGGAACAAGATAGAAAGCCCAGAGATAAACCCACGCACCTATGGTCAACTAATCTATGACAAAGGAGGCAAAGATATACAATGGAGAAAAGACAGTCTCTTCAATAGTGGTGCTGGGAAAACTGGACAGCTACATGTAAAAGAATGAAATTAGAACACTCCCTAACACCATACACAAAAATAAACTCAAAATGGCTTAGAGACCTAAATGTAAGACCGGACACTATAAAAGTCTTAGAGGAAAACATAGGAAGAACACTCTTTGACATAAGTCACAGCAAGATCTTTTTTGATCCACCTCCTAGAGTAATGGAAATAAAAACAAAAATAAACAAATGGGACCAAATGAAACTTCAAAGCTTTTGCACAGCCAAGGAAACCATAAACAAGACGAAAAGACAACCCTCAGAATGGGATAAAATATTTGCAAACGAATCAATGGACAAAGGATTAATGTCCAAAATATATAAACAGCTCATGCAGCTCAATGTTAAAGAAACAACCCAATCCAAAAATGGGCAGAAGACCTAAACAGACATTTCTCCAGAGAAGACATACAGATGGCCCAGAAGCACATGAAAAGCTACTCAACATCACTAATTATTAGAGAAATGCAAATCAAAACTACAATGAGGTATCACCTCACACCAGTTAGAATGGGCATCATCAGAAAATCTACAAACAACAAATGCTGGAGAGGGTGTGGAGAAAAGGGAACCCTCTTGCACTGTTGGTGGGAATGTAAATTGATAGAGCCACTATGGAGAACAGTATGGAGGTTCCTTAAAAAAGTAAAAATAGAATTACCGTATGATCCAGCAATCCCACTACTGAGCATATACCCAGAGAAAACCATAATTTAAAAAGACACATGCACCCCAATGTTCATTGCAGCACTATTTACAATAGCCAGGTCATGGAAGCAACCTAAATGCCCATGGACAGACGAATGGACAAAGAAGATGTGGTACATATATACAATGGAATATTACTCAGCCATAAAAAGGAACGAAATTGAGTCATTTGTTGAGACGTGGATGGATGTAGAGACTGTCATACAGAGTGAAGTAAGTCAGAAAGAGGAAAACAAATATCGTATATTAACGCATGTATGTGGAACCTAGAAAAATGGTACAGATGAACCGGTTTGCAGGGCAGAAGTTGAGACACAGATGTAGAGAACAAACGTATGGACACTAAGGGGGGAAAACTGCGGTGGGGTGGGGATGGTGGTGTGCTGAATTGGGCGATTGGGATTGACATGTATACACTGATGTGTATAAAATTGATGACTAATAAGAACCTGCAGTATAAACAAACAAACAAACAAAAAGCAACTAATACTAAACTTTCTTTGGGTTATTTGTATGGAAATACGTTAATATAAATGTTTCAGACACTACATGAAATTTCTAAAAATCTTATATGTTCTGGTATAATGTTATAAGTCATAATTCTAGTTATTACTTTAAAATGTATATCTCAGAAATAACTAAATTTCCTTGTCAACTGCATTATTATGAACTTTCATCAAAACTTTAACTGTGGTCAGTTTTAAGTCTTTTGTCATTTACAGACAGTTCTGGGTGTACTCTGACGCTTTTGCAAAAATGTTAGTGTGAAAGGGTTTCATCTTCAAGGAATTCATGGAAAAGACTGACAAGTACAGGTTTCTGGTAACTGCCTATACTGCTGAACTGAATGAATAAGCATTTTCAGAACTCTAATGGAAAACTGATGAATTCATAAAAGTGCTAACAAAAGATCAAGATAAAAAAAATTAATTACATGGGACTGAGTGAACTGATGAGGATGATTATAATTTTTGTGACTTTCTGTTTGAATAAAAAAAAAATCCCACAAGGACTCAGAGGCAAAAAGTATACAAATCAATTTTCACTGCAGAGTAAAGGAGCTGTTACAGTGGAGGATTACTGGACTGAATGTCAATATTATGACATCATGTTTCGTGTTTGGTAATTGCAATCATTGTTGCTTTTGTTGTGGTCATCCATTTACAATACTTGGTGTCAGTTTATCTCTTGTAAAAATAAAATACAGTGTGTGTGTGTGAAAAAAAAAAGAGCCTAGCACAGTATTCTGTACACATTAAGTACTCAATAAATGTGGAGGTCACGAGCACCTACTGTGTGCCAAGTCTGAGTGTTAAGACACATATTTGCTTATTTCCCACAATCCTATGACAGCATCAGGTCAAGGACAATCACTCCCACAGCCTCTGTATCACCTGACCCACTATTTAAACTTCAGAAGCCTCGGTTTCCTACACTTCCAAGGGACACAGGACTCTAGCTTGGGGGAATCACCCTCTCGGAACACATCACCACGCTGTGAGAATGCCAAGTCCCACAGCAGGTCCTGGGGAACGGCTCCCATCAATCAGGTGCAGCAGAGTTCCAAGCCAACATCAGCATCAAGGGCCAGCCTCGGAGTGCGCACTGTGGCCCTCCAGCTGCCCTCTCAGGAGAGATCTCAGGCGAGGACCACCCAGCCAAGCCCAGGCAGCACACAGATCCCTGAGAGAGAAGGCGGCATTCGAGACCGCTGAGTGTTGGTGTGATTAGTTACACAGCGATGGAGCCGGAAAACCAGTCCACTGATGAACCACAAGCCAACAAGCAGCACTTTCTGATCTCTCAGCATGTGGGACCCAGATGACGCCCCAGACTAGTTGGCTCAGTCTCTCCTGCTTGCGACCCTGGCCCTCAGCCAGCCACCCGAGCCTCAGCCAGAAGTGTCCCAGTGACGGCCTGTGTGCTTCCCTCGGTCACCACACCCCAGAGTGGCTTCCGCCACTGCCCCAACAGCAGCGGGCGACAAGGAGCGACCCCAGCACCTGGACGGTAACCAGGCCAGACCTGCAGAGGCTGCCCATCAAGGCCAGGAAACATGATCCAGAGGACAAAGGGGCGAGCCCCGAGGCGCTCGCTCTGACTGAGACAGGAAGGCGACAACAGAGGAACTGTCTGCCCTTCTCTCTGCCAGTGACATACTCCGAGCCACAGGGAGCCACGCGCCCTCTCTGGACACGGCCCGTGGGTCCGAGCACCCAACCGTGTTTGGCTGCACAGCCACGGTCAGCTTGACGATGTGGCACCTTTCATTTCCCCCCGTTTCTCCCACGGCTCACCCCCTTTCCTCGCCCCAGCTCGGTGGAGGCATTCCCCTCAGGAAAGCATCGGTACATGTAGAAATGGAGGGAAACTGAACACGAACGTTCACGGCAGCATTATTCACAGTAATGACCGCAGTGTTCTGGTATTAAACAGTGGCGACAGTTACACCACATGTACTAAGACCCAACCCACTGAAGTTCACACTTCAAAATGGTGAATGTTATGCTATGTTATGTGAATTATACTGCAATAAGAAATTTTCAAAGAGAAAAAGACAAAACCACCTCAGCGTTCAGCAACAGGGTTTAAAATCCATAGCCTAGTTAATCTCATCTGTGGCCTTCTTCCAAGTCTCCCAGGTTACTGGTTTTACTTTTTCCTCTCAAATATTCAGATGATATATCTGGTTCCAAGAAAGCAGCTTTTTTCAAATAAATTTATTTATTTTTTTGGCTGCATTGGGTCTTCGTTGCTGCACGCGGGCTTTCTCTAGGTGCGGCGAGCGGGGCCTACTCTTCGCCGTGGTGCGCGGGCTTCTCATTGCGGTGGCTTCTCTCATTGTGGAGCACGGGCTCCAGGCACACGGGCTTCAGTAGTTGTGGCAAGTGGGCTCAGTAGTTGTGGCTCGCGGGCTCTAGAGCTCAGGCTCAGCAGCTGTGGCGCACGGGCTTAGCTGCTCTGCGGCATGTGGGATCTTCCGGGACCAGGGCTCGAACCCGGGTTCCCTGCATTGGCGGGCAGATTCTTTTAACCACTGCACCACCAGGAAGCCCCAGCAGTTTTAATGTAACATAAATACAAGTGGTTCATTTGACTATGTAAAAATCATCTATATCCCCATAAAGTGTCTTTGCCACACCATCTCAAGAGCTTTGTTATATTGTGTAAAACTGGGAAGCAAAAATGAATGTTGACAAGTCTGCTGTTTGTGAAGAAAAAGGGGGGGAGGGGATGAAAAAAATTTGTCAATAAATAATGTGTTGTGATAAACTGTTATTGTGATTACATGAAATAATGTATGTGAAGAACTTTCCCTTGTAATAAATGCTCATTAAATATTCACGGCCATTATTTTTAGGAGGGGGGTTATACTTCGAGATTAAAGAAACGGAGACTCAAAAACGTCAAGTGACCCAGCCACTGTCATATTCAGTGGGCAGATTCTCCTTATCTCTCTGACCCTTAATCCACTGTGATTTCTCCTAGACTCTGCTCTTCTCCTGGGGGAGGGGAGGCAGGATCAGATTGAGATCAACGAAGGGCAGGAAGGTAGAAACTCCAGGCAGGGGTAATGGTATATGCAAAAATATGTTAGAAAAATAAGAGGTAAAGTCTGAAATCTCACTGAAGTGCAATCGTACAAATGCGAACTGAAAATCAGTTGACAGAACCTAGAACCTTTTTCATCTTTGCATAATGGTATATTGTTTTTGTTCAGAAAGTGTCACATATTCCTGCCTCATATTTTCCAATTAAAATCTCAAAACCAGTTACAATCCCATAGGGTCACTAAACTTTCCATTTAAATTTCTTTCACTGTGGAGCTAAATCTCCATTCCTAGTAGGTCCTGTTGGCATCCGACTGCTGCAATGCAGTGAACTGTGATGAAAAGCCACAGCACTAACAGGTCAAGAACATTCTTATCTGGAAACGTGATTTTTCTCCAAAATGAAGTTCAAAACCATTAAAGGCACTCTCTGAGAATATTAATAAATCAATCCTCAATACTGTTAAAACCAGGGCTTAATCATACCAGTGTATGATGCTCAAAAAACCCTAAAAAGTAAGTTTAATGCATGATTGGCACTTTCAAAATCCCAAATCATGGAATTTCGGGTGGAAGAGCTCTCAGGGGTCCAATTCAACCCTCTACTTGCTTCAAGACAGAGAGATGGGTTTGCTTTTTCTCCTCCACCGGAAAGAGAATCATCTTTATCCTCTCAGCTTCCTCCATTCTGCCATCCAACATGGTGGATCAGTTCTTGGGCTTTTGTTATACAGATGAAGTATGTAGGCAGAAAGGGTTTCAGGACTTCAAGAAGCGAATCAGCTTTGATACGTCGACATTGGAAAGGGGAGCAAAAGCTGCATGAGGGGGCAAATGAGAGAAGGAACTGAGAGATGGGGGACAAGGGAGTCTGGAGCCATGTTAGGCTGCGTCTGGGGAGAATTCTGCCTGGAAGGTGAGCACAGGAAGGGTTTCGGAGACTCTCAGAAGGGGGGGGTGTGGGGTGTGTGTGTGTGTGTGTGTGTGTGTGTGTGTGTGTGTGTGTGTGTGTGTGTGTGTGTGTGTGTGTGTGTGTGTGTGTGTGTGTGTGTGTGTGTGTGTGTGTGTGTGTCCGCGCGCGCACGGGAATAGGCAAAGAGCTGTAGGTTAGAATTCAATCCTCTGACACTTTTCTAATCTCCCGTAAAGATCTGAATTGCTTTTGTTCTTTTTTGACTACTGACTTCTTTTTCTTTGGCTACCACATGGCGTTCTAGTATTTATTTGGGATATTTATTTTAGAAACAAATACCTAGGCAGGAACTAACCCCAAGATAATTGCAAGGTTACAGAGACCCTTCAGTGGCCATTTATTCCATTTTCCGTCTCTGATGAGAGCAGAACTAGGTGGCTTCAACTGCAACTTGTGGTTTGGGAAGATGTCATTTCTCCCAGTAGCTTACCTGAGAATTTTTGGTGGGGGGCAGAGTAGGGAGCATGAATTCAGGGATGCTCAAGCTTTAGCACATATCCAAAGAATTCCCTGGAGGGCTTATTTAAAAAAGGTTGCTGGGGGCTTCCGTGGTGGCGCAGCGGTTACGAGTCCACCTGCCGATGCAGGGGACGCGGGTTCGTGCCCCGGTCCGGGAAGATCCCACGTGCCGCAGAGCGGCTGGGCCCGTCAGCCATGGCCGCTGAGCCTGCGCGTCCGGAGCCTGTGCTCCGCGACGGAAGAGGCCGCAACAGTGAGAGGCCCGCATACCGCAAAAAATAAATTAAAAAAAAAAGTTGCTGGGTCCCACCCCAAGAGCTTCTGATTCAGTGGGTCTGGGTGGGGCCTGAAAATCTGTATTTCTAATAAGTTCCCAGGTGATGCTGATGCTACTTTTCCCGGGACCATCCTTTGAGAACCACTAATCTAATCCATTTCTCACCTACTATAATCTTCTGAATTGGCTTAAGTTCTCTTTTCATTGGAGAGAAAAAGTCACTATTACCCTATCACCATCAAATCCATTACTTCCAATGTGCCTCTTTCAAGGATGATGTCATAATTTATACTTCGTAAAGAGGCAGGCCTGGAACTAGCATTTATGTTCAAGAGCCATTGACTATTATAGGATAAAGATGTAGATACCCAGGTATCAAAATACATTAAAAAAAATGTATACAGGGCTTCCCTGGTGGCGCAGTGGTTTAGAATCTGCCTGCTAATGCAGGGGACACGGGTTTGAGCCCTGGTCTGGGAGGATCCCACATGCCGCGGAGCAACTAGGCCCGTGAGCCACAACTACTGAGCCTGCGCGTCTGGAGCCTGTGCTCCACAACGAGAGGCCGCGATAGTGAGAGGCCCACGCACCGCGATGAAGACTGGCCCCCGCTTGCCACAACTAGAGAAAGCCCTCGCACGGAAACGAAGACCCAACACAGCAAAAATAAATAAATTAATTAATAAACTCCTACCCCCAACATCTTCTTAAAAAAAAATGTATACAGATACCAAAAAGTCCTTGAAAAGAAAAGTGGAGAAATAGGGAACTACATAAGAATATACACAAATCTAAGCTGCTGTTATGTTTTTATAAAATACGCTAAATTCCTAGAAGTTTCCTTTAAAACAACTAACTGAATTAAATTTCCCAGAAAAATGTAGATGTGATAAGAGTATTACTAAATGATTTAAATGCTTCCTGAATGATTTTCTTAAATCACAACTGCACAGCTAAGAGAATGGCCAGTTGTTTTTCTTAAAATATTTATTTATTTATTTGGTTGCATCGGGTCTTAGTTGCGGCAGGCGGGCTCCTTAGTTGTGGCTCACCGGCTCCTTAGTTGTGGCATGCAAACTCTTAGTAGTAGCATGCATGTGGGATCTAGTTCCTGGACCAGGGGTCAAACCCAGGCGCCCTGCATTGGGAGCGCAGTCTTAACCACCGAACCACCAGGGAAGTCCCAGAGAATGGCCAGTTTTTTGTTTTTGTTTTTTAAAGTGCAGAATTGGGTGAAGTCCAAACAATCACGAAGAGTATAGCACTTTGACACTGGGTCAAACAATAATGGATCTCGGATCGCATCCTCCTCGCCCTGGAACCTGGAACCTGGCACATAATCGTCACCAATCCACACCAATTTCATAGGGTTACTGGAAGAAGGAAAGCACAACAGCGAAGTCCTATAGCAACTGCTCTAAGACTCCTCCTCTGCAAGATGGAGAAACAGCAGTGCCTTTCTTACAGTGACGATGCAATAAAAGCTCACAGGCAGGCACTGCTGAACCGTATCTAGCACACAGCAGGAGCAGAGCGAATCAAGCTAGTCTAGCCTGCCTGTCCCTAGTTACTGCTCTCCCTCTTCTGCTAATGAGGTCTCCTGCACACAGGCCTGAAAACCAACCACACTACCTTTCCTAACGTGGGTGATGAGACAGAGCGCATGCAACGCTACCGGGCTAAAACCACGGTCAGCATTCCTTTTCTATAAAAATTACACTAGAAACAGGTATACATGCCGTTGATTTCTCATCTTCTGCAAAGGTTATAAGTTACCAACCATTATTTATGTCTACACATGCAGACATGCCCCTTCCGGTAATTCAGTAGAAATGAGATCCTGTCTTTAGTAGGACAAGTAACTTCTTACTAAAAAAAGAATACATAGATGACATTTCACAAACACTAATTGTGAAGGCGGCATATGATGACGCTGTTCTTCACCATTTCAACAGTAAACTGCCTAGTTATATTCATATACACGTAATCAGCCAACCCAGGAACTCCTGCCACAGCAACTCAAACTCCCAGAAGCAAATGAAAACACGCCAAGTTATAAAATTCAAGTGCACCCAGTTTGGGGAACTGTACAAATGTTCATGGGCTAGCCTGTTTTCTTCTAAAGGTACCATTTATCAAGCACCTATCTCCTGCCTGGCATTACACTCTCCAAATGTTATTTCATGTTCACAATAATCCTAGGAGGTGAGACATACCCCCATTTTGCAGATGAAGAAAGTAAGACCCACAGAGGTTAAGACCTCTGTCCAAAGTCACAGCTGCTGAGTAGCAGTGCTTGGATTTGAGGCCAGTCTGGCTGACTCCCAAGCTGACACTCATCAACTCAATACTGAGAGGGAAGGCCACCTGAAGGAAAGAGCACTGACCTAGGGATCTAGGTGCCCAGAAACTGGGAGCTGTTCTTACCGGGATGCACAAAGGAGCGTGGTAAGAAAAGGAGCTCTGCCTGGATTCTGTCAAATCCCTGCCTAGCAGGCACTTAATAGTGTGACCACTGGGGAAGCATCCAAGCCTCAGTTTTCTCACAGATTAAATAGGGATAATAATAGTACATGTGTCATAGGGTAATGTGAAGCTTAAAGGAGAATATCTGTAAAGCTCTTCGCACATACTAAATGCCTAATAAATATTAGCTAACGGTATCACCATCGTCGTCATCATTGGTCTAGATATGGCCCTTAGGTGAAACTGTAAATACAAGTGCTTAGGGCATATTAAGCTCTCAGAAAGCATTAGTGTTCATCAGTATCATTGTCACCATCCCCCCATCCACCAGCACGGCTACTACTACAGTCCAGAACTAGCCCCGATCTCCCTGATCTTTAAATCCTGCTTTCAAATCAGCAGTCTGCAGCTTGCCCCGAGCCCTCCCAGGCAGGCTGGGCCCCTGACTGTTGGAGGACTACCGTGCTAATGAGGGGGAGCCTGGGCCAAGACAACGTATGCATTTGTTAACCTTACCTGATGGCACACCTGAAAGGTGTGCGTTTTAGTGTATGATACCTGTTTTTAACGCTACAACCATGGCAACAACACACAGAAAAGGCAAAAATTCAGTGCTGGCTGACCTGCCACATTTCATTAGTGCCCAAGGCTGCAAAGAACAACCCTGGATCTCCCAGGCAACCGCATCCTCACTGCAGCTCCGTGAAGGGGTGAGAGGACTTGGACTCCAAGGGCAGCATGGGATGGGAGACAGGAGGTACACCTCAGCAGGGCTGGCGTGGGAACGGAAGTCACCTGCAAAGGCCCAGGGACCGGCTCGAGCTGCAGGGCTCTTCGAGAGCACCTGGTGATTTCGGAGAGAAGGGGTCTAACAAGCCAGCTCCTTGGTTCTAGACCCTGCCGTGACAGCCGTTCTCTTCCAGGGTCACCTTACCTGCCACTCTCATGCCTTTAACTGTCTCCACCCTACACCAGATCCCAGCTACCACTGTGCAAAGAGGCCTGCCTCTTTCTTCAGCCACCAGAAGAACTGTCTCCATTTGGATCACTTCCCCATTCACATGTAAAGCTCCGTCCTGGAGGCTTCTCGGAGGCTCCATCTGTGTGGCCTGTCCAATAGTGCCGCAGTCAAGGGAACTGGAGTAATCGCTTCGCATCTCAGAGCTTCGGGCTCCTCCTCTACAAACAGGAGCATCACCACCTACTTCCCAGGGTTGCGGTTGCAGCGGGCAGGGGGGCGCTGTGAAAACACTCAGCAGCGGGAGTCACAGTTGGCAGTTGGCTCCCTTCTCCTGATGATACATGAGGACACAGACCAAACAAGCTGTGGCAGCCACGCACTGGGCCCCGGGCCCCAGGCCACGGAATCTGAAGCTCCACCCTTCAGTCTCCCCAAGCACCCCACAAAATTCCCCCAGGAACCCCCCACAGCTTCCTAAGAGGTCCCAGTTTCCATTCTAAGACTTGCTCTGCTGGGCTGCCAATTCACTCAGAAGGTGAGGTGAACAAAGCCAAAGGTAGCTAAAAGAAGGCAACCGACAGCTAGAAAAATTCAACTCGATTGATTATCTACTGAGCACCGAGATGCAGAACTTCCCTCCCACCCTGTCTCCTCATCTGGGAAGCAGGAGTTACCTGGACTCCTGTGTTTCTACAATAAACGTAATACACATATGTATCATTTCAAAAGGACCCAATATGCACATCACACTCTGTTCACAACATGACTCGTTAGTTAAATGAAACCTACATAATTTCTCCTCTGCCCTTCTGAGTTCTTGGCTGGGACCCCCTGTAATACAGACAGAAGTTTATTAAATATATACGTCATGTACACATAGGAGATTCTCAGGAAAACAATAACACCCTCCAAGACGGCCCGAACCACCACCTTAAATACCATCTGCAGCTAAAGACAAAGGGAAGATGTGTGTGTGGGGTGGAATTCATGGAAGGTGAGAGGAGGAAGTGTCTGGTAAACACAGGTTGCCCTGCAATGCAGATAATTCTCTCAGATAGCTGTCTTCCTAGTACAGGCCCCCACTTGCTAATGCAGATTTCCTTTACAAAAACGGTAACTTTTACTGTTTTCAGAGCTTCTCTGGTGTCTGTAGTTTCTCAGAATAACCCTATGCCAAAGAGGATATTTTGGGTGGCGTATCCTGCGCCCCTTCACCAGCCAAGAGCGGGGCTCGCCGAGGTAGCTGGGTGGCTCCATGCTAAGGGCCAAACTCCCAACCTCCTCTCCTCCACCTCCAGGCTCCCCTGCTCTGTGTGCCTCTCATCATCACAGAACCACCTGTAGCCACAGGCATGTGGACTCAACCCATCCAGTCCAGGGTGATGACCCAGAAAGAGGGAAGTGGGGACTGGCAGCGGAAAAGGGTGCGAACACGGACAGCAGAGCAAGCGTAGAGGTTTCTCCCATGGACGGGGCACGCAGGACCAGGCGTCTGAGGTTGGCCTCAGGGTCCTTTAGAGATTGAGAAGCTCTGACACAGGGAGCTTTGGCATGAGCATCCAGAGGCTAACCTGCTCCAATCAAGGGGTAAGGCTCCAATCTGCAGACAGAATGACCTTTGAAAAGCCCTCCTATCCCCCAGCAAGTATGGAGAAGAAGCTGGGTTCAGTGCCTGAGCGAGCGTGAGTGCTCTGGAACCAGGCGGCCTCAGGTTCCACTCCCACAGACATCCTGGAGCACCATGGAGAGGGAGATGGAGGGGGAAAGGAGGGAAACGGGGGAGGAGGGAGGAGGGCGGGAGAGAGAGAGACAGAGACGGAGACGGAGACAGAGGGTGTGTGCGCACACACTGCGCTCAGAACGCCGCCTGCTGTGCTCAGTAAAGGTCAGGCATCACTATTCCTAAGCCTAACCCAGGACTG